>NC_133382.1:38906343-38913843 GCF_049309525.1 Garra rufa
AGTTCTGATTATTGTCTGAGTTTGACATCACACACGATGATTTCACACAAACCCTGTTCATTAATGATTGAGTCCTGAGTGAATCGACTCACCTCTGCGCTCAGAGAACAGGCCGCTCACGTCACTGCCGCCGTCTTTCGCTGCTTTCTTGTTCTTCTCACTCTTTTTGCTTCCATTTTTCGCTGTGAATGAAACACAAACAGCAGGCGGTTGAGCTGTATCCTCATCTGCATCATCACACGTGTCAAAGCCGCCAACAGAATAAGTGCTGAGGGATGAAAGTCGGTGTGTTTGGTGGCCTATGAACCCGTCAGCATCCGTGCCATAAAGTTCAGCTGCGTTCTCCACGAACGGCGCCAGACTTCAGAGCCAATGAAGAGCAGCTGAAGGCTTTCATCAGAGGTCACGCCGGGACAAACCTACATCTCATATGGAAGCACTCGCATTCTCAGAGCGCTGCCAGCATTCAGTGCCACACCATATTCCTGCCATCATCGCTGGAGCTCCTCAGACACAGACACACAGCTCATGATGGCTTCTCCTTCAGACCCTGCTTTATACTTGCACTGTTTATAGCTTCATTTCAATACTGTATTCGCATACATGTTTGACACAGGTTAGGGTTAATGACGACGGTAACTTCACTCTCTTGCTGTTTTTCTTTTCATAGAATTGTGTTTAGTTTTATAAATGTGTGTCTGTTCTGATGCATTTCTTCCTCAGTGTGTTTATTATTCCAGAACAAATAATCAATATACAGTTAGAGTACAATTACATATGTGACCCTGGACAACAAAACCAGTCATAAGGGTCAATTTTTCTGAAATTGAGATTTATACAACACACGAAAGCTGAATTATAAGCTTTCCATTTCCAGAAAATCTGCAATCTGAGGGTGCAAAAAAAAAAATCAAGATAGTAAGAAAAAAAAAACTTTAAAGTTGTCCAAATGAAGTTCTTAGCAATGCATATTACTAATCCAAAATTATTTTTTAAAACATTTATGGTACGAAATTTACGAAATATTTTCATGGAACATGATCTTTACTTAATATTCTGATGATTTTTGGCAGAAAAGGAAAATCAATCATTTTGACCCATACAATGAAAGTCGGTGTGTATTTTTGGTTATTGCTACATATATATATATATACCTGTGCAACTTAAGGCTGGATTTGTTCTTCAGGGTCACATATGCTCTGTGTTCTGAGACACTGATAACAAATTCAGTTTCTGCTCAGAATAATCCAAAAGCAGAAAACAAAACATTATATCATTATATCAGTCATTTCATGTAGTAAATGTATCTTGAAGAATGGTAGGATAATTGTTCTGGAAAACAAGATTTCTGCAGAATGTGTCACAGACAGCAGGAAAAATGATGTTAATGACAATAATTAAAATAATCAAACCTTGTAATTGTGTGTAGTTAGTAAAGCTAAATAAATAAACTAATATAAAAACCAAAGATAAAATCTTTTGCTGATGATGTTCAGTGTAGAATGTAAAACCTGATGGATCTGGAAGACCAATCACATCTGATGCCAGAAACAGATGATTATGAACATCATCCTGACAGACTGGAGAATCAGGAGATCTGAAACGTCCTGAACGTCTTCTGGAGTTTGTGTCTGACGTCATTCCATCTCAACATGACCCCTGCTGACCTCTGACCTTCCTCCAGCGTCCAGCACAACTTTATGAACTCGACATGATGAAACACATGAACTTCCAGCTGCTCCATCACACCCTTGAGTCCAGAGGAACCACCACAGGAACACACAGCCCATCACATCCCAACTGTAGTTTTAGGCTTTTAACTGATGTCTATAAGCAAGTGAACTACTCAAATATGAACCTGAAGCAGGATGTGTTTTAGTCAAGTGGTTGCATGTGTGTGTGTGATGCATTCAGACATTACCTGACGCTGAATCAGATCCGCCGGCTGGTCTGGAAGCAGCTGACCTGGTTTTCGTCTCCTTCCCGGCGGCTCTTGCGTGTGTTTGACGGCCGTCGGTCGGTCCGTCCGCCGTGACGCGCTGGTAATGTTCCCGACTCAAGAGCTCCTGCATGTAATAATCCTCGTCCTCAGTTGAATATCCAGAACACACGTCCAGCAGGCGTCCCACGAGGCCCAGCAGCAGCAGAGTCCGGAGCCACATCGTCTGATCCTGGACCCATTCACCCACTGCGCTCCGCTCCGGGAAAAACTTCTACTGTCTGGAATCACTCCGGAGAGAGAGAAAGAGAGAGAGAGAGAGATGATGAGAGAGGAAGAATCAGCTGCAGTCGGTCAGACAGACAGAGATGTTTGCAGGTGTCTTCTGGATGTCTTAGAAACTGAAGAGCATGAAGCCGGAGCTCCAGTGAGTCAGACAGACAGATGCGTCTGATCAGATCTGATTGATGTCTCACTCTTCTGTCTCACTGTGGCTCCTCCCACTGGGTGGAGCTTCACTGACCTCATTACCATCCCACAACCAAACAAGAGAAAGAACTGAGATGAATTTATACTGATGGACACACACACACACACACACACACACACACACACACACACACACACACACACACACACACACACGAGTGTTCATTATTAGTGATACTCAAAACTTGCCCAGGCCTGGATGTGATTAACACATTAGTGACGCTCCAAGTGTGTGAGAAAAGAGTGTGTGTGTGTGTGTGTGTGTGTGTGTGAGAGAGAGAGAGAGAGAGAGAGAGAGAGAGAGAGAGAGAGAGAGTAGCAACACTGCATTGCTTTGGCAGTCCTAATGTACAAATATTTTTTATGCCAATAAAATACCTAAAACTGAAAACTGTGTGTGTGCATGAGAGAAAGAGAGAGTGAGAGTGTGTATGTGTGTGTGTGTGTGTGTGTGTGTGTGTCAGAGCTCATCTCATGGAGAGTTACTGCAGATGCCAAACACACACCCCTTCTCTTATACTGATGTGTGACTAAATTTGAACATTTCAGCCGCACTGATCATTCATGTATTTGGCACAGTATCATGGAAACAGCACAGCTTTCTACACAGGGTACTACAGCAATACCATATTTTTGAACACTTTTTCTGAACTAATAACAAAGTACTTTGGGGAACCATGCAAATACTGTGGTGAATGAATATCTTAATCATAAATACCATGGTACTTTTATATCAGATCTGCCAGCCTCAGTTAACCGTGGTACTTCCACAGAGTATTTATTCATTCAAGTATATTTTATAGCGCTTTATAAAACACAAACAGCTTCAAAGCAGCTTCACAATAAAATCCAAATCCAGTTCTGGTTCTCAGAGGAGTTCAGTAAAGGAGTGTAATGAGCGGTGTCCGCTGTGAGCCGCAGTGATGCTGATGTGTTCAGACGTCTCATTATGAGCTTCAGTTCCTCACACCGGCACAACACTCACAATAACAAGCCCAAACTCACTCCTTACAGATGCTGGGACTGATATTCAACTCATAAATATAGCAGCACACCAATTGAGAATCTAAAGAGAAATCGCTCAGTTGCTCGTGTCGATGCGGACTCTTCCTCGCTCTTCGTTTCAGAGAGGCTCACCTCGGCGTTTGTGCAAATTAAAAAGCCGTGTTTTCACTGGATTGATCAGATGAATCTCAGATACCAGCAGCACTTCCTGAAATCCATCACACATTCCTCAAAACAAACCCTGAAGCTGCAGGAACGCTTGAGAACACCTCGGGGAAAACATCTGTCTGCGCAAACGCTTCCAGTTTCACTCCACATCATATTAGACTTTTAATCAGCTGTTCAATATTTTATCTCCTTAAATGACCCTGACATTCTGACGCGCGATCAACACCGATTCCTCTGCGGGACGTCCGTCACTTTAGATGCGTTTATGTGTCAGAAAGTCCAACATTTAACAGATTCACAAACAGATCATGAGTAACAGTTTTTGCTCAATCACCGTTTACCACATTAGAAACCTCAGACACATCTGCTCTGAATGCTTCTGTAGGCTTCTGCTCTTTTTCCAGAGATGTTCTTCTGCAAACTCACAACCAGATTAACCCTAACACACTGAAACTAAGAAAGATCTAAAACGAAGAGATTTAAAACAGTTAAAAGTATTGACAGCACTAATTCCACACATGCTCAGTGCAGATCTTTCGCTGATGGAAAATAAAGTGATTGCACCATTTGTAATTCTGTAAAACTGATATAAAGTGATTTTTAGATTCCCAAAATTTCCAGGCTGTTGGTTAAAGAAAAACAAATAAAGGTCAGATTATTTCATATTTGCTGTTGGACAGACTTTGTGTCTGTGATATCCAGAAACGTCACAAACGCGGGCAACAGAATGAACTGCAGCATTACTGATCTGATCTGAAGACTCCTGACCTGATCTGTGTTTAATCTAGTCTAGTTCATCTTACTGTATTGAATCCAGTATTATGATCTGAAGTCTTTCTCAATAATATCATCATAATCATCACATTATCTTAAATCTAATGATGATGACAGGTAGTTAAATCTGCAAACAGCACTAGACAGATCTGACCAGATTCTTTCTCTACAAAATCACACTAGGACTAGGAAAAAGAGATTTAAGTTAAATGAAGCCCATATGATTCAGTCAGAGCACAGTTTTGGATCCGTGTTTTATGAGGGATTTCATTCACAATCCAAACATCAGGATGCACATTATCAGAACAAAAGAGTTTGAACTCAGACCTCAGAAAACACAAATACATCAGCTCTGACAGCTAAATGAGAAACAGCCTCACTATTACACACACACACACACACACACACACACACACACACACTGGTTTACATGTTTTATGGGGACATTCCATAGGCGTAATGGTTTTTATACTGTACAAACCGTATTTTCTATGGCCCTACACCTACCCTACACCTAAACCTAGCCCTCACAGGAGATTGTGCACACTTTTACTTCCTCAAAAAAAACTCATTGTGCATGATTTATAAGCCTGTTTCCTCATGGGGACCTGAGAAATGTCCCCACAAGGTCAAAATCTACTGGTATTCCTATCCTTGTGGGGACATTTGGTCCCCACAACGTGATGAATACCAGGTACACACACACACACACACACTCATACACACACACACACACACACACACACACACACACACACACACACACACACACACACACTCTCTCACACACACACACACACACACACACACACACACACACACACACACACACACACACACACACACACACACACACACTCTCTCACACACACACACACACACACACACACACACACACACACACACACACACACACACACACACACACACTGATATACCTGTATATCTGTTATTAAGCCTCTCATCAAAAAAACACAACTTGACCCCAACTAATTAATTAATTACAGATAAATCTTGAATCTCCCTTTTCTGTCAAAGATACTAGAAAAGGTAGTGTCCTCACAATTATGTTCCTTCTTACAGAAAAATGGTATCTGTAAGGGTTTCCAGTCTCTTATCATCTGATCGTGGATGCATCTCTCTATTAGTACTACTGGATCTTAGTACTGCGTTTGAATAGACTTGAATATTATGTTGACATTAAGTGCACTGGCTTGGTTCGAATCGTACTTATCTGACCGACATCAGTTGGTAGCAGTGAATGAGGAGATATCATATCAATCACAAGTGCAGTATGGAGTACCTCAAGGCTCAGTGCTAGGGCCATTACTTTTTACGCTTTACATGTTACCCTTGGGAGATATCATCAGGAAACATGGTGTTAGCTTTCACTGTTATGCTAACAATACTCAGCTCTATTTTTGCAGAATGCATAGTTGACATAAAAAACTGGATGGCGAGCAATTTCTTACTGCTAAATTCTGAAAAAAAAAAACAGAGGTTAATTATTGGACCTAAAACCTCCGCATGTAATAACCTAAAACACAGTCTAATACTAGATGGCTGCTCTGTAAATGCGTCGTCATCAGTCAGGAACCTAGGTGTGCTATTTGATAGCAATCTTTCCTTTGAAAGCCACATTTCTAGCATTTGCAAAACCACATTTTTCCATCTCAAAAACATATCGAAATTACAACCTATGCTCTCGATGTCAAATGCAGAAACATTAATCCATGCGTTCATGACCTCAAGGGTAGATTATTGTAATGCTTTATTGGGTGGTTGTTCTCCACGCTTAATAAACAAACTCCAGCTGGTCCAAAATGCAGCAGCTACCCTGCTGAAAAAAAACAGCATATGCTGGTTAGGTATGTTTTGGTGCTGGGATGCTGGTTTTAGCTGGTTTACGCTGGTTATTTGATGGTTTATGCTGGCCATGTTGCTGGTCAAGGACCAGCATAAACCAGCTAAAACCAGCATCCCAGCACCAAAACGTACCTAACCAGCATATGCTGTTTATTTTAGCAGCTAGAGTTCTTACTAGAACCAGAAAATATGACTAGGGCTGTCGCGATAACCGAAATATTGCAATACTACGCTACTGACGAGGAATGCAGCAACCGCGATATTTGCGTGTTTTCTTTTTCGTAAGGTTAAGCCCTTTTCGTTTTACACTTCACGCATGTGTACTGAATATTAAATAAGTTAGTATTGATAACATGTACAATGCTAATTTCTATAGAGGCTCAGTAGATTTGCACTTAGCCCGGTTCTGTCAACACTGCACTGGCTCCCTATTAAACATTGTGATGATTTTAAAATCTGGCATCTACGCTAATATTAGTATCTTTCCTTCTTATTCCGAGGTCACCGTAGCCACCTGTATTCCAGATCAGACGGTCACTGCAGTCCCCCGGATCTAGTCCGTACCCATCAGCACCCAGAGATATCCTCTACAGCCCTGAATGTCAGCAGAGACCACATCAAAGACAGATCATCAGTGAAGACCTCATCACCTAGACGGCCATCGACGCAAGACTGCGAAAACCAGATGAGTCCTCTCCAGTCTGATTTTGTGGCAACTTGGAACTCTTGCATCTACATTAATATTAGTCTGTTTGTTTCTTATTCCGAGGTCACTGTAGCCACCAGATCCAGTCCGTACCCAGCTCAGATGGTGGATCAACACCTAGAGACGACCTCTACAGCCCTGAATGTCAGCAGAGACCACATCAACCAGATGAGCTCCAGAGACGGATCATCAGTAAACTCAACCTCCAGCGATACTGAACTGAACTGGATGATAACATCACTGAATTCAAAGATGGACTGCCTTCAACTGAAAATTGATTGTTTACAATACTGCATTACTGACACACTGCTGTCCTGATTAATACTGTGAAGTTGCTTTGACACAATCTGCATTGTTAAAAGCGCTATATAAATAAAGGTGACTTGACGCGAAACACACAGACACACACACACACACACACACACACACACACACACACACAGACACAGACACAGACACAGACACAGACACACACACACACACACACACACACACACACACACACAGACACACACACACACAGACACACACACACACACACACACACACACAC
>NC_133382.1:38916343-38946343 GCF_049309525.1 Garra rufa
GGCACAGCTGGACCAGACTCCATCACGACACGCAGACCCAGGACGCCTCCGTCTCGCTGTCAGAAGATCAGGACGAGTGACTTGATGAAACGGAGAAGCTGATCTCAGCGCGTCTGAAACACAGAGAGACTCTGCAGCACACACTGACTACAATAGTTTCACTGTAAGACCTCTGATATTTTTCTTTAGGATTGGTCAGATGTATAAAAACTCAATCTGGCAGCATGCGAGAAGGAAAAGACTGATCATCCTTTCGTTAGTTTTTCTGCAGCGTTTCTGCCACTGGCCCTGAGCATCTGTTACCATGACAACAGAACAACAACAAACTCACAGACACCTTGGAAACGGACAGAAATATTCACAGGAAATCCATCAATACAGGAATATTCTTCACAACATTTATACTTCCCGGAACAACCTGGGAATGTTATTTTATGGTTGTAAAAAGTATAAAAATGAAAAAAAAGGTCATGAAACTATTACTTGGTGCCCAAAATCTAACGCTTGGGGTCCGAACGGACGCTGTAAATCAGATCAGACTGTGCTGAGTTTGCTGGACGAGTCCTGAAAACCCCAAACCCACGTTTGTACAATAACAGGACATCGCTGTCAAGCCAAAATAATAAAATTCAGAGCGAGTACATTACCCAGAAGCCTCTGCGTTTGCGATCTTGAGCTTCCTGAGCTGCTACAGCCATCAAACAGCAGAAACCTCCACAAACTATTTATGGTTCTTCATAAAAGCACAGGAGCCGTTCTCACGCTACGCTGAGATAGTCCCACCGCGGGACTGATGCGAGATCCAGGAGTTTCCCATCAAACCCTGGACAAGAACAAACTCACAGACACACAGAGAGAAGATGATGATGATCTGACAGTATAATATATGAACGTGAGAGGAGTTTACTGAACTAAACTCACCGCCGTCATACGGGTGACTGCCAGAAACCGCTCCAATAAACACTGTTGGTTGTTGCGCATTATATGGCACCGCTGTTCTTTTCTTTATTTGATCTTTTTGTTAGCATCAGCTGTTTCTGTTAATGTTGAGACTAAACTCCACACATCATTTTGTAATTCTGTAACTGATATAAAGTATTTTTTGGATTTCCAAGCTGTTGTTTAAAGGATTGTTTACTCAAAAATAATCATTCTGTCATCATTTATTCGCCCTCATGTCATTCACACCTAATGTTGGAGTACTTGAGATCAGCCTTTGTCTGGATTTTATTTGATGGCTGGTCAAGGCCACAGCTGCAGGAATATCACTAAAAGTGAACCTGGACCACAAAACCAGCTATAAGAGGTATGGTTTGTTAGGATAGGACAATATTTGGCTGAGATATGAACAAAAAAATCTAAATATTGAGAAAATTGCCTTGAAAGTTGTCAAAATGAAGTTCTTAGCAATGCATATTACTAATCAAAAGTTAAGTTATGATATATAAATTTGAAAATATCTTCATGGAACATGATCTTTAACTAATATCCTAATGATTTTTGCCATAAAATGAAGTATTTTGACCCATACCAAGTATTTTTGGCTATTGCTACTGGCCTGTGCTACTTAAGACTGGTTTTGAGGTCCAGGGTCACAAATTGTCTAAATTATTGACATTAATCATTAATTTGATTGGACATAAAACTTCCTGCTTCAAATGCAATCAACAATTCTTTTTAATTTGATTTCTTTTAAAACTGTTGTGCCAAATGAGAATTCAATGGGGTTAAAAAAGTCATCAAAATGAATACAAACACCCCAAAAATTCAAGATATAATGGCAAAAAAGTACTTGTATGAGATCTTGTTTTTATATTATAACACAGTTAAGCAATATCTACCGCTAGTGATCTTAGTTTCATTTTTAGAAGGTTTATTTTCCTATCATACTTCATTGTATTTTTAAAAGCATCTGCTAAATGAATAAATGTAAAACATCAATCTCAACAATATTTATGCAGTTGTATTTGTACACATTCAGATTCAGCTTCTGTGCCTCTTCCGCGGTGCAAAGATAAATTTTGATTCAATTTTAATTGGTAACAGCTCTCTACAGTGTCTTATTATTTTAATTGTATTTATTGATTAAATATAAAATACAATTCTCAGGCAGTAAATATGGATCCTTCAGATGAATTTGTGAAGCGCTGCTTTAGTCTGGGTTTAGTTGGTCTTGACTACAACACTATTCACATGTTTTGAGAAATGCCCAGTGGTTTTCATCTATACAGTGAAAGTCAATGGGGTCCAAAGTTGTCTAAGTCCCAATTTGGCAACAATTTGTTTTTTATTAATTATTTTGGGTGAACTTTCCCTTTTGTTGCTGGACAGACTTTATGATGTCTGAGATCCAGAAACATCACAAACACGGGCGACAGACGTCCCATGAATTAACTTGAAAGATCTGATCTGAAGACTCTGACGTAGTGGATCAATGTTGTCTGTGTTTAATCTAATGTAGTTAATCTAACCGTACTGAATCCAGTATTATGATCTGTCATTATGATCACATGATTCATAAATCTAATGATGACAGGTAGATAAATCTGCAAACAGCAGAGGACGGATCTGTCCAGCAGATGTCAGTGAATCAAACACAAAAGACAGGCTCCTTTTCTCCATTTAAAAATACTTCATTATTTACTAAAATACTTCCAGCAAGCTTCATGATCCACAGAATGATCAACTGTCCACACTCTCTCAGGTCAAACTCATCTGGTGTGACATGTGCGCGATCAGACGAGTCCAGAGCCACCGATCCACGTGAACGACTCGTCCCGCAGAACCTCCGCCAGCTTCCGATTGAACGGGGCGTAAAACAGCGTGAGCAGCTCTCGAGTGATCGCCCACATCGGCCCCAGACCCCTGTCAGACGTACGTCTGGTGTTTGACGCGGGACGTCTGCTGATCTGTCTCAGTCTCTGATCAGACAGCGGTTCTGCAAGAGTTCATTCACACACAGATCATACAGTCAGACACATCTGAGAAACACTGTTGCTAACACTTCAAATAAAGCCGTATGTGTAATGCCTTATAAAAGTATTCACAATGCATACTATAATGCATCACATCTTTTCATAACAAATTGTAACCAGTGTTAAAATGCATTCGTGTTTTAATGCATTATACTGTCTCAGGGCGCAACAATGAATAGAGAAGTATTATCCCAACAAACACAGAACGTTGCCTTTTAGCAACGTTGTAACAACATGGCTAAAAGGTTGTTGGTTCTACGTTGTGTCCTCAGGTTGCTACTACGTTGTCACAACGTTGCCATTCTACCGCGGTTCAGGGCCATCTCTGAAAGTTGTGCTTAGGCTGTCTGGACAACCCCTGTACGATATTTACTCCTCACTGTTCCGAAGCGCTTTTTAAAGTTGAACAGACAGTTGGGCCGTTATTATTCTTCAAGCCAGGACGTGAGTATTGCTTTTTGATATCTCTCAGATAAATATGTAAATATCCTAACAAATCCTTTAATTTTCGTGTCCAATGAGAGATTTTTTTTCTGTTAATGGATGAACAGAATAGCTGATAATTCACATACCGAGTGTTAGTTTCAGGTCGAGTTTGGTGTAATGCGAACTACATTTCTTTCAGTATTCAGATATCATTCCTGGTGTTTGGTGTTGACTTGTGCCTGCCTACTGGATTCTGCGTCTGCCTCTGCCATCTGGATTTGTAGATCTGTCTTGGACCTACCGCCTTGCCTGACTACGATCACCTGTCCGCCGTATTCTCCCGCCCAAAGTCCGCCTCATCAGCCGGTGACCGCTGTTTCGTTGTTTTACTTTTGTTTAATAAACGTTCTCAGATGCCTTTGCTTTATTTGTAATTTAATATACTTAAACTAAATGACTTTGATATATTTACATACGTAATACTCTATATCGCATTTCCCCCAAATATAGCCTATACCTTTTGGTAACTTATCCTTGGTATGTATAAAATGTTTGGTTTGAAATAAAGTTTGATTATATGAATTTTGTATGGCATTTTTACTCAAAGTTTTATTCAAAGTTTACACAGATGTTAAGTTAAAAAGAACTATCAATGAACGATTTTTAATAATAAACAGTATGTAAAAGTATTACATAGGCCTACTCATCCTGTGCATATAACACGCAGGGGAAAAAAAGCTTTATTTATAATCTGGCATGAATAAATGCATGTAGTAAAAACGTCGCCTTACGGTTGATGAACAACGTTGCCACAGCCTTTTCGCGTCTTGCATTTCCACGTTGTTAAAACGTTGCGAGCACGTAGACGGCGACGTTGCCATTATAAAAATGGAACGTTGCACAGACGTCGCCACAACGTAAATGTGTTTGCTGGGATGATGTATTATAACTGAGGTTACAATTATTAATGAGATAATCCTGATAAGGTGCATTACAAGGCAAAACTAATGCATTAAAACTACTTTTATAATGCATGATATATACATAGTCATATTTGGTTCATTTATTTTATCTTTAGTTGTTTTAATTCACATTACACTTATGTTTTTTTAATGCAGCTGTTTTATACTGTCTCTTTCCTGACTGTACTCTGATTTGTGCTCTCTATGTGAAAACACTGATGAGGAAGATGATGATGAACGTCTGCTGGTCTCTGGCGCCTCCTGCTGCTCACAGCATGTAAATGAACAAGTTTATTAGGACTGACCTAAGCGCAGGAAGCTGAAGATCCTCCTCATGCTGAGCGTCGGGTTTGAAGCGTGATCCTCCAAACGCAAAACTAAGAGCTGATCACGACTGAACACTGACAGCCAGTCCAGAACAAACACCACATACAGGCCCACCTGCAGACGCACCTGCACACACACACACACACACACACATGTTTGTTTTTGTGAATTGTGGGGACATTCCATAGACGTAATGGTTTTTATACTGTACAAACGATATTTGCTATCACCCTACACCTTCCCTACACCTAAACCTAGCCCTCACAGGAGACTGTGCATATCTTTACATTCTCAAAAAAACGTATTCTGTATGATTTATAAGCCTTTTGAAAAGTGGGGACATGGGCAATGTCCTCATAAGTCACCCTCTCCTTGTAATACCTATGTCATACCCATGTTATTACACCAATTTGTGTCCTGATATGTCACAAAAACAAACACACACACACGCACGCACGCACGCACGCACGCACACACACACACACACACACACACACACACACACACACACACACATGTTGGGTTTACATGTTTTATGGGGACATTCCATAGGCGTAATGGTTTTTATACTGTACAAACCGTACTTTCTATCGCCCTAACCCTACCCTACACCTAAACCTAGCCCTCACAGGAGATTGTGCACACTTTTACTTCCTCAAAAAAACTCATTGTGCATGATTTATAAGCCTGTTTCCTCATGGGGACCTGAGAAATGTCCCCACAAGGTCAAAATCTACTGGTATTCCTATCCTTATGGGGACATTTGGTCCCCACAACGTGATGAATACCAGGTACACACACACACACACACACACACACACACACACACACACACACACACACACACACACACACACACACACACACACACACACACACACACACACACACACAGTGAAAATATGACACAGCCAATCAGAACAGAGCTGGCGTCTGGTGTTCTTCAAGTGGAGTCAGAAATATCATAATTACGAGTTCAGAGCTCATGAATGACTGAGTGAAGTTGTATTGTGAAATATTTGGGTTTATTCCAGAAAAAACACATGAATTTCACATGTGCAAAAACACATGCGACACATGTGGAAACGTGTGCTTTTGGAACACTTTCATGTACATTCTGTGTGAATTCCCATTGTGGACACATGTGAAATTCATGTGGTTTTTCTGTAAGGGTTGTTCACAATATATTTCTTTTGCTTTGTTGTTTCATTTTTGAATGTATGATTTCTCTTAAAAGGAGTAGTTCATTTCCAGAACAAAAATGTACAGATAATGTACTCACCCCCTTGTCATCCAAGATGTTCGTGTCTTTCTTTCTTCAGTCATAAAGAAATACTTTTTTGAGTAAAACATTTCAGGATTTCTCTCCATATAGTGGACTTCAATGGCGCCCTGAGTTTGAACTTCCAAAATACAGTTTAAATGCAGCTTCAAATGACTCTAAACGATCCCAGCTGAGGAAGAAGAGTCTTATCTATCCAGCCTGTAGGGGTGTGAACCTACAGTGGTCTTACGGTTCGGTTCGATTACGATTATCATGTCATCGATTCGGTTCAATACAATATCTCGATGCATCACGATGCATTGACGATGCACTGCATACTCATTTTTCAATTTTACTTCAAATTTATTTTTCTTTTCTATTTCACAATGACGTTGTAATGCGTTTTTATTTGATTAGATTTTTTTGTCAGACCACTTGTATAAGTGTAACTGTGCATCCTATCCAGTCTTTTTCAATCAATATCCCACATACAGTAATGTGTAATTTTGATGAGGAAGAGTAAGAGGTGAAAGAGGAAGAGGAGGAGAAGAAGGAGGACAATGACGACAATGTGGAAAAGACAAAAGAAGGGCAAGGGCAAGAAGAGAAGCAGTCTCATATATTTTAGTTGATGAGTGCCAGGGTTGGATCAGGCGTGCAAGAGGATTTGACCCCTGCTGCCTGGCCAGGGCTAATTTAGCCTGTGATGCTGAAGAGGTTCTTTGGCCTGTCCCAGACCAAACACAGGATGTTGGGCAGAATGATTATTTTTGTTGTTGTTTGTTGTCTTGTACTGTACTCTAAAGTACATTAAATTAAGGAATAAAACATACTCATTTTTCAATTTTACTTCAAATATATACAATTGTGTTAATAAATACAAACAGTCAGATATATGAACTGAAACTTTAATTTTACCTTCTCAAAGAAAAAACACTTCTTGAATGTATCAAACAAAACTAAAGTCTGGGCACAGAAGACAGCAGCAACATTTAGAATAAATACACAAAAGTAAATACCTGGGCTTTGGTTTCGTTCTAGAGTTCTTTTCTGAAAAGTGTCAGCGTGAGGGAAGCTTATATCGCGGCTCCAGTGTATTTAATAGGTGGTCGGGGTTTTCCACCACAGAAAAGGGCCGTATATATTTTGCTATAAAAGCTGCCGCTATAGTCATTTTAAACGCGAAAACTAAACAAATACGATTTCAACCGAGAGGTACCGCTCAGATCTTATTTAATTGAAACGAGGGAACGAATAGAGTCCTGCACGAGCCCAGCCTGAGACTCTCAGACCCGAGCCCCGTCCTTGTCCGACAATTTATCAGAACAGAGTTCGTGTTGCAGCCATTAAAGTAGTTCAGTTTTGGATTCTAAAGGCAAAGTGGCTAGATTTCGTTTTGTTTCCTTTTTAAGTTAATTTAGAAATATGTTTGGAACATTTTATGTTTGTTAAATTCAAGTTTTTGTCTTTTTAACCTAACCTAACGAACAAGCGGCCAGCAGCAATGAGTTGAGCATGTTTGATAAATTTAGCCTTCTCAAATCAACACGACTTGCATTAAATAAAATCTATAGACATAAAACACTTGATGCATTTCAGAATATTAATTTAAACATTTAACCTAGATAAATGTGCGCGGTTAGTCGCATATCCAATCGTTTTTGCGGAGAGTGAAAGCGAAAGCGGACTTTGCAGCTGACATGGAAGCTCAAACGCGATCACTTGCATTTTTCTTAATAACAGCGGAAACCTAAAATACACCATTTTTGTTATAAAAAGGCATCATTCAAAACTGCAAAAGGTCTACTATTATTATTTATGTGCGCACTCACAATATCAACAAAACATTAGGCTATATTAAATATACTGCCTAAACGGTAAAACGGTGCTGAGCCAGATAGACGCGCTCAGTGCTTTTAGCCAGTCTTTTCAGCCAAATAAAAATAATGTTTCAGTCCTTTAAATGAATTACTAACAAAAAAAGACATTTGTTAAATGCACACTCATGTTTGTTAGTTCGTTAAATGCACCGGTGTGTAAAGAAAGTGGCAATAATCCTTTCAGTTAAAATCTGAAGACTTGTTTTATTCATGTGGAGTAGTACCCTCGTTAGCCCAACCCCCCTCCCGGAAAATCATACAAGCCCCCTGGGTCGCGTTTTCTGGCACTGGACTGAGTCCGTTATAACCGGTTATGGTCTATTACTGAACCGATACCGAATCGTCCTTGTCTGCATCGCGATGCATCGTAAAAACGATTAATTTTGACACCCCTACCAGCCTGTATCCGGATCAGATGGTCACTCCAATCCCCCGGATCCAGTCCGTACCCAGCTTAGATCATGGATCACCACCTAGAGATGACTTCAATAGCCGTGGATGTCAACCAGATGAGCTCCAAGGCGGATCACCAATAAAGACCTCGCCAACCTTGACGGCCATCGGCACTACACCACAGGATCCTGATGAGTTCTCTACAATCAGACATTGGTACAAACTGTTGTTTGGTCTGGCCAGAGGAGAACTGGTCCCCCGACTGAGCCTGGTTTCTCCCAAGGTTTTTTTCTCCATTTCTGTCACCTGTGGAGTTTTGGTTCCTTGCCGCTGTCGCCTCTGGCTTGCTTAGTTGGGGACATTTTCCAGCGATATCGTATACTATTTGAACTGAACTGACGATGATATCACTGAATTCATTGATGAACTGCCTTTAACTGAAAATTGATTGTTACAATAATGCGTTACTTACACACTATTGTGCTGTTTAAATACTGTGCAGTTGCTTTGACACAATCTGTATTGTAAAAGGCGCTATATAAATAAAGGTGACTTGACTTGACTTGACTAGTGAAACGATTGATTATTTTCTAAAATAAAAATTTATATATTTTTTAACCTCAAATGCTGGTCTTGTCTAGCTCTGTGATGCGCATGCGTAATCTGTTCACTCCGGTTCAAGACAGTTAGGGTATGTCTAAAAACTCTCATCTCATTTTCTCATTTTCTACATCACTGTTTTACCTTTTTTGTAAAGGGTGTTTGATTTTCTTTGCACTTTGACTTTGTAAACACTGGGTCTGTACTTCTGCAACGATGTAGGACGATTTTGAAGTTGGAGGAGAAAACGAGATGGGAGTTTTTCAACATACCCTAACTGTCTTGAACTGGAATACACAGAACTAGACAAGACGGGCATTTCAGGTTAAAAAAAATATGTAAATGTAAAAAGACCATTCTTTCCTCAGCTGGGATCGTTTAGAGTCCTTTGAAGCTGCATTTAAACTACATTTTGGAAGTTCAAACTCAGGGCACCATAGAAGTCCACTATATGGAGAACACTCCTCAAATGTTTTCCTCAAAAACATAATTTCTTTACGACTGAAGAAAGAAAGACGTGAACATCTTGGATGACAAGAGGGTGAGTACATTATCTGTACATTGTTGTTCTGAAAGTGAACTACTCCTTTAATAATGAATGTCCGGCTCAGGAGAACAAGTAGAAATAAATGTGACTTGACTTAGGATACTCAGCTCATTTGAATATGTAAATGAGAAGATCTCTTGTTGACCCCAGAGGTCAAAGGTCACTCACGGTCATGGCGTTGTTGAGTGTGCCGTTGTACACACACGCTCTCAGCCCCGCGTCCCGCAGACAGCCGTCGAACATCCGCAGAGACTCACAGACCTTCTGATGGAAGTCCAGCGCTGATTTATTAACTGTGCCGAAGTACAAATAATCCGAATACAGCCTGAGGAAAAACATCAGACACAAACAGCAGTGTGAACATCTCACGACTACACAACCAAACCTCAAACACACACATATACACAAAACACATGTCTATTCCTGTTTGTCATCAGATGAATCAGCACATCAAGCTGAACTACTTCAGCACTGAGGTTTAACTCTATTTTTTGATATTTTAAGTAATTAATTTTTTTAATGGTTTTAGTTAAGGACGATAACCGTGCGGTGACCTCTGACCTCTCCACAGGGTCTCTGAGGATGGCGATGAAGCGTGCGTCCGGCTGCAGTGTGTGAATGAAGTCCAGGACGAGTGACGGAGGCTCCGCCCATGTGCTGTTGTCATGGAAATACAGCCAGGCGTTGTTGTCCCACATGGTGGAAGCACTGGCCTCACCTGTCAATCAAACACACACACACACACACACACACACACACACACACACACACACACACACACACACACACACACACACACACACACACACACACACACACACACACACACACACACAGTTCAGCATGGAAATGTTGCCGTGGCAAGTGCTTTAATCAATTACTGATGTTATTCAATGAGGACGACACGTATTCAGTTTAGGATGTTTTACAGTGGTTTTCTTGTTGAAACATGTCATAAATTCTAAGCAATGGGTATTTTTCCACTTATCAAAACCAAATGTTGCTTCTGCCATTCTTTAAGGAAGCGCAATCATTGGACTTTGAATTTAGTTTAAAAAAAAAAAACTTTTTTTTTTTTTTACAATCACTAGAACACATTTCTCAATACTTAGGTCACTTTTTTAAAACTCTTCAGAGAGCGAGCACAACATCAGTCTATGTGGACTCAACTGTGAATCAATTACCATTGCTTTGGCATAAAATGCATTAATAAATAACATTAATTCTTTTATCACTTTGACACAAACACCACCAAAACTTTATGTACTACAGAAGCCAACTTGCACATGTGTACATACTGTTTTCAAAACTTGAGTTCAAAACCTAGCACAGTATAAAAATGAAGAAGACAGAATTTTGTAACATTTCTACAGTAATATCATATAGAAAAATGTAAAAATCAATACTATCAAAGCAGTTGCATGTAGCTGAACATCTTCATAAGTGTTACAATTTTTTCAGTTTCATTACCAATAATTGTGTAATGTAATGTAAACATGGATCATGTAACATATACTGCAATGATTTATAAACTGTAGAAAGTATCATTCTTGTTTTGTAAAGAAATTTTGCAAAAGAAAACACTATAAAATGCTACCTGTTGCTAGTGTTTTTGAGGTTGTTGTGTTCTCAGTGATAAAGTGTTTGTTTGGAGAAAACCTTTGCTAGAGTTATGTAAGAATGAGTTGATTTGAGGCATTAATGAAGTGTTTTGGTAGTTTTAGTGCATTTTGAATGTGAAATGAACTGCTGTGTCAAGTTGAAAAAAAGAAAAGGAAAAAAAAGTGGCTTTAGTATTGAGAAATGTGTCCTGATGTTTGTAAAAAACTATAATAGCAATAAACTTCTAAAGGTAACAAAACTACTGCATTTATTTATGTATTTGTTTTTTTTTTTTAAAGTAACAAATTGAACTTAATAAAAAGTAACCTTTTACAGTAATTGTTAGATGGGAATTCAATCTACAGTAGAGTACTTGCAGTAATGTGTTATTTTGTAGCATTACACTCAACACACTGAAAACTACAGCATACAGATCAAACGCTCAAACAAACCGAACGCTCAGACACACAGATGTGAGAACGGTACCGGTGATGATGCTGCTGCTGGAGTTTCCCAGAAGGCTTTGCTGTATCTGATGAGCCACCGGATCAAACAGGTCCAGGTAATCATCAAACGGGAAACGTGTGTGTGGACGTTCACCAGAATGAATGACTCCTGCACACACACACACACACACACACACACACACACACACACACACACACACACACACACACACACACACACACACACACACACACACACACACACACACACACACCACTTCAGATGGTCACCAAACAGGCTGTTTTTATTTTATCTGTTTTAGTCACATGACTGTGTCACTCATCCACGATATTTCCATATTGCATCAGCAAGACAAAATAACACCAAAGTACAAAAACACTTTTGTATGTTTGCCCACTGACAAAGAAATGATCAGTCTATAATTTCAATGGTAAATTAAACAGTGAGAGACAGAATAACAACAAAAAACTCAGAAAACACACATTTCAAAAAAGTTATAAATTGATTTGCACTTTAATGAGTGACATAAGTATTTGACCCCTTCGCAAAACATGACTTAGTACTTGTTGTCAATCACAGAGTTCAGATGTTTCTAGTAGTTTGCACACATCTCAGGAGGGATTTTAACCCACTCCCTTTTGCAGATCCTCTCCATTTATTAAGGTTTGGAGGCTGACATTTTGCAACTCGAACTCTCCCTCCACAGATTTTCTAGGCTAGGCCACTCCAGGACCTTCATGTGCTTTTTCTTGAGCCGCTCCTTTGTTGCCTTGTGTTTTGGGTCATCGTCATGCTGGAATACCCATCCACATCCCATTTTCAAGATTTGATGGAACATGGCCCCGTCCATCGTCACTTTGATGGGGTGCAGTTTTCCTGTCCCCTTAGCAGAAAAACACCCCCAAAGCATGTTTCCAGCTCCATGTTTGACGGTGGGGATGGTGTTCTTGGGGTCATAAACAACATAAGAGAGTGCTGCTAATCTCAGCTCGTGACCTGTATAAATAACTCCTGGGAGCCAGAAATCTTGCTGATTGATAGGGGGTCAAATACTTATTTCACTCATTAGAATGCAAATCAATTTATAACTTTTTTGAAATGTGTTATTTGGGGAGTTTTTGTTGTTGTTATTCTGTCTCTCGCTGTTCAAATAAGCCTATTATTACATCTATAGACTGATAATCTTTTTGTCATTGAGCAAACATACAAAAAAAATCCCTCAATTCATCTCTGTACATATAGTGCCAGTATAAAGAGATGGATTGTAGAAAAAATCTATGAATTTGTGAGAATGTTAGATTTGATCTGTTCTAACTCGAGCTCTTTCAAATATTTTGTAGACCTTTAAAAATATGAATCAAATCCAGTGATGTTTCATGTGTTTCTGTATTTAAAAGCATTATTATTAATGTGGCAGATGAAACATCAGATGATTATATTAGTGTCTCCATCAGCCTTGACGAACACATTCTCACGGGATCAAAGCTTCATGGTCCGCTCTGATGAGACTCTCCTCTGTGAAGATGCTTCTGACAAGAACAAACCAGAACTGTTTATTTTCACTGCTTTTATTCCAGTTCTGGTTTGTTTCTTTAGTCGTGATGAAAGCAGCTTCTCTGTGAGCCGATCATCAGACACACAGGAAACTCACACACAAACCTACCCAACCTCTTCCTGGTCCACCAGTGCGGCTCTTTAAGCAGCGTGAGCCGGACGTCCGGATGAAAGCTCAGGCGCTCGTAGAGGTCCGTGGTGCCGCACTTGGGCTGACCGATGATGTAGAAATAAGGAAGACAGCGCAGCCGCTGGAGTTTCCCATCGTGCCGCGTTAATCGCTGTCTGAACGAGCCGCTCATCTGCTCCAAGAACAGCTGTATCTGTCTGAAGGAGCGGCCGAACAGGTTTGATCCGTACGGATCCTCGCTCACGTTTCCACGCAGATCCTCCAACCAGCAGGGGTTCTTAACGTCCGGCAGAAAGTGCTGCGGAATCACAGAGAACATCTGCAGACACACAGAGAGATCATCACATGATACAGCTTCTTCTGTGGCATCTGTTGCTCCTTGAGGAACTTTAACATCTGTGAGATGCAGTGTTGGGGAAAGTCATGTTTAAAAGTGATGCATTACAATATTGAGTTACTCCCTAAAAAAGTAACTAATGTTACTTAGTTACTTTTTATGAAAAGTAATGCATTACGTTACTTTTTAAATCTGGGCAGGGCTTGCTTCTTTGTTTTTAATATAAAAAGTTGTATTTTTGTCAAATGTAAAAGCCTTTTCACAGCAAAAGCCTCAGACTTAGAGAAAAGTAAATTGTCGTCTGTACAGTAGACCGCAGAAGAACAAATGTCAACTCTTCAGCAATAAACAAATGTTAGATTATCTTGCGTAATTTTTTCTTATTAGTCTGGATGAATTGAATAATTGAAGGTCAGCAGCAAAGACAAAATGGGATTAAATACATAAAGGATATTTGTATTATTTAATATTTAATTATTGCAGGTTTGCGTTGATTTTCACTTATATTATCCATTTTGAGGAATACTGTATCTGTTTTTCAGTGAGTGAGATGAATTAATGCATGTTCACATTTATTCTAGAACTAAAGTAACATCTTACTCACAATTTCTCTCAACATGGGGACAGAAGAGCTTTTAATCAATAAATGGAGGAAAAGTAACTCAGATATTTTCTTGTCAATTAAAAAGTAATGTGTTACTTTACTAGCTACTTGGAAATAGTAATATTATTAGGTAACTTGCGTTATTTGTAATGCCTTACCCCTAACACTGGTGGAATATTTCCATTGCACTAAAGGTTCTTAAGATCAATCTTCACACCAAGATTTAAGTAGTTATTTCAAGATGACTGAAAGTTTTTTTGGGAATCACAAATGGTTCTCCAACTATTGTTTTCATGGGTTGACAGGTTTGTTAGACACTAGAGTTTCAAATCAAGGTTCGGGGAGGTTCAGACGCACTCAGCCGCTGTAAATACTGTCACCGTTTAGCTCACGTTCATCAGATCCTGACCGAAGCAGCTCAAACACTGGCCGTCATCATTCAATAGAGTCTCTAATCCATCATCACGCTGACATCAGACACCATTACAGGCTTTCAGAAGAGCGTTGATCTCCAGACACTCTCGGGCGTCACTGCATTTAATGGAGTTTCCTGGCAGAGCGTCCGGAAAGACACTTTTAGAGGAACAAGAACACTAAAGAACTGTTTCCTGGCTTTCCCAGTCCTGTTCCCATTACAGAGATGATGATGATGATGATGATGATGATGATTATTAAACATGCAGAAATTCAGCTTCAGTGTTCAGTATGAATCATAAACAAGTTCATACTCAGTATCTACAGAAACAGTCAATATTATCCACTAGGAGTGTGATGAGACACTTATAGAACGAAAACGAGACAAGATTTTTAAAACCTTTTTAAAGAAACCCTCAATTAAATATATAGGGAAAAATATTTTATTCAACTAAAAACACAAAATGCAAAAAAAAAAAAAATGTAGGTGCATTTTGATATGAACTTGTACTTTATGAAATTAAGTAATGAACATGTAAACTAAAGCGGCATGATTCTGGATAAATTGAAGAACTATTTTCTTTTATAAATTGGAGATCACGTAATTTACTAGTGGTTCTGATTGAATGTTCATTGCTTAAGTTTATATTCTAACAAAATTTAAAAAAATGAAGGAGCCAGTGTCTCAATTAACAAAGACTTGTTTCACTATTGGAATCTCCTGAATGAATGATTCAATAATAAATACTTTTTTAAATGCGCAGAGGATATGCGTTACGATACATACGTGTTAAGATACTTTGGTTTTGATGGCTACTGTAGACAATAAGTGTTTATACCCAAACTATAAGCTTTTATCCCAGTACTTCTATTTTTTAAATGTCTGTAACAGAAATAATGATGATTGTGTGGTTAAAAAGACTGTTTGTGTTGTTCTTTCTGGATCAGCTGCAGCAAGAATGTGGATTTGAATGTCTTTAATACCTGTTTCAGTGGAGCGTGTCAAACAGTCGTAACAGACGCTGCTGAATCACTCTCATTCAGGAATACGGTCGTGTGGGTGTTCGAATAGAGACTGTGATCTTTTAACGATGAATCGTGCAGCTCTAATGTAAACACTGCAAATGTTTTGCGAGGATATCGTCACGTTCTCACATCGTGCCACAAGATCTGGTCACATCCCTATTATCCACCAGTGTCTGAAAGCATCACCTGTGAACATCACCTGTATTTCTCATCACCTTCATTTGATGGACCGGAATGGAAGAACACTTGCTGCTTTATATGCTGATGTTAAACGAACTGTTTGCCCAAAAATGAATATTTGTCTAAAGATGTAGATGAGTTTGTTCATGAGAACACATTTCGAGAAACATCTAAATGTTGGATTTGTTTCAGTTTTTGTCTTCTCCAGATGTGAACTGATGGACTGGAGTGGTGTGGATTATTGTGATGTTTTTATCAGCTGTTTGGACTCTCATTCTGACGGCACCCATTCACTGCAGAGCATCCTTTGGTGAGACAGTGATGGAATCACACATTTATAACTCGGATGACCTGAGGGTGAGCTCATTTTCATTTGTGGGTGAACCTTAATCATTTTAATATGTATCTGAAACTTTCTGATGACATTTTGTGTCTGTTTGATCAAATTTAAACCTTTTATCAGCTCTGGATGAATATGACGCTATACTCACGTGTTTCTCGAGGTCGATCAGCTCGCTGACGTCAGGAATGCGTCTGGCTCCGAACTTCACTTTAGTTGCGATGCTGCGCACCACGTCTCTGAGGGCGTCTTCACTCGGGTCCTCCTCCAGCAGATACGAAGCGAAGAGCAGAGTCTTCCTCTCGGTGGACAGCATGTAAGACACCATGATGAAGATGAGGAGGAGGATGAAGCCGCAGACTTTAGAGCACCGAACACATGATGAAGATCTGCACCGTGTGACATGATTAACCCTCGACACGCCAAACAGACTCCAGCGGCCGCCCTCCACCTGACCACAGACACACAGATCACTGCCACTCAAAAGTTTGGGATCAGTGAGAATTTTATTGCTTTTTAAAGGAGACTTTTCTCATCAAGGCTGTGTTCATTTTAATTGAAAATACAGAAAAAAAACTCATATTGTGAAATGTTAATGCAATTTAAAATAGTGGTTTTCCATTTTAATATTTTTTCCTGTGATGCAAAGCTGAATCTTCATCATCATTACTCTTGTATTCAGTGTCACATGACTTTTATAACAATAAACACCTCATTCAAAGTTTGGGGTCAGTAATTTTTTTCTTTCTTTCCTTCTTTGAAAGAAATTAATACTTTTATTCAGCAAGGATGTGTTAAATTGATTAAAAATGATAGTAAAGACTTTTATTTAAAATATAAACCTTTTCTAACAATAAATGCTGTTCTTTTTAACTTTTTATTCATCAAAGAATCCTGGAAAAAGTATCACAGGTTCCAAAAAAAATATTAAGCAGCACAACTGTTAGTAAAAGTAAGAAATCAGCATATTAGAATGATTTCTGAAGGATCATGTGCATAGAAATAAATTATATTTCAAAGTATATTAAAATAAAAAACTGTTATTTTCAATTGCTATAATATTTCATAATATTACATTTTTTGTATTTGTAATCAAATAAATGAAACTTTGACTTTTTATAAAAAAACGCTAAACATCTTACTGATCCCAAACTTTTAAGAGCAAAGTGTATATATATAATACTTTTTTCTTCATTAAATGAGCAAACATACTTATTATGAAATATCTATTGTTCATCTACAGGTGTTTACCTTCAGATGGCCGACGCTGGACACAAACTGACTGATCATGACAGAAACAGAAACTCAGCGTCACAGGAAATGACCTGAAACACACAGAGATTCCTATCAGTGAAATCAGGCTGTTCCTCATTGTGAGGTTAAAGAACAGAAGAATAAATGCATGCAATAGTAAATAATAAACAGATTCAACGATAAACAATCAGCTGTCAGAAGTATATCCTGTATGAGTCCATCACACTCCAAACACAGACGCTTCAGAGACGCACTGAGCGAAAGAAAAACCAAGAACAAGCCGTCCTCGAATTTAAACACACTTGAAGTTCCTCCGACTCTGAGACTCCATGAACAAATATTTAGGTCACACTGGGTTCAGACCATAGGAAACACAAACACACACACATGGATATTTTCTCCCACTATTTAAACACAAATATCAGCTGTTATTATTATGACTCACTCATAATTAGGTGATTCAGTAGTCAAATATGAAGATGCACAAGCAGCGTTTATTCAGTAGCTGCAGTGATGATGATGATGAAGCTCTATTAACTACTCAGACTAAACATTTAAGAACAGACTCCAGCCGACATCTAAAACTAAACTCACCATTAACTTTAGCTGAAGGGTCACTGGATTCAGATTCACTGGTGTTCACGGATTCAATTCAGAGAATGGCAGATATCAGATATAGTTCATTCAGAATCAACCCTAACCAAAACCTCACGCCTTTTAAGGGTCTGTTAGTGGAGTCCTGATGATCCTCTGCATTATAGAACCTTTGCATTTTTTAAAACCCCACCCACATTCTCAACCAAATTGACTAACCAGACTACATTCACAAACCCCTGATATTTCCACAATACTTTCAAATCATACTCACAGCAACTGTGCTGTCTTGTGTTTAATTTTGCCTTTTACATTTATTGCTTTGGAACACAAATGCATTACAGTGCAAATGTGTTTGAGTCTAGACAACAAAATATGAAATCAGATGAGGACAGATGTTTTTCTGATGAATCGTGAATAACCCGGATGTCTAATAATAAACGCATTTACACAGGTGTTCATTTGAGATTACACAGAAACATGAAAATGCTGGAATTATAAGAGTAAGTCTGCAGTGTAAAGATGGTAAAGTTTTCTATCATCTATCATGACAGAAATGTGCAGTAAATGATCAAAAGGACACCAAATGAAACGACATGAACCAGTCACACAGTGGGTCTGTGTTTTAGCCTGCGCTCAGCAGATTAATCACATTCTCATCATGGCCAGAACTTCTCCTCTAAACATTTCCACGGCGCTGCTGCCGGACTCAACAGACCATCTCTGCACGTGCAGCGTACGAACCGCAGACATAAACCGTCAGACTGACGTCCTCTGAAAAACACGCAGCCTTCAAATATTCAACCCTAATGGACAAAACACTCCACTGAAATCACTAGAACGGTCTTTAAAAGTCGCCTTTGATCAGATTTATTAACGCACTGTGACGAATCATTACTAGCAACAGATGATCTTATGACTGTAGACATTTAGAGGCTGAAACTGATCTCAGATTAACAACACACTTCTGCAGAAAGGAATCAAGTGGATTCTAATCCTCCAACCTTCACGTTATAAAAGCTCACGGGAAAGGTTGATTAAAACAGTGTTTTTCAACCACTGTGCCGCGGTTCACTAGTGTGCCGTGAGAGATCGTCAGGTGTGCCGTGGGAAATTATTCAATTTTACCTAATTGGTCTAAAACATTTTTTGAAAACTAATAAATTATTGTCTGCGAATAATATGCTATTGTCAAGCTTCTCAACCCTGACTGCTATAAAAACTAAAAACAGAGAGAGACTAAGAGCTGTTGAGGAAGAGCTTCGTGTGTGTCTTTCTTCAATTCCTGCCAGGATATCAGCTCTGTGTTCATCCAATCAGGCCCAGGTTTCACACTGAGTAGGTAAAAATATATATGATCAGAAAAGACTGTTTTCATTGTGTTTATTTGATTCCTATTCAAGACACTTCGATAAGAATGACTGTATATTGTTAATTGCACTTTTTTTTGAAAGAAGAAGCAATATGAAAGATCATAAAATACTTTTTTCTTTGTGTTTATTTGATTCCTGTTCAAGACACTTCGATAAGAATAGCTGTATATTGTTAACATAGGCTACAGAGTTTCATTTTTTTACAGTTTCGATTGTTGGTGTGCCTTGTGATTTTTTTCAATTAAAAATGTACCTTGGCTCAAAAAAGGTTGAAAAACACTGGATTAAAAAGTTTTTAATGCCACCTTAAGAACACAAACGTTTGATGAAGAAGGTCTTCAGACAGTTCAATGTGAAGCTAAGTGAATAGTAATGGACGTCCCACAATTCTACGAAATATCATGACATCCATGAATTGAATTGAGAATGAATGGTAAATTCTAATTCACTTCCTGGAATGGAACTGGAATTGGAATTGCATGCAGCTGACAGGAAATGGAATTGGAATTGAATTGGAATGTCAGGAAACAGAATTGAAATTAAATAAATTCCACTAAATTCCACTCGAGTTGCTAAATAAAATAATTTGACTTGATTGGCTTAATAGTTTATAGTACATTAAATATTGTAAATCACATAAACAACAAACATATAAAAGAAATACAAAGTACTGTATGTTAAGCGTGATCATTTCACATGACAAATTTCAGGGAATGATGATAATTCGATGCAATAAAAAGTGAATGAAATACATGAATGAACATGACTCATCTGTTTGTGAGTTGAGACATATATTATGTGGTATTCGTATATTGAATGTATCCAGAAACTTATCACCACTGTCATTCAATTATTAATTCATAATGTACAGTTCTCATTTTTATTTACTTGCATTTGATCAACTCTATTTCATACATTACTTGGTATTTGTAAGGCATCATACATAAAGTTCAAATGTATGTCTCTAAATGCAATCACAAATAAATGCTCAGAAACAGCAATAAACGGAATTCAGTGGAATTTCCCTCAATTGAATTCCACTTCCTGTAATTCCAATTCAATTCCAACTCTGTTTCCTGTAATCGTTGTTGAATTCCAATTCCATTTCCTTCTTTGAATTGGAATTGAGTTCATTCCTGAATTGACCCCAACCCTGATGACATCCATTTAGATGTGTTGCTGTTGTCAATGATAGAAGCGAGTGCAGTATTATACATCAGACCTGCTCTGGAAATGATGGACAACAGCAAGAGCCACAGAAATGATCACTGTGCGTTTGCACAACAATTCATGAATAACTGGAAAAATGATCCAAACATTCCCAGATAATAAAGGATTTGTTTGCCAGATGCCACTCCAGACTAAGACATACTGTTCTCTATTTTCCGTTCAACACACATTGACAGTGCTGGGTCGAATACTTACAAATGACATGATGACAATTGTGGTTAGTAACAATCTAGGATGATTACCCTATTCAGATTACTTGTACCTTGTTTACTACTTTCACCATGCTTATTACATTTTAATGTTTTAAACTTAGCATTAAATGTACCATACTGACATCAATATATCATTATTAGACACCAACATCATGAAGTGCATTAAACATTACATTGCATCAGGGTTTACGTATTTTATTCAATGGGTATAATTTTGAACAAGGTTGGAATAATGAGGGGCTGGAACAGAGTCATGTTAGTTTTCCAGGTGTGTTTAAAGTGAATGTGACTGTAAGTAAATATAGGAGCGGTTTACTTTGCATCTGAAACACCTTCATCATGAGTTCTCAGGAAAGAAGGATGATGGTCGTGATTCTCTCAGACTAAACATATGAATGTGATTCATCAGATCAAGAGCTTTTTTTATTCAGCATTTGTGACCCTGGACCACAAAACCACTCATAAGGGTCACATATTTGAAACTGAATAAGCTTTTCCACTGATGTATGGTTTGTTAGGAAAAGGAAGATATTTGGTCGAGATACAACTATTTGAAAATCTGAAATCTGAGGGTGCAAAAAAATAAATATATTGAGATAAATTCCATTTAAAGTTGTCCAAAGGAACTTCTTAGCAATGCATATTACTAATCAAAAATTAAGTTTTGATATATTTACGGCAGGAAACTTACAAAATATCTTCATGGAACATGATCTTAACATCCTAATGATTTCTGGCATAAAAGAAAAATCGATCATTTTGACCCATACAATGTATTGTTGTCTATTGCTACAAATAAACCCGTGCAACTGCAGACTGTGGTTTTGTGGTTCAGAGTTTTGAGCTCGATGTGTCTGAATCTGTGATGTTCGAATCTGACTGAAACGCGTTTTAACTCCTGATCGATCTCGATAGGAGGGATATTGATTGCGATCTGATCAATCAAACTCATATGAGACACAAATGAACAAATAACAGACTCTTATCTGCTGATGAACCGCTTTACTGTGTTTCACATAAACTTCAGGCGCAGAATCAGCATCAGCTCACGCTCTAATATCATCAATCTATCACTCAATCAATCAATCAACTGATCAATCACTCACCGTCATCATCTGATCCTGAAGAAACTTTCTTCATCGCGCAGAATTCACGCGCTTCATCCCCATTCCTCCGGAGACAATCAGCTGTGCGCGTTCACGTGCCCATGAGCGCCCCCTGCCACGCGCCTATTGGTCAACTCGCAGAGGGGGCGGAGCCGCACCTCACCTGTCAATCACGACAACTTCATATAAACTATATTTACATTTACTCAGCAATAACACAAGCAGAAATCCAGCATCGATTCATCAATAATCACAGAATATAAACCATAATAAATAATTCTATCATTTTATGTCAGTAAATGTGACTTAATATTTGTAGACATTTAAATCAAGCAGTAATATTAACTAATCTTACTATGACCTGCATAATCACAATAATATGTGACTCACAAAACCAGCCAACAATACATTGTATGGATCAAATCATTAGGATATTAAGATCATGTTCCATGCAGATATTTTGTAAATTTCCTACCGTAAATATGTCAAAACTTAATTTTTGATTAGTAATATGCATTGCTAAGATCTTCATTTGGACAACTTTAAATGCGATTTTCTCAATATTTAGATTTTTTGCACCCTCAGATTCCAGATTTTCAAACAGTTGTATCTCAACAAAATATTGTCCTATCCTAACAAACCATACATCAATGGAAAACCTATTCATTCAGCTTTCAGATGATGCATAATTCTCAATAAATCACAAAACTGAAAAAATTGACCCTTATGACTGGTTTTGTGGTCTAGGGTCACATATGCAAAATTAAGAACATGTCATGGAGTGAACAGAAAAACTGCTGATTTTGTAAAACACAGAAGTGAGTTACTAAAACACTGTGACAAATATAGTAGACTTATCATAAAGTGACTAAATACCACTGACCTCAGCGACAGAAGATATGAGACGTCTTTCTCCTTCTTTTGTTAATCCGTCTATTTATTGTGCTGTTATAAAGATTATATCACGTATGACATTATAGAAGACATCAGTCGCTCTGAGTGAGGCAGAATCAGGCTGTTTGTGTCATTTATTGTTTGTGAACCTGGACCACAAAACCAGTCATAAGGGGGTCATTTTTTTAATTGAGATTTATACATCATCTGAAAGCTGAAAAAATAAGCTTTGTTAGGATATGACAACATTTGGTTGAGATACAACTATGTGAAAATCTGGAATCTGAGGATGCAAAAAATAAATAAATCTAAATATCGAGAAAATCACCTTTAAAGTTGTTAGCAATGCATATTACTAATCAAAAATTAAGTTTCGATATATTTACAGTAGGAAACTTACAAAATATCTTCATGGAACATGATCTTAATATCCTAATGATGGATCATTTTGACCCAAACAATGTATTGGCTATTGCTACAAATAAACCCGTGCTACTTAAGACTGGGTTTGTGCTCCAGGGTCACATTTACCAGCTGAAACACACAGAATCTTCATGCACTTTCATTCAAATGATTTTAGGCTCTTTTTGTGGGAGATCAGTGAGAATAAACTCTGCCGACCTTTGACCTTTAGATGACCCTCTGCACAAGGGTTCACTCATAAACCGATGAAGCTGATCAGGTTTTGTGTGTTTGATGTCTGTGTTCAATCACAGCAGATAAATGTAAACCGGAACCTCACGGACAATAATGACACAGAACCACATGATCCAGAATGTTCCAGCGCATCCGTCAGAAACATTCAGCTCTCAGTACTTCCTCTAGTCAGTCATGTGATTTCCTGTTCAGAGACAAACATCCTGTGGCTACAGTGAGCACATCTCTGATGAGAAACCGGTAACTGAATGAGTTTGAGTAGCAGCTGATCTCTGAAATAATCAGTGTTTGTTAGAACATGAATGATCAGCCCTTAAAAAAGTCCAAATACACAGAATTACAGGAGTAAATTTGCACAACAGTCTGTTTTCCTTTATAAATCACAACCATAGCTGTTAAAGTAAATACACATATGAATCAAATGAATAATAAGCAGCTGTATGCTAATTTAGTTCCTCTCATCTGCATGAACCTCAGTGTTTACAGCGCCATCAGCTGGACATCACCTGAAGAAGAACACATGATGAGAAACTGACTGAAGAAATAACCAACTGCTCACTGAAGACTGAGACAGATCCGATCCTGGACAGCAAACTAGGGTTTTCCAAATCCAGATCAAACTCTCTGATCATCTGGATCCTGTGTTGTAATTGTGTTTCTGTAAAAGTGCATTTTTAGCCTTTACTCTGCTCTGGCTGAGCTTCATTCATTTTAATTTGATTACTCACACAATGACAAAGTGACAAACAAAGTGACACAAGGACATCAATCAGATCATGTCTATATTTTAACCCTTTAAACACCTCAGAATGCATCAGATCCACAGATTAATGCTTATGTTTGAGCTGTTGATTTCCCTCTAAAATGATGTCACTTGCTTGAGGTTTGATATTAAGAAACAAGTTTAAATCAATGATAAATCATAAAAATGTGCTACAAACTAGAAAAAAACAGGCCGACTTATATTCAGATAGATGTTTGTCTACAAAACACCGTTTCAACTGTTCTAAAATATATTTTGATACACCAAACTCAATAAATCAGATGTCTCAGCGGACTAAAAATTTATTTAAGAACGGAAATAAAACATGATCTGACTCATTCATTAAACGTTCAAACACACTCCATCCTCAGTCTCTCCTGTTGAAATGCTGTTCAATTCACAATTATTAATAAAAGCAGCAGAATCTGTGTGTGGATAATGAGTTTGATCACGTGTAGGTTTCACATCATTATTATCAGCCGTTAAAGTGCACTATTCTCTCGTCAGGGAGAAAAACTCATTTCTATTCAAGTGTGGGACTCTTAAACATGTCTTCTTTCCAACTTCATTCCTCTTCCTCTGCAGGAAAGAAGCTGTAAACACCACAGAAGCCGGAATAAAACAGACCGAGAAACTACTGTTGGAGAATCTCACGTTCGGCTGAGAATGAAGAAACTAAAGAAGTGCTAAGAGTCTGGATTCTGTCGACCCGAACCACTGTAACAGCTCATGAGAAACACACCATTAAACACAAACCAGCCTAAAATCAGAAGAATTAGAGGTGAAAATCACTCAGATGATGAAGATGATGATGAAGATGACTCCAGCGACTCGTTTAGAAGGACATGATGGTCCTGCTGATGATGTCCACACACTCTCTGATCTCATCCTCCTTTATAATGAGGGGCGGGGCTAGTCTGATGATGTCACCGTGAGTGGGCTTGGCCAGCAGACCGTTGTCACGGAGACGAAGACACACCCTCCAGGCGTCATAGTCTGAGAGACAGCAACGGATCACACACACAAACAAAAAACACAATGATCTGGTCAAACCACCACTGTTGACTGACACGTAAACAAACAACTAAAGATCCTTCAAATCCTGTGCATGCAGGTGACATTTCCACATCACAGAAATAGATTTTCAGTATAATTATTACAAAAGAATAAATAAACTGCTGTTATGAAAGGAACGGTTTACCAAAAAAAATGTTTGATCAGTTTTGTATAAATGTGTGATTCCATCACTGTCTCACCAATGGATCCTGTGCAGCAGCACGTGCAGAGAGGTGATCAAAGTGCCCTTTTGTTAAGATTTTTTTTTTTTTTTGTAATAACATAAAAATAAAAAATGTATAAAAAATAACGAATTTGCGACAGCCTGCCCAATCGAACTATTAGTAAAATTAATTAATATTGTTTTAGCTGTAAATAGTAAGACCCTCACGTGACGACCCCCACCCGGAAGATCAGGGCGATCCGATCACGTTTATAACACCAAGGATAGATACGTTCGTGGCTGCTGGTAAGCGGTGTTTTCACCAAATTTGATGTTACTTAGAAGAATGACGTGAAGAAAAGAGATATTTATATTATTTCTATAGCTTGTGCATGTGTAGTCTGCTCTGAAATAGCCGTCGATAATGTTAATGTCATCATGTAAACAAAAGTGCATTTTCACTTTGTGAATTGTTCTTGCATTTTGGGGGAGAAAAGGACGTCATGGGCATCTTGGGTCTGTTTTTTTCTTTGTTTATGTAATGCAGGGCTCGCAAAATCGCTAGCCTGATGTCCCGGGCTACTATTTTTTTCAGTCGGGCTACCAAAATAGTTAACTGGACTAACTCGTAAAGGAGAGGGCTCCTGCAGGTCCTTAAAAACTCCTCAATTAGGTTGTATCAAATTTAAAGCCATAAAAAGTTTTATATATGTTAAATAGAATAAGAAAAGACTTAATTATAATTTAGGAGGAATCGCAATAGGGCTGGATTAAACTTCAAAAGACAACGATGTCAATGAATAAATATGCGCGCTGCACGTTTTAAAGTCAAACGCGGCACTGATGTCTTTATATAAATATATTTGAAGGGAAAGGTCTGTTCTCAGAAACGTGTCGTTGGCATTTTCATTTCACGTCTGAAAAAACTGTGTTAATGCTGCTTTGTATTCAGCCGTTCCCATGGAAACCGTAGTATTTCAGCGCTCCCTCGTGACAGAGAATACATTTTTATTTCCACATTTTTCAGCTCTATGGTCAAATTATTGCAATTATCGACCTACGTTTTTATGCAGCAAACACATAAAGTTGTAAATGTGAAAGAAGTTAATGTGCCTTCTAAAAACAATTAAGACAGTAATATTTATGTTTTAAATAAATATAATAAATGATAAGCTCGATTGATCCCTTTTAATGGTATAAAGGTGTATAAGATATTCTGTTTTTGTGTGAACCTGTATCTGAATTATAAATCATGCCATTTTATGCCTTAATATGCTACCGTCTACAATCTTACAATACAATACATCATGGGCCACAGATATTTTCAATAGTGTCCACACAGGTTTTAATATAACAGCTGTTATATATTATTGTGTTTAAAAGAGAGAAGAAAATCTTTACGTTTGACAATTTAATACACAACAATTTATCAAAATGAATAGGTCCAAAGAAAGTATTTTTAATCTTTTAAACATTAAAATGTTTCTTTATGTTCTGTTTCTTTCTCAGAACTGCTTCACAGCATTGGCTGCTAGAAGCCTCTGTAATAATACGTATATCAGCAAGGAATGTGTCACGATATACAGTACAGTATTGCTGTACTGATGTTTTGAGCACAGCCCTATTTAGAGAGCCCCTTTTATAGTGATAAAAATATTACTAATTCTATTGTTTGAGTCCTGAACTAAACATAAATGCAATTAAAACTTCGAATAATGCATTATTTGTCTTATTAATGACATTGTTACTTGTTACGCAAGTAACTGGATGCCTACAATGAGGTGATGGACCCGAGGGGCTCTTTAATGTCTTGTTCCAGCTGCCCTTTTTATACTTTGAGCATCTGCCCCTTTAAAGGTCTCTGCACGGCCCTGCTCTGCAGTGAATGGGTGCCGTCAGAATGAGAGTCCGAACAGCTGATAAAAACATCACAATAATCCACACCACACCAGTCCATCATCTTGAGAAGACAAAAGCTGAAACAAATCCAACATCAAGACCTTTTTAACTTAAAGAGTCCATGATCCATAATAACCCTTCCTCCAGTGAAAAAAATTCTGTCACATATTTGTTTAGAGCTGTTTTGTCTTGTAAACGGTGCTTGATCTGTGCAGATTTCTCTCCTGATTCATACCAGACCATTTTTTCACTGGAGGAAGCGTTATTTTGGATTATGAGTTAAAAAGGTCTTAATGATGGATTTGTTTCAGCTTTTGTCTTGTCAAGATGTGAACTGATGGACTGGAGTGGTGTGGATTATTGTGATGTTTTTATCAGCTGTTTGGACTCTCATTCTGACGGCACCCATTCACATTCATTGGTGAGACAGTGATGGAATGACGCATTTATACGAATCTAATGAACAAACACATCCTAATCTTGAAAGATCTGAGAGTGAGCTCATTTTCATTTTTAAATGAATGATTAATTTAATGCACAGCAGTATAAGAGTCTAATGGCTGGAAACAGTCAAAAGAAGTTCAAACCTGTTATTCTGCACAAGAAATTACTTGTGAAAATACTTCTTGTGTAGCGGCATGCCTGTGTATTTTTTTTAAATATTTGTACCTCAAAGCACACATTTTTTAGGTTACAGCAGTCAGCTTTAACAAAATCCTGAGCGAGTGAAACGAATGTCAAATGAAAACGTTAGTGACTAGCTGAAACCTGATCTTCTGCCTTCACAGCTGTGATGTTTTCAACCCAAATAAAGAGCTGAAGCACCCACGCTCCTCACATCATCTGTGTTCAACCTTTAGATCTCTGATCATGCTGTTTAACCGGCTCGTCTACACCATCAGCAGAATTCATGTCTGTAAGAAGTGTTTGAATGGATTGTGGTGTTCAGTGTTGGGGAAAGTTACTTTTAAAACTAATGCGTTACAATATTGAGTTACTCCCTAAAAAGTAACTAATTCCGTTTTTACTTTACGTTACTTTTGCGTTACTTTTTAAATCTGGGCAGGGCTTGCTTGTTTGTTTTTAATATAAAAAGCTCTATTTTTGTCAAATGTAAAAGCCTTTTCACCCCAAAAGCCTCAGGCTTAGAGAAAAGTAAAGTGTCGTCTGTATAGTAGACCGCAGAAGAACAAATGTCAACTCTTCAGCAATAAAAAGGAAAACAAATGTTAGATTATCTTGACTCACTTTTGCTTATTAGTATGGATGAACTGAATCATCGAAGGTCGGCAGCAAAGACATCGGTTCATAAAATGGGATTAAATACATAAAGGATATTTGTATTATTGAACATATTTAATTATTGCAGGTTTGTGTTGAATTTCAGTGTTTTTATTCATTTTGAAGAACACTGTATCTGTTTTTTAGTGAGTGAGATGAATTAATGCATGTTCACATTTATTCTATTTATCTTACTCACAATTTCTCTCAAACCAGGAGAGCTTTTAATCAATAAATGGGGGAAAAAGTAACTGGCGTTCTTTATTTGAAAAAGTATCTCAGATATTTTTTTGTCAATTAAAAAGTAATGCGTTACTTTACTAGTCACTTGGAAAAAGTAATATTATTAGGTAACTGATGGTTTTGTGTCGGTTCTGGTTCTGACCTTTAGTCTCTTTGATGACGATGGCGTTCAGGAGGCCTTTCCCACGCACTCCGGTCACGATCTCCCGCGGCAGCTTGCTGAGCTCAGAGCGGAGAATCTGTCCCATCCGATCCGCATTCTGAGCCAGATTCTCCTCCTCCAGAACCTGAGGACGTCCAGACCGTGAGCAGAGTTCACACACACTTACTTTCTTCATCACATCTCTCACACTCGCACACCTCCAGAGCGGCGATGGCGACCCGGCAGGCCAGAGGGTTTCCTCCATAGGTGGATCCGTGTTCTCCAGGTTTGATGGTCAGCATCACCTCATCATCACACAGAACAGCAGACACCTGAGACACACAGATCATCAGCAAACACACACACACATGTGTTCATTATAGTCAATCAACAGTGTGTGTGTTTGTGTGAGACTCACAGGATACACTCCTCCTGACAGAGCTTTACCCAGAATCACCAGATCCGGCCTCACTGCCTCGTGGTCCACAGCCAGACGCCGCCCAGTACGGGCCAGACCGGTCTGAACCTCATCAGCAATGAACAGAACCTGCAACACACACACACACACACACACACACACACACACACACACACACACACACACACACACACACACACACACACATATAATTTCTTACTGCTAAATTCTGAAAAAACAGAGGTGTTAATTTTTGGACCTAAAGCCTCCGCATGTTATAACCTAAAACACAGTCTAATACTCAATGACTGCTCTGTCAATTCTTTATCATCAGTCAGGAACCTAGGTGTGCTATTCGATAGCAATCTTTCCTTTGAAAGCCACATTTCTAGCATTTGCAAAAACTAATTTTTTCATCTCAAAACATATTGAAATTACGACCTATTCTCTCGATGTCAAATGCAGAAACGTTAATCCATGCGTTCATGACCTCATTATTGTAATGCTTTATTGGGTGGTTGTTCTGCACGCTTAATAAACAAACTCCAGCTGGTCCAAAATGCAGCAGCTAGAGTTCTGACTAGAACCAGAAAGTATGAGCATATTAGCCCGGTTCTGTCAGCACTGCATTGGCTCCCTATAAAACATCGTATAGATTTTAAAATCTTGCTAATTACTTATAAAGC
>NC_133382.1:38952530-38997367 GCF_049309525.1 Garra rufa
AGTGATTTTTTCTGAATAAGGTGCTTAAACATGCCAACAGATTTCCTATTTTCCCAACAAATTCCAAAAATGAATCAGCCAATCAGATTTACATGACTCAACTCTAATCAGAATTCAGATTAATCATAATATCGATGTGCATGTAATCACAGACACTATGATGCTTTCAGAACCCTAATGTCTTGGATGACAAGGGGGTGTCTTTCTTGTCTTTCTTTCTTCAGTCGTAAAGAAATTGTTTTTGAGGAAGACATTTTAGGATTTTTCTCCATATAGTGGACTTCAATGGTGCCCCGAGTTTGAACTTCCAAAATGCAGTTTAAATGCAGCTTCCCACAATGCCAGCAGAGGAAGAAGGGTCTTTATCTAGCGAAACAATCGGTTATTTTCATGAAAAAAAAATTATATACTTTTGAATGTCAAACACTCGTTTTTTTTTTTTTTTTTCTCGGTTCAAGACAGTTAGGGTATGTCGAAAACTCCGATCTCATGTTCTCCCTCAACTTCCAAATCATCCTACATGACTGTTTTATTTTTTTGTTGAGGGTGTTTGATCTTCTTTGCATGTTCAATTTGCAAAGACTGGGTCGGTACTTCTGTAGTGATGTTGGATGATTTTGAAAATATTTGTTTAGTTGAGGGAGAAAATACGCTAGGAGTTTTAACCCAGAATACACAGATTTCAGAAAGCAAGACAAGACGAGCGTTTAAGGTTAAAAAGTATTTAAATTGTGTTTTTTAAAATTAAAATATAACCGATCATTTTGCGAGATAAAACCATACTTCCTCGGCTGGGATCGTTTACATCCACGTTTGAAGATGTATTTAAACTGCATTTTGGAAGTTCAAACTCGGGGCACCATAGAAGTCCATTATATGGAGAAAAATTCTGAAATGTTTTCCTCAAAAAACATCATTTCTTTTGACTAAAGAAAGAAAGACATGAACATCTTGGATGACAAGGGGGTGAGTAAATCATCTGTATATTTTTTGTTCTGGAAGTGACTTCTCTTTTAATGTGAGTTTGAAACTTGAGGGAGAACTGTGATCTCAAGCCTGGGACAGAAAGGTCACAGAATGAATGAAAAGTTGTCATGGACACTCAACGATCAGACACTCACATCTGATTAGTCCAAACACTGGGAAGCATCAGATGAAGCTCTACAGCAACAATCACACTCACACACTATGTCAGGAACTTTCTGTGAGTGAAACAAAATGATTTTTAAAAGTCCTGTAATGCACAAAAGAGCAGAAAGCGTGTGCAGCGACTCTGCGCGGTAAAACCGCGGTACTTTCTAAGAGTGAGTGAGCGTGGCATTTGTGTGGAGCATCGCTCAGGTATTTTTGGACTGAAGTGCCTGAATCTCTATGAACACATGTAGGAGTGAGAGCGGAGTACTACACTATTACACACACACACACACACACACACACACACACACACACACACACACACAGACACAGACACAGACACAGACACAGACAGACACAGACACAGACACAGACACAGACACAGACACAGACACAGACACAGACACAGACACAGACACACACACACACACACACACACACACACACACACACACACACACACACACACACACACAGACACAGACACAGACACAGACACAGACACAGACAGACAGACACAGACACAGACACAGACACAGACAGACACAGACACAGACACAGACACAGACAGACACAGACACAGACAGACACAGACACAGACACAGACACAGACACAGACACAGACACACACACACACACACACACACACACACACACACACACACACACACACACACACAGACACAGACACAGACACAGACACAGACACAGACACAGACACACACACACACACACACACACACACACAGACACAGACACAGACACAGACACAGACACACACACACACACACAGACACACACACACACACACACACACACACACACACACACACACAGACACACACACACACACACACACACACACACACACACACACACAGACACACACACACACACACACACACACACACACACACAGACACACACACAGACACACACACACACACACACACACACACACACACACACACACACACACACACACACACACACACACACACACACACACACACGTCATGACGGCTGCAGATGAAGGAAAGTGTGTTTGGTTTCAGCAACAAGTCGATGACAGCAAACACACGCAGCACACAGAGGAAGAATCCTGTTCACAATCACATCAGCTCTGATCATCTCAGCACGTCTCATCATAATCAATGACAGTTTAAAAGAGCTCCTCCACTATCCAGATCACCTACTGACACAGTGATCATCATGGGCTGGTAGCACAAATAAACTGAATAAAAACTAGTTCCCATTTCCTCTCCAGGTCATCTCAGGCAGTTAATATGAAGCTTTCCAGAAGAAAGCAGAGCTCTAGTAGTAGATAAGTGATTGAGTCATTTCAGACATGTGATTCCTCTCAGCAGAAGAGAGCATGAACTTCTGCCGCTCAGTGTGGGTGGACAACGTTCAACCATCCACACAGATCCAGCCAGAGACTTTCTTTGGAAACACAGCTTTATCAAACAGAAAGAAATCAGATGAAATCCTGATCTCACTTCAGTGATAAATGGGTCATTATTTATCATTTATTTATTCCCTAAACTCCACTTCTGATGCTATGACTATAACCATAACTAATAATTATAATAAACTGCTTAATAACTCAATAACTAATGATAACTAGTTATAACCACAACATAACAACATAGTGATAACTACAAAAACCACATGGATGTTAACAGTAACTTGCAACACCCTGGATAACAATAACTAATAACACACTAGAACAATAACTATATGATCCACACCAGCAACAATAATGTTCTCTGTTTATTATAAGCGCTGCAGTTTTGTCAAATGTCACTTTAATTGCTCAAGCTCTTTAAAGCAGGAATGGATTCTGATTGGCTGTCGATGCTTTTATTATTCATCATCTGGACAAAAACACCAATGGTACTGCTCCTCTGTGTTGTTATTGTTATAGCTGTGGTGTGGATTTTACCATTCATACAGAATTAGAAGGATTATTAAAACTGTGAACTGTGTGAACAGGCCTAATCCAGTTTTTTATGAGCTCAGATCTCTCAGATGAAGGAAGCTGTAGGTCCAAGGCAGCAGGATGTGTGGAGGTGACTGTGTGTGTGTTAAAGTCCTCAGAAGCTCTAGTTTGGCTGTAGGTTCACTATAAATAGTGTACGTCTGCAGCGGTGCGGGGTGAAGTCACACTGTACCTCATTACTCACACCGTCCGCTGGCTTTATGTAGGCTGCTGTGACATTTGGGGGTCAAACTCTGAAGAACAACCACAAAGTTCTGCTACTTTCCACAAGAACTCGAGAACACAGAAGAAAGCAGGTCAGCTCTCACACATATTCTCCGTCTCTCATTAAAGCTGCTGCCGCATTAGCGCTCGATGCTCGGATGGTCTGGAATAATTCATCCTGAAATCCAGGAGCGATGGGGAACGTTCACAGAGGCCAATTACTACAGTCAAGTTGAGCTGCTGCTCTAATCCGGTTTGACTCCAGTAATCCGCTTTTAATGTGAAGACACGGGAAAATCACTGACACACACAGAGCAAAAGTTCTGAAATAAAAGCTCTCAGAAAGATCTGAGACAGACTGAGACATTTCACTTGTGTCAGATTGTCATATTTGTACCCATCATCCCTCATATCTCAGATGATCACTTAGGACAGCAGAAGCACATTCTCCTCAACAACACACCTGATGTGAGGAATCACTGAGTGTGAGCATGAGCATGATAGTACTAGTGATGAGTGACTCAACAAACAGAGGGCAAGAGTGGAGAGAATCTCCTCTGCTCGTTTCTTTTGGTGCACTAGAACACTCCCCACTGATCAATCAGATTACATAAGCACACTGCAGAGAGAGGGAGAGAGAGAGTGAGAGAGAGGGAGAGAGAGAGTGAGAGAGAGAGAGAGAGAGAGAGAGAGAGAGAGAGAGAGAGAGAGAGAGAGAGAGACAGGCTGCAGCAGTAGCGTCAGAAATGAAGAGAAAATATGAGAGATTGAGACTTAAAACATATTGAATGTCATGATGTTATATAACAAAAAATCTCTAATAAAAACAACAAAAATAAATTAGACATGCACTGCTGGTCAAATTTTGGAATAATTCAGCATTTTAAAAGTTTACATTTTTTAAAGTTTCTTCTACTCACCAAGGCTGCATTTATTTGATCAAAAATACAGTAAAAACAACAATATTGTGAAATATTATTACAATTTTAAAAAGCTGTTTTCTATGTGATTATCTGTTAAAATGTCATTTATTCCTGTGATCAAAGCTGAATTTTCATCATTACTCCAGTCTTGAGTGTCACATGATCTTTCAGAAATCATTCTTATATACTGATTTGCTACTCAAGAAACATTTCTGATTATTAGCAATGTTGAAAACAGTTGTGCTGCCCAATATTTTTGTGGAAAATATGTTTCTCGATAAGAAAATATGTTTCACACTCAGCTTTGATCACAGGAATAAATGACATTTTATAATATATTCACAATAAATAAATGCAGCCTTGGTGAGCAGAAGAGACTTCTTTCAGAACTTTAAAAGGAGTCAGTTCTCCTCAAGTTCTCACGGGTAGACATTAACCACCAACATCATCCACTTTCTAACCACAGTCTTGACACACATCTATATGGATTCAGCATTTCAAACTCAAACTTCTGAGTGAAGTGTATCTTTATTGACAGTAAATGACTATCCGCACTAGGTTTGGTCTGTGTTAGATGATGGTCTCATACGTGTGATTGGTCAGCACGTCTCCGTCTACATACTAAGAGCTGATGAAACTGATGTCGACTGATGGAGGGCTTTACAAACGAGGCCACTAACGGTGTCACCGCGCATCATTAAGTCTGAGCCGCGTGAATGATGATGGACAGAGCCTTTAACAAACACGCCACGGGAAAGACAAACGGCCAACGACCGCTCATTAATAACCACCGTCAATACATCTGAACATGTCCATCTAAACTACACGCTTCTCATCACGGAGAGCAAACACACTTCATCAGTCCAAACGGTGGAAACAGTCATCAGATAAATTAAGTTTGTTTGGAGCAGAAAAAAATCACAAATGTTCTAAAATGATTCATCAAGATTTGCTTTAATGCTCAAACCAAAATGCTGGAGGATTAACAGATGCCAATCAAACAGCAGCTGTTTAGTGTCGTGTGAGTGCCTGTTTTCCACTTCCTGTCTGAAAAGGTCAGTGTGAGCAGCGCTCTGAATATCAGCTCATATCATTGGTACATTCACAGCGGAAAGGTCACAGTCAAAGGCTTGTTCACTTCAAAAGATAAACACACACACACACACACACACACACACACACACACACACATGCTAGTGTACACACACACAGTCCAGGTGAGTAAAACTCGGTGGTGCTGCAGCTCACCTGCGACAACAGATGTGTTTCTGTTGTGACAGTATTTACAGATTTTAAAGTGCCTTCTGAGATACTACAGAGCATATTTTCTTTAATAATAATAATAATAATAATAATAATAATTAATAATATGGTTTGAGACCAGCATTTCAATCAATCGTTTATTTATAAAGTACCTTAAAAAACATGAAGTTATACCAAAGTGCTGTACAAGAAAGATAAAACACAATAATAGCAATTAATTAAAATACATAAGTAAATACAAAAAGTGGTTTTGGTCTATATAGCTGGTTTTGCCCTTCATGTCATCTGTGAGGGGGTGAATTTTTTTATAACTCATCCATTTAAGTTATATTAAGCCTTAAAGTTCAGCATAATTAAGGGCGTGGCCACTTGAGTGACAGGGGGATTTCCGCTGCTGTCACCACTTTCACGCTAGGTGGGCGTGGTTTCAGCAACCAGCTCCACCCACGTCCCGCCTTTTTGCCCATTTTTGATTATCCAGGAGTGGCGCGCGGTAACGCGATTCCGAGATGGCAACGGCCGAATCCCGCCCACTATAGGCTTCAAAAACGCTCTTCAAAAACCTACTACGGGTGACGTCACGGACACTACGTCCATATTTTTTTACAGTCTATGGTAAATACCTGTAAAACTACACATCAAATGCCTGTAAGTACAAATGGGTCTTAAAATGTGATTTAAACATCTGCAGAGAGGTCAAAGAGTGCACAGAGAAAGGAAGATCATTCTATAATCTAGGGGCCACAACTGTAGCTCGATCACCTCTACACTTAAAACATGTACCTGGAAACTGTGAGCATAATAATAATAATCATAAAATAAAATAAAATAAAATAAAATAAGAATCTGTGATAATCTACATTATCTGTTAAATTTTAGCGATCTTAAGGAGGATTGAATAACTATCAGATCTTTGATGTACTCTGGGCCAAGCCATTAATTGGCTATAAAAACAAATAACAAAATTTAAAAAATAATTTGTTGTTTAACTGGTAACCAGCTTAAAGAGGCCAAAATTCGAGTTATATGGTCTCTTTTCTTAGTATTTGTCAGCAGTCTGGCCACATCATTTTTTTTAACAAGGTCTGTTTATTTAAGATTTACAATATGCAGAACAATAGAAAAATAAAAAAATAAAAAACATACTCCAACCCAGCCCTCAACCCATCAGACACAAAATATAAATGACTTAAAAAATACATTGAATACATAAAAACACAATAAAAAAAAAATAAAGAAATTGGCCGCAGCATTTTGAACCAATTGAAACCTCGACCAGGACGACTGACAAACCTCTGCATATAACGGTTCCCTATTCCAGTCCTCGCGCCCCACCGCTCTGCACATTTTGCATGTCTCTCTTAGTTAACACACCTGATTCAGATAACCAGCTCATTAGAAGTGAGGTCCGTGCAGGAACTGCGATCCGATTGACACGGTCCCTGCAAAGTGTTCATTGCTCCCTGCTCCCTAAGCGGGGGAAATCTGTTTACTATACTTCGAAACATTCATTCACGTATTTGCACTACGTCACCGCATGTAGCGTCTTCACACAGATGAAACTTACTAGAGAAGTGTGACATAAGCGCATCTGTAAATGAATGCATTTTAAATTTACGTCTCGCACGCTTTAATGACCTTCAAATGGAACACATACGCTCGCTTCGAACTAATGAATAATGGCGGAATATCCTGTGATGTCCACTTCGAAGGGCAGTAATGTTGGAATAGAACAAACGTCGGAAGCGATGCGTGAAACACACAAAATGTGCAGAGCGGTGGGTCGCGAGGACTGGAATTGGGAACCGCTGATATAACGCATTAGAATAGTCCAAGTGTGAAAATATATCTTTATCTTCGATAAAACTGACATCAATTTTGCAATCCTCTTCAACTAAAAAAAAAAAATATTTTTTACTACTGTGTGTATTTGATGATTGAATTTGAGCTCTGAGTCAAAAATGATACCTAAATTATTGGCATGACTTTTTACACCGAATGAAAACTGCCCTAAACTCCCAAAAAGCACAATTTTAGTCTTTGTATCATTTAACATTAGAAATTTGAGTTCATCCAACATTTCACTTCCTCAAGGCAATTCAACAAGGAACTTTCAGATGCATTTTACCATTTTATTTGAAAAAACTAACGTCAGATATACACAGAAACTCAAAGAGCTTCACTAGAAACCACCAAAACAACGTTTAATAAATTATTTTAAAAGAATATCCCACAATATTTCTTGCCTGTTTTACAATTTAAACAGCAATTCTCTGTGGTGCGGTGCTTTGTTTGCCAAAAAACTAAAGGAACTGTTTAAATTTTTTAAATATTATATCAGCAATGTTTTATGCATTCATTTGATTACCATTTTTGATAATACATTTGTATTAAAACATACAACTTATAAAAAGCTGAAAAAAATAAACATTTCATATTTCATATCTCTGTGTGTAATGAAAGCCTCAGGATGTGTGTTTGGGTCAGTCTGGGCTCCCTGATTGGAATGCAGGCGGAGATCACCCAGAATGCAATGCTTCTGCATGGACAGCACCTCACTGCTGGAAGAGACAGATGGAAGCTGATATCATCCCCCACACACACATCTCCAGAAACATCAGTTGAATCTGATCACTTACTAGTGTTTCAATAATATCTAGTAGTATGTATAGTATAGTATATTCACTGCCGCCTGCCGTCTCACACACAGACAGAGCTGTGGATGTTAATTGCGTCAGTCACAGTGTAGCAGCAGCATCTGCCATTAATAAAAGTCAAGAGCCAATTGAACAATCGACTCTTATTGGCCAAATGAGCGCACCACTGCAGAGAACAAAGGATGCACGCATGCAGCGCCGCTGAACATCTACACACACACACGTTGGGTTTACATGTTTTATGGGGACATTCCATAGGCGTAATGGTTTTTATACTGTACAAACCGTATTTTCTATCGCCCTAACCCTACCCTACACCTAAACCTAGCCCTCACAGGAGATTGTGCACACGTATACTTCATCAAAAAAACTCATTGTGCATGATTTGTAAGCCTGTTTCCTCATGGGGACCTGAGAAATGTCCCCACAAGGTCAAAATCTACTGGTATTCCTATCCTTGTGGGGACATTTGGTCCCCACAACGTGATGAATACCAGGTACACACATACACACACACACACACACACACACACACACTCACTGTTGTGCTGGGCTCAAACACCAGCAGTACATCACAGTGACACCAGAGCAAGAAACTCTTCCTGTCTCTCTCTCTTTCTCTGTGTTTGGCTCTCTTAATTACACAGTAAATCAGACAGACCTGCAGTGACTCTATTAAACACACACTCACAGCTCTCTCCCCACCGCACACTGGATCTGACGGCTCGAGACGGACGTTAAAGCAGGTTTAATGTTCTGTCGTATTACATCAATAATCACTGCTGCTGAACGTCAGTCATGTGATCAGCTGCACTCACTCTACGGCCCAATCACAGCTCAGATGACATTCGGAACAACAGTATGACTACGAGTGTGATGTTATGAATCACATCTAACCCTATCATCACACCCCGTTCACCACAGCTTCATTAAATGGCGGATTGACCACAGGACCGTGACCGTTATACCACGCTACTGAATGACTACCATATTGGTATTACGCTCATACTACAAACCTTTTTGTTAGTGATGTGATTTACAAATGCTGCCAACCAGAGGAATGAACATATGCTAATAAGCCACAATGTAGCATTTACATATATGCTAATTAGATTACTCTCACTGGGGTCAATTTGAAAAATCAGAGGAAGTGTTTACAAAAACTGCTTCAAAAATCATAATCGGTAAACAACCAAAAACAAGCTATAGGAGTTCACTATAAAAAGTTCACTATAGAGTTTACTACAGAATTCACTACAGCAATCACCATGTACTATAGAATTCACTAGAGTTTACTATGTAATTCACTATAGAATTTAGTATAGAATTGACTATACAGTTGACTATAATATTCACTATATAATTCACCATACAGTTCACTACAGATATCACTATGTAACTGACTATACAATTCACTAGAATTCAGTACAGAATTGACTGTAGAGTTGACTATAATGTTCACTACAGAATTCAATATAAAAATGACTATAGATTCACTACAGATGTACTATGGAATGATTTAGCAGGTCCCTGAAAAAAAATACATGTGGGTGAAATGAATAAAATCTTATATTAAGAATTTATTCACAGTAATGATACATATCACGATTCAGTAATCCAATCAGTAAAGCTGCTCTGAAGCGACCATAAAAAGTGCTGCATAAATAAACCTGACTTGACGTGATAATCAAATTACTGACATGAAACAATATTAAATCCATGCACAGATGCCGGCAGCTGCGATTGGCTGAAGCGGCCGGACGGACGTCCAATCGGAGCGTCTGGACTCCACGTGGCCGCGGCCGGCGAGGTCGTCTGCTCGTGACACGACTGTTTGTTTTCAGGTCACACAGAAACTCTGAGCTCCACAGAGACAGAGACAGAGAGACAGACAGTGCTGCACTCCTCTGCTCATTTATCTTCTCTCTCCATTATGTAACAGGAGAATCTTATCAAATATTAATGTTGTGTGGAGAGAGAGACAGACGAGAGAAAGCAGGCATTTTGACGCTCTCGCTGCTGTTACAAAATCTCTTTCCCAGGTTACACCGCAAGACTCGTCTGTAAGATTACATCACAGCGTCGCCACACCGTTCGCATGAGATGCGGCCATGTGCGCCTCATGATCCGCCTCAAAACGCAACAGAAATACTACATGATGCTCACAGAAACTAAATGTAGAAATGATTTCAGGACCAGTAAAATGTTCTGCATTCTAACATTAAACACTTGTTTCTGTTACAGCCTCATTACTAGAGTTTGTCATTTTTGCATCAAAGTGATAATCCCTGAATTGTTTGACAAATGATGCATGTAGAAATCAAAAAGACAAAAAAAATTGCATATGTGTGACCCTGGACCACAAAATCATCAGGATACATTGTTTTAAACTGAGATTTATACAAACTGAATAAATAAGCTTTTGATGTATGGTTTATTAGGATAGGACAATATTTGGTCAAGATACAAAAATCTGCAATCTGAGGGTGCAAAAACAATCAAACTATTAAGAAAATCGCCTTTAAAGTTGTCCAAATGAAGTTCTTAGCAATGCATATTACTAATCAAAAATTAAGTTTTGAAATATTTACAATAGGAAATTTACAAAATATCTTTAGAAGCATGATTTACTTAATCCTAATGATCATTTTGACCCACACAATGTATTGTTGGCTATTGCTACAAATATACCCGTGCTACTTCAGCTACTTAAGACTTAAGGTTTTGTGCTCCAGGGTCACATATTAGATGCAAATGATACATGTAAAAATGTATAGATTTTTTTATTAAATAAATGCACATATTAGATGCATTACAACAATGCCAATGATTATTACAAAATATAAAAACTTAATTACAAAACATAAATAAAAATTAATAATAATAAAAAATAATGTAAAATATGAAATACGACAGTAAAATACTGTCACAATTCAAAAAAATTATGCCAAAACAGGTTTTCTTTCTTTGTTGGTTATTCCTGAGGTGAATATGATCCAGGCAGGTTTCTTGAGAAGCAGTTCTTCAGATGCGTCGTCATATCCAGCACATGCCATTACAGTGATCTGAGTGTGTTCATTTACACACACACACACACACACGCACGCACGCACGCACGCACGCACGCACGCACACACACACACACACAGAGGACTCTGTCCTGTCTAACCTGCACTGCATTGAGCTGTAGGGGTGGAGGAAGGAATCAATGGCGTTTTCAACATGTAATGCTTGCTAATGATTTTCTGCTGCTGTGTTTACTGAGGGCTATAGTGCTGCACTAAGAAGGCGCTTCTATCTATTCATCAGGGCGATTTGGGTGTTTTTGTGCTGCTGGAACAACAATCAGCAGATCGATCTTGGCCAGAACTGATGCATGAGGGCTCGAGACGAACCAAAGTCCACACAAACACGCCGATGCTGCAAACATCTGCACTGATGACACTCATGAATGCAAAGAAGCCACAGGCGATACGACCTCACCGTGTTATTATTATTGATCACAAACAACATGATGCAGTTATTCACATCAGACCAACACCATCACCACAACGACAGCTTCCTAAACTTTATACATATGATGTATTTGGTTACACGCATGACTCTGTCAAACACACCTGCTCAACACCTGTCATCTATAATCAATACAAACCGCATCCAGTAAACTGCATTGTTCCTGTAGTTCTTCTGATGTCCTGTATTTGCTGTATCATCAGTGAGTGTTAATGCAGCACATTCCCACACTGATCAATAACGCCTCTATCAATGCATACTGTATTGAATCAATCAATCAGCCGGTTCATTTGAATAATCTGCAGCATTTATGCAGCATGACATCACAGTAAACACAGAGTGTCTGCAGTGGAGCTCAACACTGACTTCATCAGACTGCAGCTTGACACACGCACCGCATTCGCCTTCATAAGCGCTCATAAGACGTGCTCGGTTTCCTCACACCCACGTTCAACAGTTCGGGCGCAGAGATCCGGACGGATGCCGGTAACTCCTGCAGCATCAGCACCACTGCATCAGCATCAGCACCGCATCACTCACACACACACAGACCGAGACAGACAGGGGCCAGCGCGGTACTCACGGTCCGTAAGAACTGGATCTCATCTTCGGCTTCGCCGTCCGTCATGGTTCGGCGCGGGTTCGGAGCTCCTCACCGGACAGATGAAGCTCTCAGGCGGCGGCAGCAGCAGCTCTGATGCGGGTGTAACGGGTGTCTCCTGCTGCGCTCTCATTGGACGGTTGACATACTCAGTGGGCGGGGCTATGCAGATGAGCGTGCGACAGCAGAAGCGCGCCCTCTGCTGGAGAACCGGTGCTGACGCGGCATGAGACCGTTAAAACCGTTACAGCATCGAGCAGCGCCATCACGAGGAAACCAAAGCAAACACGACTCTGTCTGTCTAAAACAAAACGTTTTATAAAACGGTGAGGTAAATCGAAGTACAAGCTCATGAATATTAAACGACAGAAGTGAGTTACCTGAATCAGCAGATTCTCTGGTTTAAGCGGAAGGACTCGCAGTCGCGCTTTTCGGACAAATATCAGTACGAATGTGAGTACAGAACAATTAAGAACAACTTTTTATCGAGTAACTTACATTTCAGACATAAGTTTTCCAGTACCACAACAGAGCTGAAGATCTACAAGAAACCAAACCGCGACAAACACAATGAGGACTGTGAGGATTTAGAGCGGGAATATTAAACGCGGGATTAAAATAAAAATTGGGTTCGCGAGTTAAAGAAACTATTAATTAATAAAATGCAAAAATACGAAATGAAAATGTATTTCATATTGTAAAAAAAAGAAAGAAACAATCCGAATAAATAATAAAAATATTAAATATTTGTTGACCTGCATGTCACATGACCAACAACCGACGTCAGACAGCCGCAAACATAGGAGTGCTTACAAGTTATGAAAATATTATTATGAAACCTCAAATTTACTTCAGCACAAAAGTTTATAAACACCTAAATTAACACAATTGATGAATATACAAAATATAAATTGTTAGCAGTGTTTCCGTTTTTGGCTACTAACTGATGCTGATCATTTGAATACTTATAAGACCCACTACAGATTTTTTAATTTTTTTTAGGATTTATTTTTGCCTTTCTTTCGATAGGAACGATCAGAATTGACAGGAAGCGAAGTGGGAGAGAGATAGGGGGCGCGATCGGGAAAGGTCCTCGAGTCGGGATTCGAACACGGGACGCCCAGAGCGCAATGAAAAAAAGCCCCAGAATCTGCTCTATATGGACTTAAGTCTGTAATGGATAGTAGAAACTATGGATCCCATATTCTAAAATGAACTGCTTCCAAACACTAATATACCATTTACAAATTCACCAGTGTATACAATCTGAATACATGAATTTAAATCTAGGAAAAAGTCGTCCCATAATGTGCATGTATACATTAGTATTCGAAGTCTAACACACTTTTCCATTCTTATGCATTAAAAGTGACATCGTTAAGATATACAGTGACATTCCTTGTGAAAACCTTTACCTTTTGTCACATAACACCCTGGAAAATAAAATAAATTAAGTGTAACTTTTTTGAGCTGCATGTACACATTACAAACCTCATGATTAACGAAAGATTTTTTTTTATAAAAATTCTGGAGGACTAAAAAAATAATCTGTGAAATGCCTGGTTTGGTAAAGTAATCAGCCCCTTATATACCATTCTAAACTTACTCAGGTGCAAGCAATCAACTTACAGATTGCAGATTAAACACCAGGATAATTGTCCCACCTGACAGCAACAGTAGTGGTGTTGATTACTTCAGAATAAAACCAGCTGTTTCTTGAAGATTCCACTGTTAGTAGCACATGGTACGGCAAATAATTCATGTGGTTGGGAAAGCGCTTTCAAAAGACCTCTGGGATAAAGTTGTAGAAAGGCACAAGTTAGAAGAAGGCTACATAAACATTTCCAAGACCATTCAGAGCATCAAGAAGAAGTGGAAAGTGTATGGCACCACCAGCACATCGCCTAGATCAGGCCGTCTGTTCAAAGTGGTTGACAGAACCAGGAGGATATTGATAAGAGAAGCTACCAGGAGGCCAAAGGCAACTTTGAAGTACTTACAAGGCTTTATGGCTGGGTCTGGTCAGTCTGTGCATCTGACAACTATCTCCCAAGATTTACACAAAGCTGGCCAGTATGGCAAGGTGGCACCAAAAAAGCCTTTTTCATCTGGAAGAGTCTGATACCTTCTGGCAAAAGATGCTATGGGCTGATGATGAGATCAAAGTTGACCTTTCTGGACTGAACTCCAAGCACTATGTTCGCCAAAAAGCAAACACAACACTTCAGCTAGGACTGGGCGATTGGTCAGGATCGAAGGGAAAATGCCTGCTGCCAGGAAAACCTGCGTCCCTCTGCTAGAAAACTGAAGATGGGCAGGTCATTCACCCTCCAGCACAATAAACATACTGCCAAAACAACAACAAAATGTCTCAAGGATAAGAAGGTGAATGTCCTTGAGTGGCCAAGTCACAGCCCTGACTTAAATCCAATCGAAAATCATTTACTTTCCTAAATGAATTACATTTTGAAACCCATATTTTCAGCCACATTGGTAAGCAACACAAGCCAGTGCTGAATGACTTTGATTGTGTTTTAAACACACATTCTCCTTAAAGTGAATGAATGCACACACTCATAAACACCAAACACAGAGAGTTTTGATTTAGTGCCGGTTTATCTGAAAATATAGAAAGCACATCTTTCACTGTTCACCTTAACAGATGTCAAATTACCAGTTTCACACTTTTTTTTACTTGGTTAAGTGACATGAACAAACTGAAATAATTCCTAAAACCAAAATAAAACAGCAGAATTGTGCGTTACATTTAAGTACCATATTGAATAAGTGGACCTTATGAATTTCATGACACTGTCTGATATTAATACTAAACTAACTGTTTGCTTTTACAGACTTCGTTTTTGCAAATTCAAGCAGTTAAACCTACAGAAAGACAGAGAGTTGAATGACAGACGTCACTAAAATGACTGCTTACCAGAAATGTCAGGAAACTAAACCCTGATCAGTTTAAATGATGAAATCAGAATCTAAAAGAAATACTTAAGGGATCTGCTGGAGTCTGAAAGTCAGACTGGTCTTTTGTACCAATATTTTCTTTTCAATCTTTAAATCTCCTAAGATATCAAACCTTTAAAACCCACAGGTCTAAAAATAAAATAAGTGCTCGTCACCGTTCTATTAAAAATAGAAATGTAATTAAAAGCAGCGCTCTAGATGGCACCTCTGTAGTGTAAAGATAAAAGTGTTTTTTGGACCCTTTGAGATGAAAATCCCTAATCTGGGCCAAAACCATCAAAACAAAAGTCCATCACAGCTGATGATGATTCAGAGTTTTTCCTGCAGTGTCGTCTCAATCGGAGCGCTTCAGCATCACTCTGTGTGGTAGCCCAAGATCGGACCCAACCACCGCTCCACCTCCGACACCTCCATCTGCTTCCTGTGGGCGTAATCCTCCACCTGAGAGAGAGAGAGAGAGATGGAGGTCAATCATCTGCACTCACAAAGACTTGCACTTCCAGTTCCTACAGCATTATACTTGCAAATTCAACTAATGGTCACATCATTTGGCATTGGGTGCATTGTTCTGACAAAACCGCTTAAAGTGTCAGTGAAAGCTTTCTTGGAAGAAGAGGTTCAAATGGAACAAGTCTGAAGGTCTGGTTAGTGGATCTGAGGGTAAACATGAGGTTCATACCTGCTCTTTGGTGATTTTACCCACAGCGAAATAGCAGGATTTGGGGTTTGAGAAATACAGGCCGGATACGGATGCAGCAGGAGTCATGGCCAAAGACTCCGTCAGACTAATACCTGCAGAACAACATGAGGAGACACATCAAGATGGAGACACATTCAGAACGCATCAGCAGACACACAAACATTTAGAAGATCCAGGATCTGTATACTTGAGGATAATCATCACATTTCAAACTAGAGATCAGTCTTAACTAGGGCTGTTCACTTGTAACATTTCTGGAATCAATTTGTAGCCTGGTTCTGGAACTGATGGAGTCGATTTGGTAGATTGTAGAATTTTTAAAGATTTAGAGAATCTTTTTTTCATGTTTTTCAATTAATAAAAAAAAAGATTGGAGGAAATATATAAAGATTTAGCGATATTTTTTTTTTCATGTTTTTCAATACTTCTTTAAAAAAAAAAAAAAAAAGATAGGAGGAAATATGTAATGATTTAGAGAATATTTGATATATTATTTTTTTAACCAGCTCATTAAAACAAATAAACATGTTCATGGAAATTAATCAGGCTTCCGTTCACTATTAGCGAGCAAGAGATGATTAATCTTAATTAATGCTCAGCTCTAAATTAAACAGGGCTCTTAAAAATGAGTTTATTCCCCTTTTATTCCCTTAAAATTCCAGGCTGATAATAATACTCGGAATAGATAGATAAGTGTACTTGTGCAGTCTAAAGATGGCCAATCACAGTTCAGTAAGATGACAGAAAAACACATTACGTTAACAAAGTATGCAAACACAGCCGTGGTTCTGCATCTCACCAGTTTTGTCCTCTATGTCTGCCAGTTTCCACATGGTGCGTTTCTCTGTGTGGTCGGGCTGGCTGGGGTATCCTGCGGCCGGACGGATCCCATCATAGCGCAGCCGGTGCAGGTCAGACGCCGGCAGATCCTCCTCGCCGCTGTAACCCCACAGATCCCTGCGCACACGAACGTGCAGCTCCTCCGCGAACGCCTGCCGCAAACAAACAACACACACTGACATTTGACATCTTGGAAAGGCTGAAAAAGATCTCCTTCTATTGTGTACCAAGCGTGTGAGTCGTGTACCTCGGCGAGTCGGTCGGCCAGTGCTTTGACCATGATGCTGCTGTAATCGTCCCCTTGTTGCTCAAACTTCTGACTGAGTTCTTCTGCTCCGAACACAGACACGGCAAACAGACCCATGTAATCCTGAACACCGCTGCCACGAGGAGCCACGAAATCAGACAGACACAGGTACGGCTCGGAGCTCGCGGAGTCCTTTTCTGCCTGCGGGATGAAACCAGTCACACGCAGCAACAGAATTAATGCACTTCTTCACACTGGTCTATTATTGAGGTCAGGGCTGGGTGACGATCAAATTTTATTTTTAATTACAATTTTGCAGATTACAAAAACAAAAGATTTATTGTTGATTTAGTTTTTTTTAATGATGTTATTTGTGTTTGTACACATACATAAAATAACAAACTATAATTAAATATAAATTTACATTTCATGTTTTTTTGTTAATTTTATTTTTAATATAATGAAATACATATATTTTATTTTTATTTTATGTAAATTTTATATTACATATTTTATGTTGTTTTATTTTTATTTTATTTTTTTTTTTCAGTTGCTCCACTGTTAAAATTATAAATTAAATAAAAAATGATTTTAAATGTAATAAATGCATGATGCTTTCAAAGTCAATGAGTAATAATAATAATAATAATCATGATCACAATATGTGACCCTGGATCACAAAACCAGTCATAAGGGTCAATTTTTTTTAATTAAGATTTTTACATCGCCTGAAAGCTGATGTATAACAAGCTTTCCATTGATGTATGGTTTGTTAGGATAGGACAATATTTGTCTCAGATACAATTATTTGAAAATCTAGAATCTGAGGGTGCAAAAAAATCTAAATATTGAGAATATTGCCTTTAAAGTTGTCCAAATAAATTTCTTAGCAATGCATTTTACTGATCAAAAATTAAGTTTTGATATATTTACAGAAGGAAATTAACAAAATATCTTCATGGAACATGATCTTTGCTTAATATCCTAATGATTAAATTAGGATATAAAGTTCAACACAACACCTGTCCGTCTGAACATCATCTCACCTGCTGTCTGAGGCCGTGGAAGGTGGCGACAGGTGTGGCGGTTTGTGACGTGACCTCATCAGCGTACAGGTGGATGTCGTCTCCATGACTCTGAGCGGGCCAGAATCCCACCAGTCCTCGGGCCTGTAGTCCTCTGCTGTCAATCAATCGGTTCAACAGCTTCAAAGCGTCATCATGCACACGCCGCGCTTCCTCTCCTGAAACACACGAGACACGTCACCTACGCTGACCTCTGACCTCCGTGCACCAGTGCTGCAGTGAATCAGACGCACCCACGGTTTTGTCTTTGAATATTTTGGGGTATCCGCGATTGGGGTATTTGCCCCGCAGCTGCCACACGTCAAAGAAGGGTTTCCAGTCGATGAAGTCCACCAGCTTACGCAGGTCATACGCGTCAAACACTCGAGTGCCCAAGAACTGCGGCCGCACTGCAGAGAAAGCACAAACACGTTTATGATGGACTAAACTAACCAATAAATCAGCAGCTTAATGCTGAAGCTCATTACCTAAGACTGACTCAGATACTAGATACAAAGTGAACACAGTGGTTTTAATGCATTAGTTCATTTCCAGAACAAAAATGGACAGATAATGTACTCACACCCTTGTCGTCCAAAATGTTCATGTCTTTCTGTCTTCAGTCGTAAAGAAATTATGTTTTTGAGGAAAACATTTCAGGAATGTTCTGCATATAGTGGACTTCTATGGTGTCTGTGAGCTTGAACTTCTAAAATGCAGCTTCAAAGGACTCTAAACGATCCCAGCTGAGGAAGAAGGGTCTCATCTAGCGAAACAATTGGTTATTTTCTAAAAATATATTAATATTTATAAATTTTTTAACCACAAATGCTCATCTTGTCTACTTTGCGATGTGTACTCTATGTATTCCGGTTCAAGACAGTTAGGGTATGTTGAAAAACTCCCATCTCATTTTCTCCTTCAACTTCAAAATCGTCCTCCATCGCTTCAGTACCAACCCAGTGTTTACAAAACGAATGCACAAAAAAAGGTAAAACAGCGTTGTAGGGCGTTTTTGAAGTTGGAGGAGAAAATGAGTTATGAATATGAGTTTTCCGACATACCCTAACTGTCTTGAACCGGAATACATAGAGTATGCATACGCATTGCAGAGCTAGACAAGACAAGCATTTGTGGTTAAAAAGTGTATAAATATTAATTTATTTAAGAAAACGGTAGACTGTTTCACTCGATAAGACTCTTCTTTTTCGTCTGGGATCGTTTAGAGTCCTTTGAAGCTGCATTTAAACTGCATTTTGGAAGTTCAAACTCGGGGGCACCATAGAAGTCCACTATATGGAGAGAAATCCTGAAATGTTTTCCTCAAATAACAATTTATTTATGACTTTTTTTTTACGATGAGTAAATTATTTGTAAATTTTGTTTCTGGAAGTGAACATAAAGTGAATCCTTTATGTTTGGTTAGAGACTAGTTGAGCAGGGTTGAGGTAGTAGTACCTGGTCTGGGTTGAGAGAGCCAGTCTATATGGAGGCCTTTCTCTCGAGCTCGACTCAGAGGCAAGAACCGTCTGTCCTGCAAGAAACACATCAGTGTCAGCTCCCACTTCCTAGTAAATGATTTATAGAGGTTCATTAACACGATCACGTCAGACCTTCAGTGAGTCGTAGTGATCCTGTCGGATGTCTTCATACTCCTCCCGGATGTCCTCGAAGTAATCCTCACGGACGCCGTCATCCAGCAGCTGAGAGCACTGCAGACACAATCAGCAGCGTCAGAAGATCTCAAATGTTTTCTCTTCTGCTGTATAAAACAGGGACAGACAGACAGGTGTCTCACCACCACTACACTGCGGGACGCGTCAAGAACGTGAACCACGGGTGAGCTGTACCGCGGGGCGATTTTCACCGCAGTGTGAGTCCTGTTAAAACACACACACACAGAGTTCAATCAGGGGTCAGATCACATAAATGTCTTAGTTCAGGCACAGTTTAATGTATATCAGCCACTTGATGATATTCAATATTTGTATATTTACTCTAAAGTAGCTTCAGCTGATGATTTTAAGTTTCCTTAAAGGAACATTTACAGATAATGTACTCACCCCCTTGTCATCCAAGATGTTTATGTCTTTCTTTCTTCAGTTGTAAGGAAATTATGTTTTTTGAGGAAAACATTTCAGGATTTCTCTCCATATAGTGGACTTCTATGGTGCCCAACTTCCAAACTGCAGCTTTAAAGGGCTCTAAATGATCCCAGCCGAGGAAAGAAGGGTCTTATCTAGCGAAACGACCAGTTATTTTCCAAAAAAAAAAAAAATACAATTTATATACTTTTTAACCACAAATGCTCATCTTGTCTAGCTCGGCAAGATGAGCGTTTGAGATTAAAAAAGTATAGAAGTTGTAAATGTTTTTAGAAAATAACCGATCGTTTTGCTAGATAAGACTCTTCTTCCTCGGCTGGGGTTGTTTAGAGTCCTTTAAAGCTGCATTTAAACTGCATTTTGGAAGTTCAAACTCAGGGCACCATAGAAGTCCACTATATGGAGAAAAATCCTGAAATGTTTTCCTCAAAAAAGACCATTTCTTTACGACTGAAGAAAGAAAGACATGAACATCTTGGATGACAATGGGGTGAGTACATTATCTGTAATTTTTTTGTTCTGAAAGTGAACTACTCTCCTTTAATCAACTGCAGCTGAATACATTCAATATGCTAAAAAACTAAAAATAATCAATAATCACTAGATTTAAATATTCTCTAAAATAAACAGAACATCGTAAACGAGCATTTTCAGTTTCACAGCATTAATGTAATGAACAGACACTTAGGAATTATTAAATTGATTCAGAGTGATGATGCAAATAAATGACTGAATCAGGATTTTGAATTGACTCACTGAAATTAGTTCTGGAACTGATTCATGGAACAATCTTTATGAGTTAATGGCTAAAAAAAATGTTTAAGTTTATCAAACAAATGAATAGTGAATATCCACTGAAAACATGTCGTACTTTGACGTTGTGGCTCCACCGATCAGCAAAGGAATCTTCAAGCCCAGACGCTCCATTTCTTTGGCTACATAAATCATTTCATCCAGCGACGGCGTGATGAGACCCGACAGGCCGATGATGTCTGCAGACACAGAGAGAGTCATGCATGTGAACAGGGTTTATCCAGTGAGGAGAGAATCAGCCGAGAGACAGAAACCCACCTGCTTTGTTGTGAATGGCCTCCCGCAGGATCCTGTCACAGGGAATCATCACTCCCAGATCGATGACCCTGAGGAGACACACGCACACGCGTGATGAGCCAGTGGTTGTGTTAGAGTGACTGATGGCTGCGTTTACCCATCTGACATCAAACACCTGTTTGCGTCAGCTGTTAGCGTCTGAAGAGCCACTTAACACCAGCGTTCAGACAGATACCCTCAATCACACACCAGCAGCAACACACACACACACACACACACACACACACACACACACACACACACACACACACACACACACACACACACACACACACACACACAATCTCTGCCACAGTGAATCATCAGCATCTCAAGACTCACCGGAAATTGTTGCATCCCAGCACAACGCCCACAATGTTTTTGCCGATATCATGAACGTCTCCCTTCACTGTGGCCAACAGGACCGTCCCCTGATACGGATCCTGGAGAACAACACACATCACCTCATCTTCACTACAAACACATCTGACTGGACTGGACAGGAGGAGCTTACACCAGCATCCTTAAAGGAGTAGTTCACTTCCAGGACAACAATTTACAGATAATGCCCCCCTCTTGTCATCCAAGATGTTCATGTCTTTTTTCTTCAGTCGCAAAGAAATTATGTTTTTTGATCAAAGCCTTTCAGGAGTGTTCTCCATATAGTGGACTTCTATGGTGTCCGCAAGTTTGAACGTCCAAAATAGAGTTTAAATGCGGCTTCAAAGGACTCTAAACGATCCCAGCTGAAGAAGAAGGGTCTAGTGAAACAAGTGGTTATTTTCGAAGAAAAAAAAAACATTACAATTTATATTCTTTTTAACCTCAAATGTTCATCTTGTCTAGCTCTATGGTGTGCATGCGTACTCTGGTAAGGGTTAGGGTTACACAGAGTACACATGTGCATCGCAGAGCTAGACAAGAGGTTTGTGGTTAAATTATTATTTTTTTTTTTTACAAAATTACCAATTGTTTCACTAGATAAGACCCTTCTTCCTCGGCTGGGATCGTTTAGAGTCCTTTGGAGCTGCATTTAAACTGCATTTTGGAAGTTCAAACTCGCGGGCACCATAGAAGTCCACTATATGGAGAGAAATCCTGAAATGTTTTCCTCAAAAAAAATTCTTTACGACAAAAAAAAAAAAGACATGACCATCTTGGATGACCATTGGGTGAGTAAATGATCTGTAAATTTTTGTTCTAGAAGAGAAGCAATCCTTTAAAACTGAGCTGAACGTTTCTCTGGCTTTAGTGAGAGCTCAAGGGTTGTTCACTAATATAAAAACACACTGATTTCTTGGATATCAGAGTGACCGCTCACCACGTCTTCATTAGAGCCAGAGATGGCCTTCATCTGCTCTCGCTCCTTCTCCATGAAGGGAATCAGATGGCCGACGGCTTTCTTCATCACGCGGGCCGATTTGATGACCTGATGACACACAAACGCAGACACGAGACCCGTAATGATTTCATTTACCTTCAGCCTCTCTGCAGCTGAAGCTCATCAATATGAATCAATCAGATCAGTGTTTTATCGTCACCTGAGGTAAGAACATCTTCCCGGCTCCAAACAGATCTCCGACGGTCTTCATGCCGTTCATCAGCGGACCCTCGATCACGTGCAGCGGTCGTGGATAGCGGTCGGCCTGAGCGCGCGCCTCCTCCGTGTCCTCCACCACATACTTCTCTATACCCTGAGAACACAATGACAGCGGTTGATCTTTCATCACTTTGGAGGTCTAAGTACTGAAAGCAGGTTAACATGACACTCAAAAGCGTTTCGTCTGACCTTGACCAGCGCATACTCCAGCCGCTCCTCCACGCTGCCCAGCCTCCACTCGTCCGTCTGAATCACTTTCTTTCCTCCTTTAGCGTTATTCTACATCAAGCACAGCAGACACACAGAGCTGCGTTACAGACTGCAGTGACGGCTGATGATTCTCTGCTTGTGGTTCAGTACCTGAGCGTACAGCAGGAGTTTATCGGTGGCGTCTGGGTCTCGGTTCCAGATGATGTTCTCACACAGCAGCAGCAGCTCTTTATCGATGTCGTCATACACCGGCAGGTTACCAGCGTTCACGATTCCCATATCCATGCCGTCCTAAACACAAACACAAACACACATATGAATGTAGGAAACACCTCACGACCCGTGAGTGGAGACGGACCAGGATTTGTAATGATACTGTAAAATATAATTCCAGGTCTTTTACTTTTTTGATCTTCAAACAAAGATCTCACTAATCCAACAATGTTTTATCTTTCATATTCTAGAAGAGATAAATAGATCCCCGCTCTGAAGTTCTAATCTGAATAATGATTGCCAAAAAAATCATTTCAGATCAAAACTTGGACACAAAAGATTCGCAAACCCACTCCGAAGTTCTGATCTGAATCAAATGATTCGTGAACCCCCTCCGAAGTCTGATTCTCAATACGCGTTTTGAAGTCTCAATTTGAATCAAATGATTCAGGAAACACAATCCGATTGGAGCACTTCAAAACAGTGAAGCATTTTGTGATGCAATAGTTTGACTGATTTGGAAATTCGAAAAGCTCAGAACCATCATTACAAGTGATCTGATCTGGTTTTTGCAAGTGAATAGCTTGAACCGAATGATCAAAGTCACAAGTTTGAATCAATCGGAGCGGTTCCTGCATGAATGACTCACTCAGTTGAATCGGTTTGTCGATTCCTCTTTTCGTGTCTTCAGCAATGTTTACATGACACACTCGGTACTACTACTGGCTTAGTTCACTAGTTTTATGGCATTAACTGAAATAAGAGAAAAAAGTATGATTTCTGCAAATAAAATATTAATGTTCCATTGCAATGATAACACACGTCTAGGAACATGTTGAGGTGAGGTAACTAACTAGTGGCACACTCCATTAATATGACAAGCTGCAGCTCCAAATACATGCTAGATGGAAACATTGAGCATTATGATTTGTAGCTTAATTCACTAGATTTGAAACTGTTTATATTTAAAAATAGACTGCAACTTTAATTTTGCATGAAAAGATACGTTTATTGAAAAAATGCAATACTTACAGTCAGGTCCATAAATATTGGGACATCGACACAATTCTAACATTTGTGGCTCTATACACCACCACAATGGATTTGAAATGAAACGAACCAGATGTGCTTTAAATCTGCAGACTGTCAGCTTTAATTTGAGGATATTTACATCCAAATCAGGTGAACGCTGTAGGAATTACAACAGTTTGCATATGTGCCTCCCACTTGTTAAGGGACAAAAAGTAATGGGATAGAATAATAATCATAAATCAAACTTTCACTTTTTGAACCCTCTGGGGTTCTTCGTTTTCCAGTCACACTCAGGACCCTCACAGTCAAAAGTGACTGGACCCCTGAAATCTGTTATTTTTTCAGTAAAATCAAATGTATTTTTGTTCAATAATATTTTTTATTTTTTTCTGTGATGTTTTGAGAAAAAATTTATGATAATAATTAATATTTTAAAAATAGTTATGATCTATTTTTTCCCATTGAATATAATAGAATATATATGTGACCCTGGAGCACAAAACCAGTCTTAAGTCGCTGGGGTACATTTGTAGCAATAGCCAAAAATACATTGTATGGGTCAAAATTATTGATTTTTCTTTTATGTCAAAAATCATTAGGAAATTAAGTAAAGATCATGTTCCATGAAGATTTTTTGTAAAATTCCTACTGTAAACCTATCCAAATGTAATTTTTGATTAGTAATATGCATTGCTAAGAACTTAATTTGGAGAACTTTAAAGGTGATTTTCTCAGTATTTTGATTTTTTGGTGGTGTAGTGAGCATAATTATCAAGCAATATCATATTTTAACCACTAGATGGATGTACTGCTCTCTGTAGAAGGGCTTGTGAATTCTAGTTGTTTTTGCACATATTTGCCTTTGCCTTTTCAGGTTTTGGATTTTAATATATAATATGAGATTATCAAAGACTATTTTTTTTTATTATTTGCCAAGTTTTTTGTTTGTTTGATTGGTTTAACTGGTAATTTGAAGCGCCAGGTATACTTTATAATACAGTCAAACCTGAACATTGCATTAGAAAGATAACCAATGGAAAGAATTTTGTTACCCATTGTTTTAATTCTAACTTAATAAAAATGCAATTCTTTCAGTCATAACAATTTTTTTTATTTTTAACCTTTTTATAATGAACATTTTCATTAAAATTTAATTTGTGTAAAATTCAATGAGCAATAACTCTTATTCAGCACATGCTGTGATTGGCTTTTTGTTTTCATAAACAGGTGTGTGTGTGTGTGTGTGTGTGTGTGTGTGTGTGTGTGTGTGTGTGTGTGTGTGTGTGTGTGTGTGTGTGTGTGTGAGAGAGTGTGAGTGTGTTCAAGAGAGAGTGTGTAACTTTTGCATTTTGGACCCAATGTCTCCCTTTTATTTGATTCACTGATTTAGTTTCACATATTCTCACATTTCTCTGTTACAGTCTCACCAGTCTCATATTTCCTGGTGTGTGTGTGTGTGTGTGTGTCTATTTTGCAATCTTGATGGCTTACAGTCTCATGCTTTCATTGCTGTGCACTTTATTTCTTACATTGATTGCTTCTATTTCACACATTTCCCAAAATTAGCTTTTGAAATGGCACATGTTCATTTGTGTGTGCGTGTGTTTTTGTGTGTATAAGTGTGTGTGTGTGTGTGTGTGTGTATTGTAGTGTTTTGCACTCTTGATGTTTTAGAGAGTCACCCCTTCACTGTTGTGTGCTTTTTTCTGCATTGTGGCTGATTTGTAGATTGTATGCACAAAAAAAAATGTATTTTCATATTTTGCTAATCTCCCATTCATTTCTTATAGCCGGTCATTTTGACCCGAAGGCCCTGAGTTTGACTTTTTTTTTTTACAATCACTTAGACTTTTCAAATCCTGTCCCCAATTGTTTTGTGTTCATATACCAAGTACCATAAAAGTCACTAAGTTTTGTACCATTCCGATGACGCTACGATTTAAAAAAAAAATGTTATTTAAAAAATTCCGTTCAGAAGTGACCGAAGAGAGGAACTTGGTTGCAAATCCTTTGCAGTCAATTACAGCCTGAAGTCTGGAACGCATAGATATCAGCAGACGCTGGGTTTCATCCCTGGTGATGCTCTGCCAGGCCAGATTCCAAATGCAAATAGCACACTTGAAATGAACTCTGGACCTTTTATCTGCTCATTGTAATTGGGATAATGAGGGAATAACACACACCTGGCCATGGAACAGCTGAGAAGCCAATTGTCCCATTACTTTTTGCCCCTTAACAAGTGGGAGGCACATATGCAAACTGTTGTAATTCCTACAGCGTTCACCTGATTTGGATGTAAATATCCTCCGATTAAAGCTGACAGTCTGCAGTTAAAGCACATCTAGTTTCATTTCAAATCCATTGTGGTGGTGCATAGAGCCAAAAATGTTAGAATTGTGTCGATGTCCCAATATTTATGGACCAGACTGTATTTCACAGATACATTGTCTTTAAATAATTCAATCACTTCTCAAGTACCTCTTCAGGCATATTTATATCTTTAAAGGTTTTCCAGGGCTTAAATGTTCAAATCCAAAAAGTCAAATTGAAGTAGTTCAAGCACTGTAAGCACCTTGTACGAACTCTGATGAACTGACCTTGATGGCGTGGTACAGGAAGACTCCATGCATGGCCTCTCTGATGGCCTCCATCCCTCTGAAGGAGAAAGAGAGGTTGGAGAGACCGCCGCTGATCCTGGCGCCCGGCAGACTCTCCTAAACACAAACAGATCGTTAATGCAGAGATCATTCAGCTTAAAGCGTCTCGTCAGCGACCCGTCACACGCACCTTGATGATTCGCGTGGCTTTGATGAAGTTGATGGCGTACATGCTGTGCTCCTCCATGCCGGTGCCGATGGTCAGGATGTTGGGGTCAAAGATGATGTCGTTGGGGTTGAAGCCCACTTTACTGATCAGCAGGTGATACGCACGAGAGCAGATCTTCACCTTCTGATCCGTCTCTGTCGCCTACAACAGACAGTAAATACACAAACGGATGAGCTGTCACGAGCTTTAATCTCAAAATCCAACTGAGAAATATTGCTCAAAGGATATTTATTTATTCTACGTGTTTGCATCAATTCTTCATCCTTATAAATGTTAGTCAGGTGTTTCTGGAAAAAAGAAACATCTCTCAGATCTTCACAACTGTTTGCTAGATATTTAGTCACATATTTCATAGGCCATATTAACAGCTAACAGTATTCTTGCAGCAGTGAATTCATCATTTCTTAAATTCAGCTCTTAACACTCAGATAAACACAAACATTACCAAAATATGATCTATTGTTTGGGTTATATAGACATAGTGATGCTGTTTGTTCTCACAGAGGTCAGTGTGATCGTACAAATCAACAACACTAAAACAAGCTCAAGTGCCTCTAATATCCCACTCCAGCCTTGATTTAAAGGACTAGCTTACTCAAAAATAATCATCCTATTATCATTTACTCTTCCTATCATCATTCAAAAACGATGAGATGTTGTAAAAGACAAAAAAAGACATTTTGAGAAATGTCACTGCTTTGTCCATATAATCAAAGTCAATGGCATCCAATGTTGTTTTGTTTCCAAATGTTATTCAAAATGTCGTCTTTTGTGTTAAAAACAAGGTTTGGAATGACATGACAATCTAATCAAAATGAACTAAGCAAAAATGGTAATATGTGAGCCCGGACCACAAAACCAATCATAAAGTACATCTTTTTAATTAAATAAGAATTCGATTGATGTATGGTTTGTTAGGATAGGAAATTATTTGGTTGAGATGCAACTATTTAAAAATCTGGAATCTGGTGCAAAAAAAAAAATCTAAATACTGAGAAAAATTTGTCCAAATGAAGCTCTTAGTGATGCATATTACAAATCAAAAATTAAGTTTTGATATATTTACAGTAGGAAGTTTACAAAATATCTTCATGGAGCAAGATCTTTACTTAATATCCTAACGATTTTTGGCATTTTGGCACATTTTGACCCATACAGTGTATTTTTGGCTATTGCTACTATTAAACCCGTGCTACTTAAGATTGGTTTTGTGCTCACATATATGCACCTGCTTAAAAGATGAATACTGGTGTTTCCATTCAAACATCATGAGAACTTTCTATTTATAAATATTTATGATTAAATACAAAACTCGAATTGGAAACTGACAGTACAGTGGAACGAAACGATAACCCACCTGTCCATCTTCATCAAACGCCATGACGACCACAGCGCCGCCGTAGCGACGGACCTGTCTCGCCCGTCGCAGGAAGTCCTCCTCGCCCTCTTTGAGGCTGATGCTGTTGACGATGCATTTGCCCTGACAGCACTTCAGACCCGCCTCGATCACCGCGAAATTAGACGAGTCGATGCACAGCGGCACCTGCGGCACAGGTCAGGGGTCAAAGGGTCAGATTCACAGGTTCACCAGCACCACAACATACACTGAGAAAAGGTTGACCACGTCTAAAAGCTCATATTGATTACGTCATAGTTCAGAGGTCACACATTAGCAGACCGCAGTCTGGTTCCTGACATCGACCCGGATCCATTCAGACGACGAAACAATGACTGCAGCATGTTTCCATTTCTACAGTCTAAATAAACCATTAAAGTATGTTCTGTTTCATGCTGTGACTTGTATAATTCTATTATCTTCAAGAATGCAAAACATGCATAAAGCCACATATTTGCATTGGTGCTGAACAAGAGAGGAACATCAGCACATGTTTATTTGTAGATCACATTCACACATGCCAGTAGTTTAGTTTCACTTTAAATAAATACGTTTAGAGTAGCCTGTACAATAAAACTTTTACAATAATTGTTGTTTATGATCAATGGCACTATCATTTATGTTTGTTTTATATTTGGGTCAAAGACGAAAAATGTTTTAGGTATAAAAACAATAAGTGTAATACCGCTTTAAATTGATGCTTCCAGCCAAAAAAAAATTTAATAAATAATAATAATAAGGTTTCTGTCTAATTTTATTTGCATTTTTGTTTTTCTGTGAACAATCTTGTCAGGCATATTTACAACAAAAATCAATTCATGACATATTAAAAGATGAACTACTTTCACCCCAAATACTAATTAGTTGTAATTCTACATTTTTACAATATGCCACTATCCTAAGGTTTCACCCATTTGTCAGTAAGAATTTTTATTCATTTAAATCACAATAAAATGTAATATGCATTATTTTATATATTTTAATATGTACAAGTCAGAATAAGCATGTTGTTTGAACTTTTACTAATTTTTTTTTTTAATGTTCTGAATGTAACATTATTTCAACCATATTTTCACATTTTATTCTGTAAACCCTAAAAAGTAGACACTTTGCTTACGTTTAATGTGCTTTCTATGGACATAAAATCACTTTTATAAATTTCTTTTGATGTGGACATCTCAATGGTTTTGACCATTTACATTTTTCATACTGTTTGTCAGTGTTTTGATTTATTGAATTCTGCATGCAATAATAAAATGCCACTGATTTTTTATTTTGATCCAGTGCACCTATCTTCCAGAAAATAAGGCACAGAGACAGGAGTTCTTGTGACTTTAACTGAATCCTCATCTGTCACGGTTATTATATAAAGTCTCACCTTGGAGATGTCGGGTTCAGAGGCGATGAGGTTACAGAAGCGGGTCATGGCAGCGGCTCCGTCCAGCATCCCCTCGTCCATGTTGATGTCCAGAACCTGAGCACCCATCTCTACCTGAGCTTTAGCGATGCTCAAAGCCTCCTACACACACACACACACACACACACACACACACACAAAAAAACTTTAATTTAAATTACATTTATAGAATACAGAATATCCAGCTCTCCCTAAACTGGTTAATGTGCAGCAGATGTTTTCCAGCAATCTGTCACAGGGCTTTGCCTGCATGTTATCATTTTCAGGCTTCATATCGCCTAAAAATACCTCATAATTTCCAGCCATGATGAGTTTGGCAAACTTGCGTGATCCAGCGACATTACAGCGCTCGCCGATGTTCACGAAGTTTGTATACGGACCGATCCTGAAAGGCTCCTGACCTGACAAAAACAACAGAATAGACTTAAAAAAATTATTATTAATGCAATTAATTAATATACAATTATTAATGACAGGGGAAAAGCAGACGCACCTGACAGCAGCATATAATCACTGAACACGTCTGTAGGAGGAACTCTGGGTTTGACTTGACGCACACTTTCAGCAATCGCTCTGAAACACACAGAGACACAGTTGAGTTCAGCAATCATGACACTTTCACACGCTCTGATCCAGAAACAGCCGGATCAATGGTTCACACACCGGATGTGATCAGGTGTCGTTCCACAGCAGCCGCCGACAATATTCACCAGACCATCAACAGCAAACTCCTGCCACAAACAATCCATGTAAGATAAATCATGAGTTATGAGTCTGAGCATCACACATTCAGAGTGTTTATGTAACACTGTGTACCTTTATATGAGATGCTGTGACGTCAGGGGTCTCATCGTAGCCTCCGAATGTGTTGGGAAGCCCTGAGACAAAAAAACAAAACAAACACAGATCAGAGATAATACAGACCAGGGTTGGGCGACGTCGACCTATTGGCATGGCATGATGTCTAATGTGAAACATCGCGATGGATGATGGGTCGTCGGGGGGGTGGGAGTGAGGGATGGTTGTTATTAAATAATTCATTCATAACTAATTAATTAACTGCAGCCTACCGTTTCCACCAGTGCTTAATTTGAGCCGGATCCTGTTCCGGAAACTGTCAGATTTTGGATTTTTGCGTTCCGGTATTTGTTTCTAAAGATCCGGCATTAACAAGTGCATTCGATGGTGACAGTGCGTGCGTGCAGACGAGACAGAGCAAGCGAGGTTTATGTAGATGTATTTGGAGGATGTGTGTTGGTCCTTAACATATTTTCAACCGGTCAGCTTTTTTAAGTCCAAAATCGCTCTCATTGATTGCTTTCTGCTTACCCCACTCTCTCCAAACGCATTTAATGAGCAGCGGAATGTTTAGAGAGAAAGTGTATTATCAGAAATAATACCAAATCAAGCGAAATATTATTATGTATTAACATTATAAACACTATAAACATAGCTATAAGTGAGTTACCCTGACTCCAAAACAAATCATTTAAATGTAACGGTATTCAGAACAGAATAGGAATAAAACAAAATATATAAAGTTAAGAAACCAAGACAAAGTGAAACTAAAACAGCAGGCGTTGGGCTCACGTACCTCTGTAAATCTAAGTGTTTCCATATTCCCAATGTATTTGAGTGATAAACTGTTATTTATAATGTATAGGCTTTGTATTGTACGTTCGTATTTCGATGGAAAAAATATATTCTCTTGTTTTTTGTTCCAAAGCTCTGTTCGTTATGGTAAAACCATGAAAATGGCATATTTGGTGTAGTTTATTTAATCTAATTTAATTAAAATTATTTAGATTTTTTTCTGCTGTTTTTGTATGCCTCATTTATTTATGTAAACAAACTAGTTCGTGTAATTCGTTTGGACTGTAATTTGCATTGTGATCGCTAACAACTTCCTTGTTATTATTTATAAGTAAAGATGTGGAAATTGAAAGCATGCATTTCATTTGGCTATATAGTGTGATTCAGTGTGTGTTTTTCTCGAGGATCGCAATCCCGGCTCAGCATCGTGATGTCTATCGGCCATCGGCGACTGAAGATAGCAACATCTATCGACCCAACCCTAGTACAGACTTTATTTAAAACATAAGCATGTGACACAGCACGCATTATGGGACAATAGTCATTACAAACATTTGTCAGATGCATCCGGTTCTCAGCTCACCTGCGTTTGGGTAACAGATGACAAACGCTCCAGTGCTCTTCCCTATCGCTTCAACAAACGGACGCATCTCAGATGCTCCCAGAGCACAGTTCAAACCAATGCTGACAGACAGAGAGACAACACATCACTCACAAATATAACTCTGTAACGAGAAAAACCTTTCATGGGAGTAAATGATGACAGAATCTGTGACAGACTGATTCTCACCACAGCGGCTGAGCGTGAGACACGCTGATGACAAACGCTTCACCCGTCTGACCTGAGAGAGTGCGGCCGCTCTTATCCACGATAGTGCCAGAGATCTACACACACGCACACACGCACACACGCACACACGCACACACGCACACACGCACACACGCACACACGCACACACGCACACACACACACACACACACACACACACACAGATCATCTGTCAGTGAACACATTAATGAGGAGAAACAGACATGAAGATCAAGTGAGCGCTGAACACTTACAAACACGGGTCGAGCTTCATAACTCTCCTCAAACAGCCTGTCGATGGCAAATAACGCCGCCTGACAGAAACACAAACATCACACAATTACAATATAGACTAAATACAAAATAAACATGTACAGGAATTCAAATATCATCTATTCACTTATACTATTCATTTAATTTACTAGTAATGTAGTACTGCTAATAATAAATGTTTCTCAAGCTTTTATTTTAGGGCCTGACATAAACAGAAAAATGTATTTAAATACATGTTTATAAAACTGCCTTTGGCATTTCAGAGATTTTATTAATTTTCATGATTTTTCCAGGTCTAGAAGTCATGCTTTTAAAAAGAGGTTTTCTCATATATTCAGGTTTTCCATGACTGTGACAATCCTGGTTCTTAAGAGACAAAAAAACAAGTTAAAATAAACACTATCTTGATTTTCTTCTGTTTTAGCTTGTTTGGTCTCATTGTAAATCATTTAAAGTAATCTCGAGGCCCCTGGTTAAAGTCCACTGAGATCTACACTGCCGCTCAAAAGTTTGGGATCAAAATTTGTCATGCTTTTTGAGACTTTTCTGCTCATCATTTAAAATATTGTTTTTCTATTTTAATATACTTTCAAATGTAATTTATTTCTGTGATCAAAGCTGAATTTTCAGCATCATTACTCCAGTCTTCAGTGTCACATGATCTTTCAGAAATCATAATATGCTGATTTAATATCAGTGTTGGAAACAGTTGTGCTGCTTAATATTCGTTTTGGAAGCTGTGATACTTTTTTTTCAGGATTCTTTGATCAATAAATCATTAAAAAGAACTGCATTTATTTAAAACAGAAAACTTTTGTAACAATAAAAACCTCATTCAACGTTTGGTATCAGTAATTTTTTCTCTTTATTTCTCTCTTTGAAAGAAATGAATACTTTTATTCAGCAAGGATGTGTTAAATTGATAAAAAAGTGATAGTAAAGACTTTTATTGCTAGAAAAGATGTATATTTTGAATAAATGCTGTTCTTTCTAACTTTTTAATTCATCAAAGAATCCTGAAAATGTATCACAGGTTCCAAAAAAACATTAAGCAGCACAACTGTTTCCAACATTGATAATGAAAGTGATAAATCAGTATATTAGAATGATTTCTGAAGGATCATGTGACACTGAAGACTGGATGAAAATTTCATCTTTGCATCACAGAAATAATTTTTTTTTTTTTTAAATATTTTAAAATAACAAAATCATAAAGAAGTACATGAAAAAAATAATTGATCAAATAAATGGAACTTTGATAAGCATAAAAGACTTTAAAAGCATTAAAAATCTTATTGATCCCAAACTTTTGAGCGGCAGTGTATGTAAAACAAATAACAGAGGTAATACGTTTATTAATTAAAGTAACACCATTTAATTTTATGACCAAGTCATTTAATGGAAATCCATTTTTAAAAGTGTGTTTTTACAACGTAATAGTTTGTTAAAGTTTTTGTTAAGTAAGTTTTTGTCAGATGTAGCAGCTCTCTGTAATCCAAAATAAATTTCTCCTATCAGAGACAATAAATAGTACCTTGACCTTGATTTTTATTAATTATCATTAACATTCCTAATCATAAACCATGGAAATGTCCTCACTGATGTTCATATGAGAATTTGGCTGTACCTTTGCGTTGGCCGTATCAAAGATGGTTTCCACCAGCAGAACATCAGCGCCTCCATCCAGCAGCCCCTTCACCTGCTCCACATACGCCTCCACCAGCTCATCAAATGCTAAACACACACACACACACACACACACACACACACACACACACACACACACACACACACGCGGATGAAGAGCAGCACACCTCATCTGAGTTCAGAGTTCATTCTCAAACACACAGTCAGTCTTACTGATGTTCCTGTAGTCAGGTCTCTCCACCGATGGCGACACTGACAGTGTTTTATTAGTGGGACCCACAGCTCCTGCTACAAACCGCTTACAACCTGCCAACAACAACAACATGAGCATCATCTGATGAGCCAAACACCACACTATAATCAGAGACGGACGTCTGTGTCACCTGTCTGTGCTGCAACATCATCAGCCGCTTTCCTGGCCAGTTCTGCAGACGCTTTATTGAGCCGATACGCCTGAAACACAACCACCATCACAGTCCACTCAATGAATACACTAAACCACAAAAGAGTCTTTTTTTTAATCTGAAAGCTGAATAAATTAGCTTTCTATTGATGCATGGTTTGTTAGGATAATATTTGGCCAAGATACATCTGTTTGAAAATCTAGAATCTGAGGGTGCAAAAAAATCTAAATATTGAGAAAATCATCTTTAAAGTTGTCCAAATGAAGACCTAAGCAATGCATATTACTAATCAAAAAATACTTAGGACACTAACAAATTTATGAAACATGATCTTTACATAATATCCTAATGATTTTTGGCCAAAAAAAAACATTGATAATTTTGACCCGTACAATGTATTGTTGGCTATTGCTATTAATATACCCGTGCTACTTGAGACTGGTTTTGTGCTCCAGGGTCACAAATAATCAATTAGCATTTCATGTCAAACTAATAAATTAAAATCGAACTATCACCAGGTCTTCCAAGCCGTAGTCGGCCTGAGCGATGCTGGTGCTGCTGAAGGTGTTTGTCTCGATAATGTCGGCTCCAGCCTCCAGATACTCCTAAAGAAGAGATTCACACACACATCCACAAAGTGTGCAATGAGAAACTACTCAAATAACAATGGTGCAAAAAGCTTACAACTGATATTTAAGCTCAGAAAAGTCAACTTGACTCAAAGGGTCAGATATTTGTTCTTGTTTTAATCATAAAATCAAAGTATGTATCTTGATTTAGATATTTGTACTGGAAAACAAGACAAAAATACTCAGGAAGATTTAATTTTTTTGTATGCAACAGTGTTTCTACCGCAGTAAACCCGTCTGTTCCCACAGTTGAGGTCAGTGAATCACACACACCTTGTGGATGCTGTAGATGACGTGTGGCTGCGTGATGCTCAGGATGTCATTATTGCCCTTCAGACTCTTGGGATGATCTTTGAACTCTTGACCTCTGAAATCTTCCTCCTCCAGGGTCCTCTGCTGGATCATCGTTCCCATTCCACCGTCCAGAACCAGAATCCTCTGCTGCAGGAGATCCGTGAGCTCGTCCCGGAGAGACACCGCTCTTCCTGCTCAACACACACACACACACACACACACACACACACACACACACACAAACACACACACACACACACACACACACACACACACACAAGACATGTCATTATATAGCACCTATTACAATACAGACGCTGCTAATTAACAGCATTCAAAATAACAGTATTTATGTAAAAATTCAACTGTAAACAACCTTAAAGAAAAGAATCATGTCACATTTAGTTTTTAGATCATTTCGGCAATGTTCACTTAAAAACTGGATCATAAGCTCAGATTAATGAGGCCTACAATCAAGCAATTCATGTATTTGCAATATTTAATATTTAATGTCCAGTCAATATCTAATATTTGCTAATAATATGTGACCCTGGACCACAAAACCAGTCTTAAGTAGCACGGGGATATTTGTAGCATTAGGAAAAAATACACTGTATGGATCAAAAGTATCACTTTTTCCTTTATCATCATCTGGATATTAAGTAAAGATCACGATCCATGAAGATATTTAGTAAATTTCCAACCATAAAGATTTTAAAACTTAATTTTAGTAATATGCATCACTAAGAACTTTATTTTGCACAAATTTAAAGGTGATTTTCTCAATATTTAGATTTTTTGCACCCACAGATTCCAGATTTTCAAATAGTTGTATCTCGAATTTTAACAAATGCAAAGCTTATTTATTCAGCTTTCAGATGAAATCTGAAAATAAATCTCAATTTACAAAAATTACCCTCATGACTGGTTTTGTGGTCCAGGGTCACATATAGCATAATGAGAATCATGCAAAATGAGTTGTTAAACCCTGTGTGATTAAAGTGAGTAGGCATTAGTCCAATGAGATAACATTAACAATACTGCAGAAAGAACAACCTCTCCTGATCAAAATGACCCGAACACACCATGACACACATGCACTACTGATCGATAACAAACCAATGTGCACGCGCACACACGTGACCTGTCACAGCTGATCAACGCGAGAAATGACTGACGCTGCAGTTTAGACTGATCAATATATTAATCCAACAGTTTCTCTGACATATAGAGCTCAATGCACTGGATTCTGATCAGCTGTCATTCAATGCACATTTACCACTCAATAAACAACACTAATAAAATATATCAGCATGCTAAAATAAACAATTAAACGCTAAATTGCATAAAACAACGCTCCGAGAAGATTGACATGAGTCGTGTCATTCGGTTGATGCATATGTTCATTTATCCACCTGTTGCATCAGAACCGATGTGGATCAATCGTCTGAACTCACCGGATGCCGAACTCTGATGAATCGTTGGCGGCATGGTTCCGAATGAAGTCCTGACTCGACCCGAAACAGCCCGAATGAAGACGCTTAATCGCAGAACTACGCGTTCAGACCGGTTCTCTTGTGCCCATAAACACTGTCAAACTTTCTTTTGGAAAAGTTTTGTGCACGGTCCACGTGTTGGAGAACAGCGCATGCGCAGTCTGACACAGACACTGCTGCGCATGCGCGACTCTTCAGCTTATATAATATATTGTATGTGGAAATCTTCCTAAACTAGCGATATATTGTGGATTTCCTAAAGTAAGCTAGGGAGAATGAACAAAACACGTTTGTTGACAGGCCTTCATTTCAACTATAATATTGAATTAATTTGATGTGATGTAGGTGATGTGTCTTTAACAAAACACTGATCACACCTGTATTCAGCAACATCTGTTTTTGAGGGTTATCATCAGTGTTGGGGGTAATGTATTACAAGTAACACAAGTTACTTAATAATATTACTTTTTCCAAGTAACTAGTAAAGTAACGCATTAATTGACAAGAAAATATCTGAGTTACTTTTCCCCCATTTATTGATTAAAAGCTCTCCAGTCCTCATGTTGAGGGAAATTGCGAGTAAGATGTTACTTTAGTTCTAGAATAAATGTGAACATGCATTAATTCATCTCACTCACTAAAAAACAGATACAGTATTCCTCAAAATTAATAAAACGTCAAACTCAAGCAAACCTGCAATAATTAAATATCTTCAATAATTCAGATATCCTTTATGTATTTAATCCCATTTTATGAACCGATGTCTTTGCTGCCGACCTTCGATGATCCAATTCATCCAGACTAATAAGCAAAAATTACTCAAGATAATCTTTTACATTTGTTTTCCTTTTATTTATTGCTGAAGAGTTGTCATTTGTTCTTCTGCGGTCTACTGTACAGACGGAGATTTACTTTTCTCTAAGCCTGAGGCTTTTGATGTAAAAAGGTTTTTACATTTGACAAAAATAGAACTTTTTATATTAAAAACAAACAAGCAAATCCTGCCCAGATTTAAAAAGTAACGCAAAAGTAACGTAACATATTACTTTCCATAAAAAGTAACTAAGTAACATAATTATTTTTTCAGGGAGTAACTCAATATTGTAATGCATTACTTTTAACAGTAGCTTTCCCAACACTGATTATCATAAAGGAGGAGTTTGTGCCTCCAGTCTCATTTGTCATGAAGTCTAAAGAAGGACTGAAACCACTAAAGACCAGATCCATACAAACTCAGCTTGACTGCAGACACAGAATGATCAGAGAATGTCTGAGAGATCAGATTTGTCTGCTGGGCCCAGTTTTTCAAAAGTAATCCAGTGGGATTTTGGATCACAGATTGGATCAAATCTTGTAAATGGGTTTTTCAAAAGTAAAAGAGGGATTTCGAATTAAGATCAGACCATGTAATCCAATCTTACATCTGATTTGGATCAAACCTGCCCTTTGGGTTATTCAAAACTTTGAACTCAGATTGGGATCTATTTAATAAAAAAAAAAAAAAAACAGGATTATCATGATCCCATCAGAAGGGTGGATTCAGTTGTGATTTTTTGAACCAAATAAAATAAAAAAAATTTTATTTTTTAAGTGAATGGTCACAAACTTAATGGTTACTGATGATATATAAATTCCTTCATATTTGGAGCCTATATGAAGCATGTCACATCTAATGAAATATGGTAAAAAACAACAACAAAAATAATATCAAAACTTTCAGATATCAAATAAATGGATGGAAAATCAAAGATGGAAAATTATCATTACTGTCCTGTAAATGATTTTTGAGTTTTTGACAGTATTATTTTTGTTTTGTTATTTAACATTAGAACAAACTAAAAAAATTAAAATGTTTGTTTATTGCAGTGTTTCTGTTTCTTACAATTAAAACAAACAATGGCTATTTGTGGCCACCGGTATTTTGCATACTGGTTGTTCTTTGCTAAGCCAGCAGGCTACACTGTTGGTTCTGGTAAACAGGATTTGGTAATCCTGAAATTTGGTATTTGGATCACAGTGATCCAACCAAATGTTCCTTTAAAAAATTGTCATAAAAGTAAGATAGATCAGTTCATCCTGGATAGCAAAACATGGGATTTCCAAATCCGGACCAATTTGATCTAGATCTGGGCCCAAGAGCATCAGATCATCCGCAACTCATTTGATGATCAATCTGACCTTTAGCGCAGGCAGCTGTAACACGTGTGTGATCACCAGTGCATGGATAAAGTTCAGCTGCCAACACACACACACACACACACACACACACACACACACACACACAGTCCAGTCACATTATTTACACAGAAACATCTAACATTCATCAACTAACGTACAAACTGGAATCATTTGGTGCTGCTTTATGTTTCAAACCTCAGTTCACAGTTTCTTGACAAATTAAGTGTATTTCATGGACCAATCTTCTTGACAGTAACATTAAACATTTTCTTATCAAACTGTTTGACAGAGAAAAAGGTAATCCTCTCAGTAATTGTACAAACAAAGACACTTTTAAATGTCTAATCACTAGTTGGAGTATTTGGGATTGCTAGACGGGGGCTTATTAAACTCATTTTTGTAAAAAAAAAAAAAAAAAAAAAAAACTCAACCGACATTTTTCACGATTTTGCCTGTACCTAAAAATATCCTGTGCGTATTAACACTCATTTTTCCAGCAAGGGTAACATACCTACGTCATTAAACCGCGGAAAAGTACCAAATTGTAGCAATTTTAATGACGTACAGAATGCAATGCCTCAGAAGATCCGATCTGCCTGTTTACATGACAATCGAATTGGCACATATCCCATTTATATCGGATTTATTTCCACATATGAATGAGGCCTGAAACTGATCTCGAAATATCCGAATGCATGCGTTTTTATCCGTTTACACTGTCATAGAACAAATCCGATCTGTGTCACATATGAGCAAAAAAATCGGAATTGGGTCGCATTTCTCCTCAGTGCGGCGCATGCGCAGTTAACAACAGCGCACGAGAGCGATTCATTGTTCAAAATACCGATTTTTTTTCCCACTAACAACCATGAATTTGCTGTACAGCCTTTAAATTTAAGTGGATCTTAATATGTATTAGAGTACCGAGTATCACTATTGACAATAACAGACAAATTAAAATGCCAGGGTGTGTTTTTGTGAGACTAACACTGATGAAATCTAATTATATGTTATGTAATTATGCGACAGAAATACTTTAAGTGAGACACTTGAGATGAATAGGGTTTAAACTAATTATATCAGCATTTTTCCCCAACTGACTGATTATATTAAGAATTTCAAACAAGATTTTTGGACCAATGTATATAAATAAATATGCAAATGAAATATGCACTAATTTACATACATTTCCAGAACATAAATCTGATTGGATGAAGGCTTGTTTGATTTTGTTGACTTTTATCAGAGGGGATTTTGGATTTATCTTTTTCATCATTCCATAAACAAGAAAATACTGCTGACAGACAGAAAACCAATGCTTTTTTACTTGTTTTTAGGAATAAAATATGATAAAAAAATCAGAATGAATACTATATGAACAAACCTCTCAGTAAAACCCTTTTGAAAAACTTTTGAAAAGTAGACTAAAATAAGATACTAAAGCAAAATAGACCAAAATCATGCCAGTGCATTAAAAAAACAAACAGTTTTTGCTTTAAAAAGATGAAGTATGAAGTGAATTATTTCTGTGGAATAATAATTCTGCTGCAATGATTAGACATTTTCAGGTGCAAAAAACGAGTCAGACAGAAGATGAGAGAGCAGACGTGTTTCTAGTTTAATGTTAAAGCCGTGTGATTCGCTCTCCTCTGTTTCGGAATCACCTGACGTCACAAATGAGGTACCAGATCACAGGGTCAACATGTCAGTAAACTCTTACAGGCGTCTTCATGTCTTTCCTCACAGTACGAGAGTCTGACGTCTGTAACACGAGGGTCAGTGTCCACTGAGAGAGAGAGGAAAGACATAAATAAATACAATCAAATGAACAAAACGCACACGTGTCGCGAGAGCAGAGAACAGAAACACTGGTGAGAAATGTGCACGTCTTCATACTGAATCGTTTAGTGTGAGTAAATCATAAACTCTGACTCCTGCATCAGATTCAAAGCCTCTAAAGAATATGTGCTTGGTGTAAGTGCTCCTCTAACACTCTCCTTTATTCTCCTCATTCCACACCCGAAGAGCCGCATGCAGCACGTCTAACGTACGAGGGATACAAACGTACAGAAATTCAAAAAACAAAATTCATTTGACTAAACACAAAGATTTTCAGCCCTCGCTGTCGTTGGGGGGGGGGGGTTGCATTCTGGGGAAGAGGGCGACTGTAAAACAGTGTTGAAATGGTTTAGGCCGGTCACTCGTCTTCCTCGTCCTCCTCGTCCTCGCCGTCGGAGAGCGTGGGACACGGCAGCATCTGTCGGTACCCGTCCAGCCATTTCTCCAGCATCTGCGTGATGAGCGGGTGATGTCTGCGTCTGCTGCTCTTCTGCATCGCCGCCAGCATCCCGCCGTCCGTCACGCAGCAGTCCAGCCAATCCCTGAGCAGACGCTCCTGCTGCTCCTCGCTGCCCATCTGAAAACACACACACATCAGTCTAACGCCCTGATCCATGCAAACACAGATTCGAACCAGTCAGAGTCATGCTTTGAGTCACATGCTCAGAGATGCTACATCTTGGTCTTGGCTCACAGAAGGACACGGGTTCGATTCCCAGGGAATGCATAAATTAAAATGCATAATTAAACTGAGAAAAACGCATACAAGGCTCTCCCCTCCATTCTGGACATTTTCCATCCATGATGCTCCAGTAAGGCCTCCAGCATCGTGAAGGACCTCACCCATCCCTCCCACAACCTCTTCCAGCTCCTGCCATCAGGTAGAAGGTACAGGAGTATCAAAGCTCGCTCTGTCAGATTGCTCAACAGCTTTTTCCCCCAGACTGTGAGAGCCCTCAACTCAGCCTTCTCCCCCAAACTCACTAAAAACTGTTGACAAATTCTCCGAAGTACAATTCTGAGTGTGCTACACACAGGTGAGTGGGCCGTACAAACCACCTGTAGTAACACACTTACGTACACTAGACACTTTATAATCACTTGCTGCTACAAAGACTTAATAAGACTGTATGTTTACTTGTTTTCTGCACTACAAATCCTTCTGCACTGTGTGCTGCTTCCCTCAAAATCCTTTATCTGCACAACCAAATGCACAAAATATCTCTTTTGCACAATCAAGTACAAAATATCTTTTCTGTTTGATTTCATGTACAGTATTTATGTAAAGTATTTGTATTCTCAGTCCTTGAATGTGTAGTCAACTACTTATTGTAGTTATATTATAGTATGTGTATAGTCAGATGGTTAAACTGTTGTATAGGTCTATAACTGCTTTTATTATACTTGTACTCTTTTCATGTTTATGTTATGTTTAACCAGTATGTAGCACCGTGGTCCTGCGAGACACGACATTTCGTTCCACTATATGTCCACACATGTAGCAGAATGACAATAAAGACTACTTGACTTGACTTGAAAGGAGTAGTTCACTTTCAGAACAAAAATGTACAGATAATGTACTCACCCCCTTGTCATCCAAGACGGTCATGTCTTTCTTTCTTCAGTCGTAAAGAAATTATGTTTTTTGAGGAAAACATTTCAGGATTTCTCTCCATATAGTGGACTTCTATGGTGCCCTGAGTTTGAACTTCCAAAATGCAGTTTAAATGCAGCTTCAAAGAGCTCTAAACGATCCCAGCCGAGGAAGAAGAGTCTTATCTAGCGAAATGAGATGTTATTTTCTAAAAACATTTACAAGTTATATACTTTTTAATCTCAAATGTTCATCTTGTCTAGCTCTGTGTGAACTCTGTATTCCGGTTCAATACAGTTAGGGTATGTCAAAAAACTCCCATTTCATTTTCTCCTCCAACTTCAGTGTTTATAAAGTGAACATGCAAAAAAGGTCAAACAGTGATGTAGGACGATTTTGAAGTTGGAGGAGAAAGCATTTGAGGTTAAAAAGTATATAACTTGTAATCGTTTCGCTAGATAAGACTCTTCTTCCTCGGCTGGGATCATTTAGAGTCCTTTGAAGCTGCATTTAAACTGCATTTTGGAAGTTCAAACTCAGGGCACCATAGAAGTCCACTATATGGAGAGAAATCCTGAAATGTTTTCCTCAAGAAACAATTTCTTTTCGACTGAAGAAAGAAAGACATGAACATCTTGGATGACAAGGGGGAGAGTACATTATCTGTTAATGTTTGTTCTGAAAGTAAACTACTTCTTTAATCTGTGAATAGCTGAAATTAGAAATGTCCAATACCACTTTTTCACATCCAGTATTGATAACGACGCTGCAGCTTTGCATATCTGCCGATGTTGATGCTAATATCCCATACCAGTAGTTTTTGTTTTGATCTCTTTAGAATATATACACTACAGCTCAAAAGTTCTGCTCATCAAGGCTGCATTTATTTGATTAAAAATACAGAAAAAAAATGTAATATTGCAAAATGTTATTACAATATAAAATAATGGTTTTTATTTTAATATACTTGAAAATACAATTTATTGCTGTGATGCAAAGCTGAATTTTCATCAGCTGTTACTCCAGTCTTCAGTGTCACATGATCCTTCAGAAATCGGTCTAATATACTGATTTATTATTAGAATAATCAATGTTGGAAACGGTTGTGCTGACAAATATTTTTTGTACTCTTTCATAAGTTACTAAGAACAGCATTTATACAAAATATAAATATTTTTTCTAACAATGTAAATCTATGATATCGCTTTATATTTATTGAACACATCCTTGGTGAATAAAAGTATTAATGTCATTCAAGAATAAAATTTTACTGATCCCAAACTTTTGAACATTAGTGTATATTGTTAGAAAACCTTTCTATTTAAAAAAAAGTTCTTTTTTTACCTTTTATTGATCAAAGAATCCTAAACAAAAAGTATCACAGGTTTCAAAAAAACATTAAGCAGCTTTTTTCAACACTAATAATAAATCAGAATATTAGAATGATTTCTGAAGAATCATGTGATGCTGAAGACTGGAGTAATGATGCTGAAAATTCATTTTGAATTACAGATATAAATTGAATTGTAATGCATATTAATATAGAAATACATTGTTTTACATCATAATAATTTTACAATATTACATTTTTCAGGGTTTTTTTTAATTCAAATGAACACAGCCTTGATGAGTATAAACTTATTTAAAAATCTTACTGATCCCAAATTTTATGCTGTAGTGTACGTCATTAAGAGGTTAACTACACACTGCTTAAATATGTTTAATATTTCAAATATGACAACCAAAATAATAGATATAAGGTATTATGGTAGTATGAAAGGCTTCAATGCAGACAGGCACAAAAAAAGAGTGAATGCAGCAAATGTTGCATCTACTCAACTCTTTACTCAACCTTATCCAACGAAATGCATGGATGTAAATGTGAACGTATTACTGTTTGACCAGTGTGTTTACCTCTTGTGCTGACAGGAAGTGAATCTGCAGTAGTTTCCTCTCACTGTCCACCAGCGGGAGGAAGGTGACGGTGACGTCGTCGTCAGTGTTGAGGTTGGCGCCTGCGCCGCGATTATCGTAGCCGTCGGTTTCCATGCCAACCAGAGCAGAGAAGTG
>NC_133382.1:38997867-39055009 GCF_049309525.1 Garra rufa
CATGAGCAGGTCATATTTTACACAAAATTAAAGACCAAAAAGAACCGCTTAAAAGAAAAAAAAAAAAGGATTCGATTTCTACATAAAAGATGTTTAATAGATTAGTTCACTTTCAGAGCAAAAAATTACAGATAATTTACTCACCCCCTTGTCATCCAAGATGTCCATGTCTTTATTTCTTCAGTCGTAAAGAAATTGTGTGTTACTCTGCGTACTCTGTGTATTTCTGTTTAAGACAGTTAGGGTATGTCAAGAAACTCCCATCTCATTTTCTCCTCCAACTTTAAAATCGTCCTACATCATTGTTTTTTTTTTGTTTTGTTTTTTTGTAAACGGTGTTTGATCTTCTTTGCACATTCACTTTGTAAACACTGGGTCAGTACTTCTGCAGCGATGTAGGACGATTTTGAAGTTGGACGAGAAAATGAGATGGGAGTTTCTTGACATACCCTAACTGTCTTGAACCGGAGTAGTACACATGCGCATCACAGAACTAGACAAGACCAGCATTTAAGGTTAAAAACATTTAAACTTTAGATAAGACTCTTATTCCTCAGCTGGGATTGTATAAAGTCATTTGAAGCTGCACTTAAACTGCATTTTTACCTTCAACCCATTGAGCACCATTGAAGACCACTATATGGAGAAAAATCCTGGAACGTTTTCCTCAAAAAATGAATTTCTTTGCGACTGAAGAAAGAAAAACATGAACATCTTGGATGACATAGGGCTGAGTAAATTATCAGGAACTTTTTATTTTGGAAGAGAAGTAATCCTTTAATTGATTTTTTACTATAATAACAGCTAATGTGTGTTTAATTCCTTTAATTCAAAACAATTCTGAAGTTATTTCCAGTTAAGACCAAAAAGAAAACTCTATGAATCACATCAGAATAAAGTGAGTTTCACAGCAGGTCATATTCACCCAAAATGAAAGACAAAGAACAAGAACTGCTTGAAAGAAGAAAAAAAACATGGATTCAGTTTCAACATAGTAGATGTTTACATTCTACATAAAAAAAAAAAAAGAACTAAAACATATTTTAGCCCTCTGCTTTGACATCTTGTTCGTGTTCAGTGTGTGTGTGTGTGTGTGTGTGTGTGTGTGTGTGTGTGTCTGTCTGTCTGTCTGTCTGTGTGTGTGTGTGTGTGTGTGTGTGTGTGTGTCTGTCTGTGTGTGTGTGTGTGTGTGTGTGTGTGTGTGTGTGTGTGTGTGTGTGTGTGTGTGTGTGTGTGTGTGTGTGTGTCTGTCTGTGTGTGTGTGTGTGTGTGTGTGTGTGTGTGTGTGTGTGTGTGTGTGTGTGTGTGTGTGTGTGTGTACCTGACTAGCGAGGTTGAGGATGAAGGCCCAGTCCTCCTGCCACTGTTCTTCTCTCAGAGAGAAATGAAGCCCAAAACTCTGAGAATACCACGATTCCCACTCCTTCCAGCGCGAGTAGAACCTGCACACACACATATGGATATAAATATGATACAACAAGTTAACCTGTCTGTGTTGTGGACTTGAAGACGCTTCACACACATCACTATCAGATCCTGCATGTGTGTCTCACCAGTGAGAGCAGTCGTGCAAACTGTCGTGTAGAGCTTTTCTCAGCACAGAGTCTTTATCGTAGATGCCCCATGTGGCCTGTAGAACGGAGTCCAGCAGACAGTCTCCAGCGGTGCGGTTCCACAGAGCGTACAGACGGCTGTCCAGACGTGTGCCTAACTCCAGAGACCAGTTGATGACCGCAGACTCCTCCTCCAGCTCTGCACACACAGACAGAACATGAACATGGACACACACAAACGCACACGGTCAGATCATACATGCACAGTCAGCACAAAGACAAACACACAAACACACACACGTGTGCCGCTGTATTGCACCAGTGGCTCATATCTCACCTTTCTGAACATCACGGTCAAGGACTTCATCAAAAAGCTTCTCCTGAACGGCAGGAGGCAGATCTTCGATATCTGTCAAATGAAGAAACTGTCAAACTCAGAACTTGTACATCTGTGTTAATACAGCGATCATCACATACATGATACTGGATTCAGTGGTGATTATGATTGCAAAAATGTGAACAAAATCCAGTCATAAAAGCATCATTTGCTGTATAACATGGAATGCTGTGGAATATTTTAATGAATAAACCAAAAGTTGTAAATTTGCACAACCATTTGTACAAAAGTTGAATCAGATTCAAACGGAAACATAGACTAGTTTCTGTGACTGCTGTGTAAATGTGAATCTACATGCGTGACAGAGCTGCTCTGAGAGTCAGCAACTTTACACCAGTTCATTTGACAAAAACAGTACAGTTGAGATCTGCAAAAAGTATTTTACCAAAATAAGCATGCAAAATGTTCAAAATGCATGTTATTGTTTATTTAGTACTGATCTGAATAAGATATTTCACATAAAATTTGTTTATATATAGTCCACAAGAGAAAATAATAGTTGAATTTCAAAAGTTTACATCCCCTTGATTCTTAATGCTGTGTTGTTCTCTGAATGATCCACAGCTGTGTTTTTTGTTTAGTGATAGTTGTTCATGAGTCCCTTGTTTGTCCTGAACAGTTAAACTGCCTGCTGTTCTTCAGAAAAATCCTTCAGCTCCCACAAATTCTTTGGTTTTCCACCATTTTTGTGCATTTTAACCCTTTCCAGCAATGACTGTATGATTTTGAGATCCATCTTTTCACACATGGTTCACACATGGTTTTTTCAAGGAAAAAACCATGCATTAAACTTTTTGAATTCGAAGATCAGGTTAAGCTGAACTTATTTTGTCTTCTGGAAAACATGTAACTATCTTCTGTAGCCTCTGAAAGGCAGTACTAAATTAAAAAATATGATAGGCAAAACAAGAAAAATGTACACATCTTCATTCTGTTCAAACGTTTTCACCCCCGGCTCTTAATGCATGTTTTTTCCTTCTGGAGCATCAGTGAGAGTTTGAACCTTCTGTAATAGTTGCATATGAGTCCCTCAGTTGTCCTCAGTGTGAAAAGATGGATCTCAAAATCATACAGTCATTGTTGGAAAGGGTTCAAATACACAAAAATGCTGGAAAACCAAAGAATTTTTCTGAAGAACAGCAGGCAGTTTAACTGTTCAGGACAGACAAGGGACTCATGAACAACTATCACTAAACAAAAAACACAGCTGTGGATCATTCAGGTAACAACACAGCATTAAGAATCAAGGGGGTGTTAACTTTTTATAAATTCAACTATTTTCTCTTGTAGACTATATGTAAACTTATTCGAGTCAGTTCTAAATAAAAAAATAACATGCATTTTGTATGATCCCTCTTATTTCGCGAAAATAATTACCATTTTGCAGATTCTGAAAGTGGGATGTAAACTTTTGACCTCAACTGTATATGGTGTGTGTGTGTTTAAGTGTATCTCACCTGCGGGCAATGTGAACGTGACCAGATCCGTCAGGAAGTAGCAGTTGAAATCTCCCTTGCGCTGGTGCAGTGATGCGCTGATCTCCCGGCGGATCTGCTCCGTCAATTCAGGGCAAACCATCGCTGGTATGCATTTGACGGCTTGCTGGGAAACCTGCGACCAAAAACAAGTCTTCAGACGCACTTCAACACCATCAGAGCAGCACAAACTCAGTCACACAATCAGAGATCAGCACACACACCTCAGTCAGCAGAATGGCCAGCATGTCCTGCCTCTGGAAGCGGATGGCGAGGTGAACCAGAGTGAAGCCGCTGTCGAACGCTGAGGGTCGATTGAGCAGACGCACCTCATCTGCGGTCATCTGGCGTGCGATGTCTCCACCTGAGGACTTGTAGGCCTCCACCGCAGACAGATCACCTTCGACTACACCTACACAGACAAACACACTGGGTCAGCTCTAATATGTGTTACACCACACTGTCATGATTTGTAGCACCCAGCTGGTCATGTTTTCAATAAAGGAATGAACACAAATTACATCTGGAGTCTTCATGAGAGCTTCTCCAAACGTGACCCCTGAGCTAAGACTCGCTGCACACGTGTGGATCAGTAGTTCATTAGTTTACTAATCAGCCATGGAGATTTGTTAGCTGGTTAATATGCCCTAATGTGATCTGAAGTGGTCAGTCCATGTGCCGGTCATTGGCACCACACATCAGCTGTCTGAAGATCTCCACATGCCAGACTGACCCAGAACACGAGAGCACTGACATACACACGCAGCTCTAGATGCTTCTGAATCCGTGTAAAGGTCACAGTCACATGTGTGTGTCTACTTGTTGATTTGCTGCGTGATATTTATAACAGCGTCTCAATCAGATCAGCATTTTTACAGCTAATAGGATGACTAATGAAAAAGATTTTAGTTTTAATTGCGTTTAATTGACTTTAATGTTACACACAATTATTGAACTACTACGACAGTTAAAAACATTACACATGATGAATATTTAATAAAAACACATAATGAATAATGAAGTGTCCTGTGTTCGATTCACATGAAATGCATGCACTGATGAAAAGTACAGCTTGAATGCAATGCAAGTCGCTTTGGATAAAAACATCTGGCAGATGCATAAACATAAATGTAATAATAACAAGGCGGCTGTCTCACTAAACACCTGACAGAGCACTTCTTTACCGTTTTTTTCACCACGGTTAACACGTTTACAATCACGAACATCACTGGCAACGCAAAAGACATCTCGCACGCATTTATTTTGTCAACAGTCATTTTATGAAGGTCACGAGCGTCCGCGCAGACAAGAGACAATGAAGCGGCGCTCATGACATCATCACGATGACATCGCCGCATGGAAACACAGCGAGACTCTGCTGCTGGAGGACAATGGTCAGTTCTGTCTGTCCAAGATGATCTCAGACGTCGGACACGAGGAAGAGCGACAGCGTCACTCCGCTCTCTGACCTTTCCTCAACGCAAACACAATCAAATACACACAGACCATCCAGAAACAAAGAATCACGTCTGAGGTTCACGTCAATTAAATCACTGACATTCGGGATGCTGAGTGTCATGGGAAACCTTTATTACTAATTTGAAATCTATTTCTGAAACAATCTTGACAAGCATTTCATTCACAAAGAAAGGAGCTGTTCTCGCATGACTATAATGTGGCAAAAGTGAACAACATGTAGAATAAACTCCACACTGGACCTGAGTTTACTCCGATTAACACAAAAGTCTGGCTATAAAACATTAATGTCGAATCTATACTCCAAAGGTAGCGTAGAAGTGCTTTTGACGTGGCATTTCAGCTTTTTACACATGCTGCTCAGAGACTGCATGAATGCACTGAAATACTAAAGGCTAAAGTGGGTCAGAGCAGGCATCATTTACTCTGGCTTCTATGCTGCACTATGTATTAACACTGAATTTTAAGCTGGCACAGAACAGTCTTAAAGGATTAGTTCACTTCCACAACAAAACATCATTTGCTCACCCTAGGGCTGGGCGGTATGATGGTATATATCGTCTCAACACACGGTATGAAATGTGTACCGCAAAAGAATTTTTTATTCCGTGTATACCGCCAAATGTAAATAAGTGGGTGTGGCCAACTCACATGCAGCACGCGAGAGGCTGAGACCGGTCAAACCGTTAAATGCAAGACTGAAGGATAAGCTGGGAGGTTGTAAAAACACGGAAAAGGAGAAACGAACAGACGAGGAGGCCTCAAAAGAAAATCCTGAGCAGGAGGAGGAACTGTGAAATGTGACATACAGTGGAATTGTTGTTCATATAAAGTCATATTTTGTTTACTATATTTATAAGGTTAAAAATGAAATACAAAATAATCAAATAAGATCAAGTCCTTTTCTTTTCTTAAATATTCAAGCTTATTTATTATATAAAGCCCTTTTGTACATTTTCTGGAATAACTACCTATATAAAAAACTATATCGTGAAAGATATTGTTACCGTGAAATAAAATTTTGGTCATACCGCCCAGCCCTAGCTCACCCCCTTGTCATCCTAGATGTTTGAGGAAAACTTTTCAGGAATGTTCTCCATATAGTGGACTTCTATGGCGCCCGTGAGTTTGAACTTCCAAAATGCAGTTTAAATGAGTCTTATATAGCGAAACGATCGGTCATTTTCAAAGATTTTTTATAATTTATATACTTTTTAACCACAAATGCTGGTCTTGTCTAGCTCTGCAATGCACATGTGCTCTGGTTCAAGACAGTTAGGGAATGTCGAAAAACTCTCATCTCATTTTCTCCTCCAACTTCGAAATCATCCTACATCACTGCAGAAGTACAGACCCAGTGTTTACTAAATGAATGCACAAAGATCAAACGCCCTTTACAAAAAAAGTTAAAACAGCGATGTAGGACGATTTTGAAGTTGGAGGAAAAAAAAATGAGATGTGAGTTTTTCGACATACCCTAACTGTCTTGAACTGAAGTGAACAGAGTATTCGACGTTAAAATGTAGATAAATTGTCAATCACTAGATAAGACCCTTCTTCCTCATCTGGGATTGTTTAGAGTAGAGGGCTGCATTGGGATTGGGACCCAACGCAAATCTCGCGGTAGCGGGCGGTTTGAACTTTGCTGCGGGCGGGAATGGGCGGCTAAAAAAAACACTGCGGGATCGGGAGGTAGCCTAGCGACATGAATACAGAATACCTGTGACATCTGGCTTTGGTTAATAATTGCAAAACTGCTGTTTTCATGTAGTTTATCATTGTTTTTTTTTTGCAAAGCAGTCTATTTTATGTGCCGTGTGATGGTGCAACGTTTTTGATAAAAACTAAATTATATTTGAATGTATTGTGTGTTTTGTCTTTCTGTGTTCTCATAGGCTAGCTGCTTTCTGCACATTTACACCAGGACCAATCAAGCCTACGAATACTTCAATAGCCCAAATCAAGTCTAAAGAAACGCACGGTAGCCTAAGCGTTTTAGATGTCCCCGATAGCCCAGGCTACTATTCATCTTCCCTACCAGTGCGTCAGAATACATGCAGGCCAAGGAAAGAAACAAACATGAATTTCTTTAATAATAGCAATACCAATAGCCTACGTTTTTTTTTTTTCCTGCGGGACGGGAGAAGACACAAAATCAATGCATCTCTAATATCGTGCGGGAATAAATTCTCAGAGTTTTGCGGGTGCGGGCGGAAGGGTAACACACACGTAGCGGGAGCGGGCGGTAATGGTCAGATTCGGCGGGCGGGAGCGGGATGAAGAAAACAGTCCCGTGCAGGGCTCTAGTTTAGAGCCCTTTGAAGCTGCATTTTTACCCTTCAACCCATTGAGCACCATTGAAGTCCACTATATGGAGCGAAATCCTGGAACGTTTTCCTCAAAAAGACGTGGACATCTTGGATGACAAGGCAGTGAGTAAATTATCTGTAAATTTTTGTTCTGGAAGTGAACTAATCCTCTGAATGTATAAAGACAAGTAAAGAGGCACTCACCAGCGCAGGCGTTGAGAAACAGCCAGTCTGTTTTCCTCATGCGGTTCTTGATCTGTTTGAGCTTCTTGAAGTCCATCTCTATCTCCTCTTTACCGCTCTGAGCTCCAGCGGCCAGCTCGATCTGCAGCTCCGCCTCGCGTTTAGAGGAGGTCGGCGAGTGTCGTCGCGCCCCACCGCACGCACTCCGCGTTCGCCTGCGGTCCTGCTCGTTGATCACAGATAAGGACTCGTCAGGGTCGCGCGGCTGAAAGGCGTCGTTGGGTCTGGCATGATCGCACACCACGCAGCGAGGGGATTTGGGCCAGTTCTCATATGTGCAGGCAGAGCAGGTCCAGCACTGCACCCGTGTGTTGAGTCGGTTCCGGTCGTTGTATTCCTCACACGGATCGACCGGAGGGACGTTCGCTGGGCGGCGACCGGTTCCGGACGTCTGTGGGGTTTCCGTGGGGCTGCACACGCGCTGCCGGAGACTGCGGCACTGGGTGCAGCGGATGGCTCTGGGCCAGTTCAGGTAGGTGCACACCTGACACGACCATTTCCCGCTGTGCTCGGAGGATTCGGCCGGACGGACGCGGGGCCGGGCGCTGGAATCGGGGCAGATGAGCAGGCTGTCGTTGCGTACGGGATCCCACTGGTGTCCGGCGTGCGGGCCGGTGCTGCTCGGGAACGGCTCCTCCGTTATGATGGTTCCGCTGGGCCGCTGCGCCCGACACATGGTGCATTTAACAGCAGACGGCCAGTTTTCAAACGTGCAGTACTCACACGACCACTTCACACACTCCTCTGTCATGATGGATCAGCTCACACACACACACACACACACACACACACACACTTGCTCACACACACACACACACACACACACACACACACACACACACACACACACACACACACACACACTTGCTCACACACACACACACTCACTCACTCAACAACACACACTTACATCAGGGCCACACATTGATACGGAGACAGCAATCTGCAAACACAAAATAAAATGACATCTTGTCAGAAATCCAAAACAGAATGCAAGAACATCCAAGACTCACAACTTTCTATTTTTACTGCTCTAGTCCAAAATAATTAATACTGTTAAAAATATTAACAATTATAAAGTCACTGATGTAACATTTGAGTATTAATAATAATTTCAGTTAGCATTTCGCTGCACTGAGAGGACTGATAATATTATTGACACTCATATCTGACAGAACTGACAGTATTAACATTGTTGATACCCACAATACAGTAGTATTAATGCTATAAGTGATACTCATATCTCAATATTACTGTTTTAGTGATACTCATATCTTAGAGTATTATTGTTATTAGTGGTACTCGTATCTCACAGTACTGACCATATAAATGTTGTTAGTGACAGTATTAATGTAATTGGTGATACTCATATCTCAAAGTATGGTGATACTTGTATCTCATAGTATTTATGTTAGTTGTGATACTCATATCTTACAGTACTGACAGTATAAATGTTGTTAGTGACAGTATTACCGTAATTAGTGATACTCATGTCTCAGTGTTAATGCCATTAGTGATACTCCTACCTCAATATTACTCTTTTTAGTGATACTCGTATACCAGTATTAATGTTATTAATGATACTTATATATTACAGCATTAATGTAATTAGTGATACTTTCATCTCAGTATTAATGTTATAGCTGATACTCGGATCTTGCAGTATTCATTTTATTAGTGATACTTGTATCCCAATATTAATGTTGTTAGTGGTACTCATATCTCAGCATTAATGTGTTTAGTGATACTTGTATCTCGCTGTACTGACAATATAAATGATGTTAGTGACAGTATTAATGTTATTAGTGATACTCGTATCTCACAGCAGTTAAAGTATTAATGTTTAGTGTCAGTATGAATGTAATTAATGATACTCGAATCTCAATATTAATGGTATTAGTGATACTCGTATCTCACAGTATTAATGTTATTAGTGTCAGTATCAATGTTATTAGTCACAGCACTGACAGGGTTATTTACTGACACCCATATGTCACAATACAGATGTTATTAATAATATCTCACAGCACTGACAGTGTTATCGCTCTTATTGGCACTCGTTCCTCTCACCACTGACATTACTATATAAATAAATACTATTAATACTCTGACAGACACATATTACTGTTGAAACGTGTAAATACTCACATCGCTCCGCGCGCAGCTCCTCATTAAAGAGCCTTAAATCACCTCAGTCAGCCTTTACTGTTGTTATTCGAGCTCCATAGTGTTGCTTAATCTCTGATCTTTATATCAGTCGGTGAATGGTGTTTTTATGTCGATGAATACTGTTTCTAATCTCTGAATGTTGATTTAGACGCGGATTTAATGGCGGCGCTGACAAAATAAAAACGACCAGCTTCTCGCGCACCGTCACGTGCACGTGATCAAACGCACCGCCGCTGATTGGACGGTTCCACACCATGTGAAAACCAACCCTAGAATGAGGCATTCATTATTATATGTTAAAAACATCATGTTAAAAGAATTTTAAGACGGAAATAAAATACATACAATCGTGTTCATAAAAAAAAAAAAAAAAAAAAAAAAGAATCTCAGAAGTGAAGAAAGATCTAAACTAGTTATTTAGTTATACACCTTCAAAAGACTGGGCAAATACATTTTTGGATTCAAGACCATAAATTACTCTCCTTTAAGTGTCTGACAGATGCAAGAATGTAAATGCTTCAAACTGTTGAGTTTAGTTTAAACTTTTAGGTCATGGGTTTGATTCCCAAGAAGGAAATACACTGTTTGGAATCATTTGGATTTGTTTTGGAAGTCTCATCTGCTCACCAAGGTTGCATTTATTTAATATATATATATATTTATATATTTTAATATAGTACTATAAATATAGTAAAAACAGTCATATTTTGAAATATTATTAGAATGTAAAATATCTATTTTCTAAGTGAATATCTGTTAAACTGTAATTGATTAATGTGATCAAAGCTGAATTTTCAGCATCATTATATCAGTCTTCAGTGTCACATGATCAGAATCAGAATTAGCTTTATTCGCCAGGTGTGCACAAACACACAAGAGATTTGTTTTTTGTTTTTTAAGAAATGATGCTTAAGAAATCATTCTAATATGCTGATTTGCTGCTCAAGAAACATTTCTGAATATTATCAATGTTGAAAACAGTTGTGCTGCCCAATATTGTTTGTGAAAACCACTATTCAAAAGTTTAAGGTCAATAAAGTATATGTTTATTCATTAAGGATGAATTAAATTGATCAAAAGTGACATTAATAATATTACAAAAGATTCCTATTTCAAATAAATGCTGTTCTCTTTACTTTCTATTCATCTGTGAATTCTGTAAAATAAAATGTATCAGTTTCCACAAAAACATCGGGCATTGCAACTGTTTTCAACATACGATAAATTACACTCGAAAATCTGTATTTTTAAAATATGTGACCCTGGAGCACAAAACCAGTCTTAAGTAGAACTGGCATATTTGTAGCAGTAGCCAACAATACATTATCGCTTTTCCTTTTATGCCAAAAATCATTAGGATATTAAGTAAAGATCATGTTCCATGAAGATATTTTGTAAATTTTCTACCATAAATATATAAAAACTTGATTTTTGATTAGTAATATGCATTGCTAAGAACTTCATTTGGACAACTTTTAAGGCGATTTTCTCAATATTTAGATTTTTTTTTTGCACCCTCAGATTCTAGATTTTCAAATAGTTGTATCTCAGACAAACATTGTCCTATTTTAACAAACAATATATCAATGGAAAGCTTATTTACTCAGCTTTCAGATGAAAAAAATCTCAATTTCGACAAATTTACACTTATGACTGGTTTTGTGGTCCAGGGTCACATATCTGCATTCATGTACATAATAATATCGGTTAAATGAACACACAAACAGGAGTGTGATTGTCATAACCCCTCCACGTGACGTCATCCCAACATGGCGGCCTACTTGAGCCGGTTGCACCATGTTTCCCTGAACGTCTCGAACGTGGATAAAGTTGCTCACGAGCTCGTGTCCCGGTTCCAGTTTAACGTGTTCGCGGCCAGACTGACAGACCGAGCGAAGCAGCTAGCGCTCCGCAGAGGATCGGCGGTGTTTGTGGTCAACGAGAGGCCGAACGAGTCGCCGCGGAGGTTGAATGGACATCAGTCACGTGTCTGGAGTTCTGTCGCGGCTAGAGAGCATCGGGATCTGAACTGTTTATACGGAGCCCACGCGCACTACCCGGTGGACACCGTGAGTAACGTGTGTTTCGAGGTGGAGGATGTGCAGAGCGCCTCCGCTGCGCTGCGGGACCGGGGTTTGTGTGAGTTTCTCCAGCCGCCCACCGAGGTTCGCGATGACAGCGGTCGGGTCAGCTTCTCCATCCTCCGCTCTCCGGTGGGTAACGTGTGCCACACGCTCATAGACCGCTCTCGGTACCAGGGACTCTTCCTGCCGGGCTTCCATCAGGTCGGGTCGGACTCCCAGACCGCAGACCACTCGCAGTGTCCCATCACTCACTTCGACCACATCACCTACGCCTGTCCCCGCAGCAGCACCGCACACATCTCCCGCTGGTACCGCGACACCTTCGGCTTCCAGAGGTTCTTCATTGACAGGTATATCAGGGTCATCGTCAGTAGTGCTGCTGCTGACCAATGTCTACATACTGCTAGTCTGGTATTACCATTGGCATTCCTGGAACACCAAGGTCATGGGTTCGATTCCCACACTGCAAAAAATGCTTTTCTTACTTAGATTTTTTGTCTTGTTTCCAGCCAAAATATCTAATAATTCTTAAATCAAGGAGGATTTTCTAGAGAAGTAAAAAAAAAATCTTGTTTTCAAAAAAACAAGTCATCGTAGTAATATCACGCAGCACATGTGCAAATGCTAAACTAGCTGGGAACTAATTTCAGGTGCTGCGTGATATTACTGCGCCTGCTTCGGCCATATTACAGCAGCAAACTTCCTTTACTATTACGCCGGAATGGGAGTGTAGTTCCTAATTTTATCAGCCTAGAAAATCGCAGCTTTTTTCCACAGGTCTTAGTACACGATATAACTACAGAAGAGTCAAGTTTTAAACAGGACAAATATGTAAACTCGTTGGTCATTTCTGAACGCTATTGCTTTCTGTTTGAAACAAGCTAAATAATCTGCCAATGGGGTAAGAAAAAAAAAATCAATTTATATAGTTTTTAACCTCAAATGCTCGTCTTGTGTATACTAGAGATTAAAAAGTACATTGTAAGTGTTTTTAGAACATAACCAATTGTTTCACTAGATTAGACTCTTCTTCCTCAGCTGGGATCGTTTAGAGTCCTTTGAAGCTGCATTTAAACTACATTTTGGAAGTTCAAACTCAGGGCACCATAGAAGTCCACTATATGGAGAGAAATCCTGAAATGTTTTCCTCAAAAAACATAATTTCTTTACGACTGAAGAAAGAAAGACATGAACATCTTTGATGACAAGAGGGTGAGTACATTATCTGTTAATGTTTGTTCTGAAAGTGAACTGCTCCTTTAAGTGTCTGACAGATGCAAGAATGTAAATGCTTCAAACTGGTGAGTTTAGTTTAAGCTTTTGCCAAGGTCATGGGTTTGATTCCCAAGAAGGAAATACACTGTTTGGAATCATTTGGATTTGATTTAGAAGTCTCATCTGCTCACCAAGGTTGCATTTATTTAATTAAAAATATAGTAAAAACAGTCATATTTTGAAATGGTATTAGAATGTAAAATATCTATTTTCTAAGTGAATATCTGTTAAACTGTAATTGATTAATGTGATCAAAGCTGAAGTTTCAGCATCATTATATCAGTCTTCAGTGTCACATGATCAGAATCAGAATTAGCTTTGTTCGCCAGGTGTGCACAAACACACAAGAGATTTGTTGTTGTTTTTTTAAGAAATGATGCTTAAGAAATCATTCTAATATGCTGATTTGCTGCTCAAGAAACATTTCTGAATATTATCAATATTGAAAACAGTTGTGCTGCCCAATATTGTTTGTGAAAACCACTATTCAAAAGTTTGAGGTCAATAAAGTATATTTTTATTCATTAAGGATGATTTAAATTGATCTAAAGTGACATTAATAATATTACAAAAGATTCCTATTTCAAATAAATGCTGTTCTTTTTACTCTTTTTATTCAACTGTGAATTCTGAACAATAAAACGTATCAGTTTCCACAAAAACATCAAAACTGTTTTTGATAATAATCAGAAATGCAGCCTAAATAAGTGTGCGCATTAAAGACTAACATTAAAAATCTTAATTATTGCAGATGTTTGACTGGTAGTGAACTGATCTAATGTGAGCCTTGAATACAATGCAAGGTGATTTGGATAAAAGCACCTGCCAAATGCAGAAATGTACAATCACTGTTTGACAACAAATAAGACCTCATGCTGATCTGATGAATCACTCAAACTACGGAAATAATGTCAAGTCAAGTCAAGTCACCTTTATTTATATAGCGCTTGTAACAATACAGATTGTGTCAAAGCAACTGCACAGTATTTAAACAGAACAATAGTGTGTAAGTAACGCATATTTGAAGATAATCAATTTTAGTTAAAGGCAGTTCATCAATGAATTCAGTGATATCATCGTCAGTTCAGTTCAAATAGTATACGATATCACTGGAAAGTGTCCCCAACTAAGCAAACCAGAGGCGACAGCGGCAAGGAACCAAAACTCCACAGGTGACAGAAATGGAGAAAAAAACCTTGGGAGAAACCAGGCTCAGTCGGGGGACCAGTTCTCCTCTGGCCAGACCAAACCAGCAGTTTATGTCAGAATGTCAGAATTCTCACTCAGGACCCATTGTGTGCAGGAATGAGGATGTGGACGAGGGATACGTCCTGAACCACGACGGGATCGGGCTGCGACTGACGGCGATGGAATACTGGAAATGCAGTGAGTCTGGAATCAAACTCCCATTCAAAGATGAAAAAGAGCCGGACTGCAAGTTCGTGATCGCAGAGTCTCTTCCTGAGCAGGGTATGAGCGTCACACCCAAATATCACACCACAGTGTCTTTAACTGATTAATAACATGTAAACCAAACATTTATTACAATGCACTTATTGCACACAGTGATGTCGTGTAGTCTCAGGTTAATGGTTGCTATAGCCTGCAGAAGCACAGCTGTCTGTTTCTAACAGAGGTTTATTTCAGGCAGGAACCAGGTGGACACGTTTCTGGATGGGCACAGAGGCGCAGGAATCCAGCACATTGGGCTCTACACGGAGGACATCGTGAGAACGGCTCAAACTCTGAGTCGCGCTGGAGTCCAGTTCTTCTCTCCTCCACCTACATACTACACCGAGGTCGGTCTGAAGCCACTTTAAAAAGATTGTTGAGCTCATTATATTAGGTTAGGGTTGGGAATATCAGTTTTATGTTTGAATATTGCTCTGTGATCTCTGTGCAGTCAGTCGTGCTCTAGAGCTCATACTCTGCTCATAACGCCGCAGGTGGGAAAGCAGGAGGAGATGGAGGCGGCGGGTCACGACCCTCACACACTGAGTCAGTACGGGATTCTGCTGGACACTGACATCCACACGGACACAGACAGACGGATCACAGACGGCCAGCGGTACGACACTATCGTTACTCTCACTGATAATCAGTGTTGGGGGTAACGCATTACAAGTAACGCAAGTTACCTAATAATATTACTTTAACTAGTAAAGTAGCGCATTACTTTTTATCTGAGTTACTTTTTCAAGTAAGTAACGCCAGTTTTTTCCCCACCCGTTTATTGATTAAAAGCTCTCCTGTCCCCATGTTGAGAGAAATTGTAAGATGTTACTTTAGTTCTAGAATAAATGTGAACATGCATTAATTCATCTCACTCACTAAAAAACAGATACAGTGTTCTTCAAAATGAACAAAAACACTAAAAATTCAAGCAAACCTGCAATAATTAAATATGTTAAATAATGCAAATATCCTTTATGTATTTAATCCCATTTTATTAACCGATGTCTTTTACATTTGACAAAAATAGAACTTTTTATATTAAAAACAAACAAGCAAGCCCTGCCCAGATTTAAAAAGTAACGCAAAAGTAACGTAACGCATTACTTTCCATAAAAAGTAACTAACATAATTAGTTACTTTTTAGGGAGTAACTCAATATTGTAATGCATTACTTAAAAGTAACTTTCCCCAACACTGCTGATAATAATGAACTTTTCATGTTTTTCATGAAAATGTGCTCACTCTCAGTTCGTCCCAGATGTAGATGAGTTTGGTTCTTCATCAGATTTGTATAAATGTGTGATTCCATCACTGTCTCACCAAACGGATGCTCTGCAGTGAATGGGTGCCGTCAGAATGAGAGTCCAAACAGCTGATAAAAACATTACAGTAATCCACACCACTCCAGTCCATCAGCTAACATCTTGAAAAGACAAAAGCTGAAACAAATCCATCATTACGACTTTTTTAACTAAAATAATAACGCTTTCTCCAGTGAAAAAGTGGTTTAAGATTAAGCACTGTTTACACCATCTTAATGATGGGTTTGTTTCAGCTTTTGTCTTGTCAAGATGTTAGCTGATGGACTGGAGTGGTGTGGATTATTGTGATGTTTTTATCAGCTGTTTGGACTCTCATTCTGACGGCACCCATTCACATTCATTGGTGACACTATGATGGAATGACACATTTATACAAATCTGATAAACAAACTCATCCTAATGTTGGATGAACTGAGGGCGAGCACATTTACAGCAAAAAAAGACCTGTCAAATGGACAGACAATACAAATGAAGTTCAAAATCCCGTTTTTGCTGCATTGCTGCTATAAACACCGTTTTTCTTCATTTTCCTTCTTTCACAGGTACCTCCTCCAGGTGTTCACCAAGCCCATATTTGGAGAGGACACCTTCTTCCTGGAGCTGATTGAGCGTAGAGGCGCTACAGGTTTCGGTGAGGGGAACATCCGTGCGCTCTGGAGATCTGTGCAGGCCTACATGGAGAACGAAGAACAAGACGAGACGGAGTGCAGAAACAAACACAGCACACAGAGCCGACGTCAGCGACAACCCTGACATTTACAGAGACTGTTAAATATAAACACATGAGAACCACTCCAGCTTTAGATCTAGGGACTGCGGTGCGTTTGGGAACTTTTGTGTGAAATGAATTTGAGTTTGTCCTTGGTGCAGGACTTTTATGATGTTTGACTGTAACAGTCTTCAGGGCACTTCTAATATAATATTATCAGCTTCAGTTTGTTACTTGATGTATTTATTCATTAACATAAGTTATCTAACTGTGATGTCCAAACCTGTACTGTAATACAATGTACTGTATTTCCACTTCTGTTACAGCATTCACAGTGAAATACCAGCTGATAAATCAGAGCCTCCAAACAATATTAGGACATTTGTCTGTTCGTTTTATCTCCTCACATGGACTCTGTGATCATGTTTAATTTGTAAAATGTAACCGACATCCAGTTACTGAGATTCCTGTGACAACTAGCCCCATTCTGATAATGTGCTAAATATGAGCTGTATATGAGCTATGATCAGTACTTTTTTCACTCAGAGATAATATCTCATAACTTAAACTGAAAGCCGATTTATTGCAGTTTATGTTCATTAAAACATGACTGTGATAACCGCAAAACATCAGCCAAATGCCGCATTAGTTCCTCTTCACCAATAATCAATAAATGACACTCATGTTGTATTTAAAGACATTCAGATACTTCCGTACAAACACATCATGTGCAGCAGTTTTCAGTCGTTCCTGTAGATGGAGTCACAGATCTCAGCAGCTCAGATCACAGTTTCCGGTCCTTCAGGGATGTGGGAGCCTTTTTCCACAACAAACCCAAACCCAGTAACCACACAAGAGTGTGGAACTTTCCAAAAACTCAACTCAACCAGCTTCATTATCAGAGTTAGACCCTTCAGATGACAGTTAAACTTTCATAATGAGCAGGATTTCCCCTTTCATTCTATGTGTATGTGTGTGTTTTATTCTGTGGTTTAATGTTTCGATCTTTGTTTGGGCTATTAAAGATGATTTATCAGCAATAAAAGTGATTAAGACACCAGATTTTTGATATAGGTGTCCTGTGATAAACCTGTGATCAGGACTGGACATAATAATTGCAACCAATGAGTGTCAGAATTAATTTGTCAGACTGCAGAAGCAGTGAAAATAAAACAGTGAACTCATAATATGATTAAAAAGAGTTTATCAGTTACAAGGCCTACTCTTTTCTTTATGCATGCGTACATCAAACCAGGGCCGGCCCGTGGCATAGGGCAGTGTAGGCAAATGCTAAAGGCGCCGTACATCCAGGGCACCAGAAATGGAGAAAGAAAAAAAGTGTAACTTCCACTATTCTTAAAACTAGTTGGTATTATGACTTTAGAAAAGAATAAGCCCACATTAATTTAACTGCATAGCAAAGCCTACTAAGTAGTAGTAGTAGTAGTAATAAGAATAATAATATAGCCTACTTGCCTGAGACGCCCCCCCTCTTCCGAATAATCAGACTTTACCTGCGACACGGTGGTCGTTTTCTGATGGGTCAACAAGCTCAACATGTCCAAACGTCCCAAACTGTCTGGTGCCCAGGGGAGGAAAAAAAGAAAAGAAGAGGAGGAAAAACGCGACAAAGACAGAGGTAATGTTACGGTAAAGATGATGTCAATGATATTATTTTGCTGTTTTCGAGCGATGATTGACAACGAAAGTAGTTCGTGGGCGTGGTCACATTAAAAATAATTAGATCAGATTGAGAAATGTATCTCTAGGTATTTCAAGTTATTTTAAGTTATTTTCAAGTTATTTTAAGTTAAGGCAGTACCAAAAACACCACTAGAGGTCTTTGTAAGATCATCTTTTTATTTTTATTAAATCCTTGCATTTTTTGTGCCTACTTGTTTTTTTTAATATCTTATTTTGCACAGTGCCATATTGTATTTATAAGTTAATTGTTTACATTTTTTATTTTGGGAGTATTTAAATCTAATACTTTATGTAAGCTATTTATATTGTATTTCATATGTTCAGTTCATTTTGTATTTGTTTCTTTAATTCTTTATAAGTATTTTAAATTTGTGCAATTGCTTTATTTAAATAAAAGAATGTCCAAGACAAAGCTATTAAGTTTCGCATGAGTATATGTACACTAGCAGTGGAATTTACTGCGATGCAACGGGGCGCCACCTGAAATCTTGCCTAGGGCCGGGCCTGCATCAAACAATATCTTTTCATGCTGGTTAAAAAGTGAAAGTATATATCGTGCTGTTTTCAATTGTTTATTTAGACAGATTTCACACACTTATTGATTTAGTGTCAACATATTGATAAATGAGGTTAATTGAGGCGTTAATCATAGATGAGGCAAACTTTTCCGTGTTGTGTCGAGCATTCGGTTGTGATGTGATGCGTTTTGTTATAATTGTGTGCCGTGTTGGGAGAGTCCATTCTGACGCGGGGGTGAGGCGACTTTATTCAAACTAAATATCCATCAGAACCGCGTGTGTCTTCGTCATGAATCATAACTGATGTTTTCAAGGAGTATGTATATTCTGTTTTCGCTCGGTTAAAGGTGTTTATAGTTTGTGTTACGTGTGTTGTCCTGCTGTACTACGGTTCCGCGTTCCCCCGCGGCTGCCTCTGTGTGTGTTCGGGCCCGCGCTAGAGTAGCAGCGGCGGCGAGTTGAGCGGCGGACGCGCGCGGGGATGAAGATGATCTGAACGGCCGTATTTACCGATCCGGCCCGCGCGAGGAGACGCGCCGCTCGCTGTCCCGTGAGTATACAGTGATCATCCGGATCAAACCGCACTATATTTCATTATGTTTGCGCGGGTTCGCACTCGTCGCTGTGCGTGAGTAAGTTTCCCGCGACGCTCGCGGACGTTAGTAGCTTTTGTTCCCCAAACTCTCACATGGACACCGAATTAAAGTCGGTTAGAAACTCCAGCGGACGATGATCGTTAAGAAAATAAACGTTCCAAAACGCGAACTGACGATCAAAGTTAAAACAGAAACTCTGTTCACCTCGAACTGGGAAATGAAAACTCTATCAATAAACGAGCTGAAAAACTATTTATGAGTGTTTAGAGTATTGCCATTACTTATTCTGTATTTTTAGACTATTCAGTATTTTAGAATAACTAGTATTTTATGAGTATTATGTGTTTTGGAAGTATGTAGTATGTTTAAGTATGCATTATTTTAAAAGTAGTCGGTATTTTGAGTATTCCACATTTTAAGAGTATTAGAGTACCTTTGAGTATTAAGTGTTTTAAGAGTATTTTAGAATACTCTGTATTTTAGGAGCATTCCATTTTGGAGTGTTTCTTAAAGAGTACAACGTACTTTCCAGTACTTAGTATGTTAGTGGTATCCTGTGAGTTAGAGTACTTAGTATTTTACAATACTCAGTAATTTTGTAAAGGAGTGTGCCATATTGTCAAGGATAAAATATTTTATCATGTATTTTAAGAGTATGTCAAGGTTTTTGAGTATACAGTATTTTAGAATACTCTGTATTTTGGGGCATTCCATTTTTGGAGTGTAGCTGAAAGAGAAACGTACTTTTTAGTAGTATCCAGTGAGTTAGTGTACTTAGTATTTTGTAGTACTCAGCATTTTACAATACACAGTATTTTAGGAGTTTGCAGTGTTGACAAGTCTAAAATATTTTATCATGTATTTTAAGAGTATGTTAAGGTTTTTGAGTATGCAGTATTTTAGAATACTCTGTATTTTATGAGCATTTAGTATTTTAAGGGAAGGCCTATGTATTTTTGGGCATTCCATTTTTGGAGTGTAGCTTAAAGAGTATCACGTACTTTCCAGCACTAACTATTTTAGTAGTATCCAGTGAGTTAGAGTACTTAGTGTTTTATAGTACTCAGCATTTTACAATACATAGTATTTTAGGAGTTTGCAGTATTGCCAAGTGTAACATATTATATAGTGTATTTGAAGAGTATGTCGAGGTTTTTGAGTATGCAGTATTTTAGAATACTTCCTATTCTAAGAGTATGTAGTATTTTAGTGTATACTGTCATTTGAAGAACTCTGTATGTTAGCATATTCAGCATCTTTAGAATGCTCAGTATTTTCAGAGTATGTAGTACTTATGCAGTGTTATTACTTATTGGAGTGTTGTATATAACTGAAGGATTGTGTGTGTGTGTGTGTGTGTGTGTGTGTGTGTGTGTGTGTGTTTTAATAGTATTGTATATTGTGTCGAGTATTATTAGTGGTAATTTGAGTGCTGATGTATGAACTAAAGCAGCAGCAGAGTCTAATCAGAATAAGAGCAGCTCTAGAGTTTCTTGCAGATTGTGTTTATCTAGTTATCAGCACAATAGCAGCTCGTTAGTTGTGAACAGGCCGCATGCAAATAAAGGATTTTCACTTCTCGCTGATCAGCAGAGGTATCTGAAGCATCATACGCTCATCTGGTGTTTTGCAGGGAGCTGTTGCATGTGATGCAGTGAAGCGTTGTGACATGCAACACAGTCTGTTCCTGGGGAAGCCAGTTTTTCCTCCGGCCGCTGCTGTGAATGCGTGTTTGTTTCTCACCTGCGGCCGTCATTTTCCGCTGAACTGTGCAGCGCCCGCACTGTGTGTTTCGCGCTAAACTCTGTTCCCACCAGAGCGGCCCGGCAGAGGTTCACCTTATTGAAAAGTGTTGATTGGCCTTGTGTACAGAGCCGTGTTTGTGTGCTCGAGGAGCCGAGCGACATTTCCCAGGGCAAATTCATTTCCTATTGAAGGGAATTGTTTTGGTTAATGTTTGTAGAGAATTAGCTGGGTGTATCTGGGCGACAGACGTCATTTTGTCATTGTTAGACGTCGGATGGAGAATGCAGAACAGGTTTTACTGTTCCTTTGACATAAAAAGAGGCAGATTTTGACCTTTACCTAGCTGATGGTGTGCACATTTACACACTTGTCTTTAAATCCCTTTATTAAGCGTTTGTTTCAGATAGATCTGCGCTGAGTGACGTGACGCCGTCCGTTGTCTCGAGGCCTTTGGACTTCATTCCTCATTCGATTGCACTTTTGTAGTGCTGCAGTTGTGTTTTGATAACTAGGTCACGTAATGCGGCCGTAAACGCGTGCACCGCAGTGGAAGTTCCCATAATGAATCACAAGATAGTTTTTATGAGCTCGCTGACTTTCAGTTATTGGCAGTTCCATATTTTTATAGCATGTTGACATCAGCCTCTGAGAGGGAAGTGCTTCATAAGATCATGAATCACCGGAGACTGACCAAGAAATCTGTGACGAGCACTGATGATCGTGTTAAAGACCTCAAGTGCAACTGTGAAATAAGGTTTCAGTTTTAAATTGTCATGCATTGAAAATGGGTGAGGACAGATGCTCTGACCTCCAAAAAAGTCATGCATATGACTTGTGTCTTATAGATTCTTATGATGCTTTTCAAGAGAAACCAAGTGTAGTTTGAGTATATACTAAAGAATCTTATTTTTTGCAGCTGTCATATTTCATCTTACTGATGCATTGTCTAAATATCAGCCATAATACAGCACAGGTGTTTGTGTGTCATATTGTTTTACTACAGATTACAGTGCTTTTTTATCATTTTTAGAGCGTGCATCTCATTCACGTTCCTTCCACTGAAAAGAGCGTCATGAACTTTCTGTTAAACTTCTCCTTTTGTGTCGAAACACAAACATCACACAGTCACTTTTGGCTGAAGACACCATTTTAAAGCAGCGTTATGAGTCGCGAAGTGCATTTCTAAGCAGTAGCGTTCAGGTAAGCGTGTGTTTGCGATCAGCGAGCGTCTGACGGTTTGTGGCGAGCGCATGAATGCTGGCTTTGTGCGTCGCTGCGCCTCTCTGTGCAAATGTGGGTTATTGCCTGGTAACAATTAAACCAGCGCTGTGTTAAACGGCCCGTTTCCAGATGAGCTTACAGTAAAATAAACTTGTTTTTTGACGCTTCGCGTTTGCCGTGAAGTGGAGTGACGTGAACTTCTCTCTAATGAGAAGAGACGTGGTGCGTGTCTCTTCTTTGTGTTTATGTTAAGCGGTCAGGCAGCTGCGTCCCATGAAAGCGTCCTCGGTGAGCATTCTTTCCCTTTCCTCGTCCTTTACGCCGCTATTGTGCAAGCCAGCCCGATGGTTTTGGCAGCTCGCGGGCGTACGCCGGCTGTGGCGCTGGAGCCAGTGAACTGGAGTTTGAAACTCTTGGCTCTCGCTCACTGTTTGGTCGGAGTTCATTTCTACATGTGTTTCACAATTGGATCTGTGATGTTTCTGTTGCCACAGAGTTGGCCGACCTCGTAAACGGCCCGCGGCCGCGCCTCTCCCGCTAGTTCAGTTTGGTTTGGCCCGTAGCACGAGGAGCGTCAGCTTGCGGCGAGCTCACATGACTAATTGATTGGCCCTGAAACCCTTGCCGCGAGCGACGCCGGGCAGGTGCTGAATGGAGCTCTGCGGCTCTGCCCTTTTCTGGAGGGGTTTTTCTATTCACGCAAGATTTATGCTCAGAATGAGCTGGCGGACGAGTGAGCTCTGGGAATGCGTGTAACGTTAGACCTCGTGGGTGTGTTCGGCAGCAGAAAGTTCACCCAAAACACACTCTGAAAGAGCGTGTTCCTCCTGTGTTTTAGTGATAAACTTTCCTGGATCTCTGGGTCTTTCCCACACCGGCGGTGCTGTAAAAAAAGAGATTTGTGATTGTCTTGTCATGCTTTTGGCCTGTTTTTATCCAGAGTGTTTCTCCGAAGCTCCGTCGTTATCATTTGCATGAGGGGAAAGTCATTAACGTGCCAAAGACAGGTTGTCTACGGGAGAACAATGCCTGCGGCTCACATACTATCAGAGAGGAATCTGACGTGTTTTTCTCATGTGAGTCTCTCTCGCATGTCATAACATCCTATAAAAAGAAACATCCTTAAAATTAAATAAGTTTAGATCTTTTGCAATATTCCTGGCCTGCTAGGTCCAGTTCAGCTCCAGCCCTAATCAAACACACCTGAACAAGTTAATCAAGGTCCTGATCACCAGAAAGCTGCAGACAGGTGAGTTTGATCAAGGATCAATGGATCTTGCAGGACAGAGTTAGACGTTGCTTTTTTTTGCACCATTAATCTTCATGCGTGCAGATGTGTTTCCAGCATTGCTCTCTCAGAGGGTGATCTTGAAGATGATGTGAAAAATGACTTGACTGTCTGTTTATTTTTCATGTGAGTGATAGTCATATGGATTTGAGTGATGTGAGGGTCAGTAGATGATGACAGGAGGTCCTTTAGTCTCATGTTTGTGTTATGGAGGAAATGTGCCACTCCGCTGATGGGTCTGAAATGTCTCTGAATGTCGAGTCACGTATCCGCCAGGCTGAGGTCAGTCTCGCCCTTCAGATAGAGCTTATCGTTGGCTGAGCGTCCCGTGAGTGTGGAGATATCAGACACCCAGCATCACCACAAGCTGCTCATGTGTGCCGCCACACGCTCGCATTAAACACACAACGCTCTTCTCTGTTTACTCAGCGGCTCTGACGCCGGCCTGAAGACTAGAACGTGACTACAAATTAATATCAGACATGTTTGCATGTTTGATTATAAAGGAGATTTCTGATTCTAACACCATTTTTATGTTTCTAAATTCTTGTTACAGATGAAATTCAGTTTATGTTGTGTTTTAAAAAATGTTTTTCTTCAGTTTTTATTATTGAATTACTTAGGATTAACATTTTGTGCATTTTTGGATTATTTTGTGTATTATGATTTCATACAAATTATCATCAAAAGTTGTAGTAATCATGTAGTAATTGTGTTCTTACAAATTATAACACATTTCACTATTTTGTCAATTCATCTTTTATCTGTTTTTATTGTTATTGGCTGTAATAAAAGCCAGTGATAAGCATTGAGGGCTGGATGCGTGTGACTCTCCGTGCTGTCAAAGATCAGTTATATCGTAACACTATCTCGTATCTGCTGTTACATTCAGCTTAGATCCTTTTTAGTTTTTTGCATTTTCATGCTAAAAATATACCTACTTTGTAGGAATGTAGCTCGTCCTGCTGTCATATCCACAACCAGATCACAGAGACCTGAGAAGCTCTGTCAAGATCTGTATGATCTGATCATCATCTCTGAGCACGTTGAGATGTTGTGGTTGATGTTCTTGAATTGCGACTCACATCTGGCTCCCATCAGCGGCTCTAGAATCACAGTTCCTCGAGGAGCGAGGCAGCGGTGTGTTTTGATAACCGTGAGGTCACACTTATTTTGGGCTTGTCCTGGAGGAAGAGATCAGGTGACCTGAGCTCCGGACATGAGTCTGCAGTGAGGACTCGCTCAAGCTGGGTTCAGTTCATTTATAATGGTTTTATTCACACACACCGCTCGATTTAGGTTAGGATTGTTTATTTTTCTTCTTTTTTAAGCTGACATGTCTAACTTAAAGCATAAACCACAAGCATGTGGACGTCTGTATTGTCGACTGCTATAAAATTCAATGTGACTTTCTTGCTCAAGAATAAACCAAAGTTGGAAAGTTTGTAATCTATCAAGAGTTGTTTTCTGAAGATGATTTAAAAAGTGTTTCTGCTTTCTCTTTTTGTAATGAATGTGGCTTGTGACGGTTAAATACTGTGATTGATGTGAATTGAAACACATGTGCATCTTATAAGCAGACAGTAGAGCATTGACTGACGAGTTCCTGTCCTGTTTTCTGTCCAGGCTGAAGAGCGTTCGGTACTGATGTGGGAGTGATCGGATGGGATCAGCGCTGCACTTGAATGATGAGCTTCTCTAGATCTGTCCTGCACTGGAATGGACTGTGGCAAACATGTGTGTTGCCATGGTGATTATTCACACTAAAACACTGGAAAAGAAGGCCGTCGATGATGTAACATCCACAGAGTCTCTGCCGCCGGTAAGACAACGGCGCTCCACATTAGACAGACGTCACGCGCCATGCATAATTTACTCTGTAATTATCAGCCATGAGCTCAGGATGATTTCAGACACACCACTCTAGTTCCAAGAACATCCTGTTTAAGCACATTCATGATAGTCGAGTTTGTAATAATTCTCATTAGCTCATTCAGTAGTAGATTTTAGGGCTGTAGATTTAACCTGTTGATTTGGTGCGGTTAATTTAAGAAAAAACGTGTTAAAATGATTAAGGCATTTAACACAGACCTGTCCGTCATCTTATAGTGATGCAGTGTCTAATGATCATGACGCAGGACGACTGACTGCGTAATGAAGCCTATTAAAATGCATTTATATGAGCCTAAAATTCAAGATATGAGGGCAAAACGTGCCACTTTTATGCTTATATCATATGATGGAGTTAATGTGATATTGATTTTATACAACCGTTATAAAACATCAGTTTCATATTGTATTACAATTTAGGCAAAGTGTTGTCAATTTAGTCTGCTTTGCTTAATTTCTTAAGAACTCTGAATAAATCCATGGGTTTGAACAAATTCAGTGACTCATTCATAAAGAGAATTGCTTGTTTCTAAATGAATTGGCCATTTGAGCAAATCATTTAAATGACTCACTCATTAAGACAGATTCATGACTAAATAAAAAAGGTAATTGCACCTTTTTAACTCGCTGAACTCAATGAAAAAAATGACTTTTTTCGAGCGATTTGAAGTTTACATCTCACATTTCTGCCTTTTTTTCTCAGAGCTGTTAGATGTAAACGCAAAATTGTAGGATATAAACTCACAATTGCAAGAATTTTTTTTTGTTCTCACAATTCGACTTTGTATCTCGCAATTCTGACTTCTTTTCTCAGAATTGTAAGATATAAACTTGCAATTGCGAGTTATAAAGTTCAATTCTGAGGAGGAAAAAAACTGATATGTTCTCAGAATTCTGACTTTAGAACTCGCAATTGCAAGTTTATATTTTATATTCTGAGAAAAGAAGTCAGAATTATGAGATAACAAGTTGCAATTGCCTTTTTTATATGTATTCATTGGTGGAAAGGGGCTTCCATAGATTCATATTTAGAGTATCATTTAATTTTTTTTTTAAATCATATTTCACTATTCATTTTTTAAAACCCATTCGTACCCATTTATTATTCCTTATGCGATATTGAATCAAAATATTGCTTTCTAAAGCTGTTTTTGTAATGTCTATTCAGTGCTTTTCTCATTTAACACAGTAATGACTTTAAATGATCTTTTGGAGGGTAATTCCACAGCCTAAATTGATGTGCATGCCATTAATTAATCAGCATCAGTTCATGTGATTAGAGTAACATTTTAATTGCTCAACAGTCCTACTAGTTGTGTGATTTATAGTAATCGCTCTGTTTCCGTGTACACACCCTGTCGTTGTGGAGCTGTTCTCAAGCGTCTGGTTTTGCGTATTTGAGTCAATCAGATGCTCAGTGCACATGTGCGCTCTAGTGAGCTTTAGTTGTGGTTTACATGATGTGCACTAGTCAGAACGCTCACGGTGGGGTTTCCTGTCCCCGGTGCCGACGGCTGCTTGCTTTGCGTTGATCTGGATGTTCCTCTGATCCGTCCGTGTGTCTCTACAGCACGAGCCGCCGACCATGAGCCAGGGGACGGCCCTCTTCTCCTGCGGAATCATGGGTAAGTCCAAATACACCACAGCGATCAAATATCTTTCTGTTCTGCATTTGCTCCTTCACTGATTGGATCTGCGTATCTTTACCTCCATGTAAGAGCGAAATAGAAAGTGTGGCGCCCTCAACATCTGCTCATTGAGCGTTTGATACCCATGAGGCCTAGTTTTAGACGCCACAGGTGCGAGCGTCTCGGAGCGAATGCCAGCCGGTGTCATGTGTGAGCAGCTGCGTGTTTGTTCTGATACGGAACAACTCCTCTCAGAAAACAGAGGTAGTAAAATAATGGAGCTAGTCTTTGAGTGGAATAAACAGAGTTGACTGATCAATAGGGTTTTGTGCTGCGTCAGATCGATGGCACATAACGCTTGCCCACAGCGGTGTGCGCTGGTTAGGCCGTCTTTGTTTTGCTGTGTGCCCACGGCCAGAGCATTTCTGCTTTTGACTTGAGAAAAATGCCCCTCCGCAACGAGACACGCTGCTGTTCTGATCCGCTGGCTGTGAAACTGAGCCACACGCTGCTGTCTGAACAATCTCTGGACATCATCAGGGGTTCTCAGACTTTTGGGGACCAGGGACCCCTACAGGGGAAAACAATATTCAAGGAGCCTCTCATAATTATAACAGTGATTAAGCGTATTCTTACTATAATTTGTACTCTTAGATGCTATTAGAAGTATAGTGTATGTGGTAGAGTGTGATTGTATAGTATGGAGTAAGAGTATATAATATATAGCAGAGGTCTCAAACTCAATTCCTGGAGGACCGCAGCTCTGCAGAGTTTAGCTCCAACCAGCTCCAGCTCACACCTGCTTGGAGTTGTAATCCTAAAGACCTTGATTAGCTGGATCAGGTGTGTTTGATTAGGGTTGGAGCGAAAATGTGCAGAGCCGTGACCCTCCAGGAATTGAGTTTGAGACCAGTGATATAGAGGGTATGTAGTATAGAGTGTATGTATGTTGCACTGAGTATGTAGTACAGAGTGCATATAGCGTAGTGTGAGTATGTAGTATAGAGCGTGCAGCATATAGTGTGAGTATGTAGTATAGAGTGTGAGCATATAGTGTGAGTATGTAGCATAGAGTGTGAGCATATAGTGTGAGTATGTAGTATAGAGTGTGAGCATATAGTGTGAGTATGTAGCATAGAGTGTGAGCATATAGTGTGAGTATGTAGTATAGAGTGTGAGCATATAGTGTGAGTATGTAGCATAGAGTGTGAGCATATAGTGTGAGTATGTAGTATAGAGCGTGCAGCATATAGTGTGAGCATATAGTGTGAGTATGTAGCATAGAGTGTGAGCATATAGTGTGAGTATGTAGTATAGAGCGTGCAGCATATAGTGTGAGTATGTAGTATAGAGTGTGAGCATATAGTGTGAGTATGTAGTATAGAGCGTGCAGCATATAGTGTGAGTATGTAGTATAGAGTGTGAGCATATAGTGTGAGTATGTAGCATAGAGTGTGAGCATATAGTGTGAGTATGTAGTATAGAGTGTGAGCATATAGTGTGAGTATGTAGCATAGAGTGTGAGCATATAGTGTGAGTATGTAGCATAGAGTGTGAGCATATAGTGTGAGTATGTAGTATAGAGCGTGCAGCATATAGTGTGAGCATATAGTGTGAGTATGTAGCATAGAGTGTGAGCATATAGTGTGAGTATGTAGTATAGAGCGTGCAGCATATAGTGTGAGTATGTAGTATAGAGTGTGAGCATATAGTGTGAGTATGTAGCATAGAGTGTGAGCATATAGTGTGAGTATGTAGTATAGAGTGTGAGCATATAGTGTGAGTATGTAGCATAGAGTGTGAGCATATAGTGTGAGTATGTAGCATAGAGTGTGAGCATATAGTGTGAGTATGTAGTATAGAGTGTGAGCATATAGTGTGAGTATGTAGCATAGAGTGTGAGCATATAGTGTGAGTATGTAGTATAGAGCGTGCAGCATATAGTGTGAGCATATAGTGTGAGTATGTAGTATAGAGTGTGAGCATATAGTGTGAGTATGTAGTATAGAGTGTGAGCATATAGTGTGAGTATGTAGCATAGAGTGTGAGTATGTAGTATAGAGTGTGAGCATATAGTGTGAGTATGTAGCATAGAGTGTGAGCATATAGTGTGAGTATGTAGTATAGAGCGTGCAGCATATAGTGTGAGCATATAGTGTGAGTATGTAGCATAGAGTGTGAGCATATAGTGTGAGTATGTAGCATAGAGTGTGAGCATATAGTGTGAGTATGTAGTATAGAGCGTGCAGCATATAGTGTGAGCATATAGTGTGAGTATGTAGCATAGAGTGTGAGCATATAGTGTGAGTATGTAGTATAGAGCGTGCAGCATATAGTGTGAGCATATAGTGTGAGTATGTAGCATAGAGTGTGAGCATATAGTGTGAGTATGTAGCATAGAGTGTGAGCATATAGTGTGAGTATGTAGTATAGAGCGTGCAGCATATAGTGTGAGTATGTAGCATAGAGTGTGAGCATATAGTGTGAGTATGTAGCATAGAGTGTGAGCATATAGTGTGAGTATGTAGCATAGAGTGTGAGCATATAGTGTGAGCATATAGTGTGAGTATGTAGTATAGAGCGTGCAGCATATAGTGTGAGCATATAGTGTGAGTATGTAGCATAGAGTGTGAGCATATAGTGTGAGCATATAGTGTGAGTATGTAGTATAGAGCGTGCAGCATATAGTGTGAGCATATAGTGTGAGTATGTAGCATAGAGTGTGAGCATATAGTGTGAGTATGTAGTATAGAGCGTGCAGCATATAGTGTGAGCATATAGTGTGAGTATGTAGCATAGAGTGTGAGCATATAGTGTGAGTATGTAGCATAGAGTGTGAGCATATAGTGTGAGTATGTAGCATAGAGCGTGCAGCATATAGTGTGAGTATGTAGCATAGAGTGTGAGCATATAGTGTGAGTATGTAGCATAGAGTGTGAGCATATAGTGTGAGTATGTAGCATAGAGTGTGAGCATATAGTGTGAGTATGTAGCATAGAGTGTGAGCATATAGTGTGAGTATGTAGCATAGAGTGTGAGCATATAGTGTGAGTATGTAGTATAGAGTGTGAGCATATAGTGTGAGTATGTAGTATAGAGTGTGAGCATATAGTGTGAGTATGTAGTATAGAGTGTGAGCATATAGTGTGAGTATGTAGTATAGAGTGTGAGCATATAGTGTGAGTATGTAGCATAGAGTGTGAGCATATAGTGTGAGTATGTAGCATAGAGTGTGAGCATATAGTGTGAGTATGTAGTATAGAGTGTGAGCATATAGTGTGAGTATGTAGTATAGAGCGTGAGCATATAGTGTGAGTATGTAGCATAGAGCGTGAGCATATAGTGTGAGTATGTAGCATAGAGTGTGAGCATATAGTGTGAGTATGTAGCATAGAGCGTGAGCATATAGTGTGAGTATGTAGTATAGAGCGTGAGCATATAGTGTGAGTATGTAGTATAGAGCGTGCAGCATAGAGTACATATAGTAAAGTGTGAATATGTAGCATAGAGTGTGAGCATATAGTGTGAGTATGTAGCATAGAGTGTGTAGTATAGACATGTTTCTCTGTTTTGTGAGGTTTCACATTATTCTGAGAATCTCCTTGATTTATGGCACCGCTGGTGATGTGTTTCAACAGTAGTTGGTCAGCCGTCTGGTGAGTCGTGGGGTGTGAGTGATTCACTTTAAGAGAGATGAACCAAAAAATGCTCTCAACACACAGATGTTCGGCCGACTGGCAGCCTGCCACCAATCAGACGGCTCTATTTCTGGCTCTTTGTTTCTCAGCACAGCTGTGTTGTTTGTGAACGTCTACAGGCTCTTCCTGTGAACTCGGCCCTCCTGCTTCTCTTTTGTTCGCCTCTGCTGTTGAAGAAGCGTCTCAGACTGGAGGCTCATACATTTACTCAATCAGATCCCAGTTTTCTGCTGAGGTTTTGAGCGGCGTTCATAGGAAGTAGTAAATTGTGTTGTGATCGCTCTAAAGCTCCTTCACACACTTGAACCTCCTCCAAATGTACTGCAGCTTTAAAGATGCTCTGAATTGTGTTTTTGTGATTTGTTTACTTGTGTTCATTTTATGTGTAGTCCTGCAGCTGGGCTGTGGTTCTGTATAATTTTGGGGGAAATCAAATTGCAATTTTTCTTATACAAATTGCAGTTGTAATTTAAAATGTGCCTGAAATATTAGATTTGCTGTGTTTATATTTTATATTTACAAAATATAAAAGTATATATTAAAAGTATATATTAAAAATATATTAAAAGTTTGGGATCAGTAAGATTTTTCATGTATTTTAAATAAGTTTCTTATGCTCGTCAAGGCTGTGTTTATTTGTTCAGATATACAGAAAAAAATGTAATAATGTGAAATATTATGATGTAAAGTAACGTTGTATTTTATTATACATTACAAATCTAATTTATTTCTGTGATCAAAGCTGATTTTTTTCAGCATCATTACTGCAGTCTTCAGCGTCGCATGATCCTTCAGAAATCATTCTAATATACTGAATTATTATCAATACTGGAAGCAGTTGTGTTGCTTAATTTTCAGGATTCTTTGATGAATAAAAAGTTAAAAAGCACAGCATTTATTTAAATTAGAAATCTTTTCTGACAATATACATCACTGTTCAAAAGTTTAGAGGTCAGTACATTTTTTGTTCTTTCGTTTTTTGAAAGAAATGATTACTTTTATTCAGCAAAGATGTGTTAAATTGATTAAAAGTTATAGCAAAGAAATGAATTATATTTAGAATAAATGCTGTTCTATTATACTTTTTATTCTTCAAAGAATCCTGAAAAAAAACAGGTTCCAAACAAATATTTGGTTGACAACATTGATAATTCTAATAATAAATCAGCATATGAGAACGATTTCTGAAGGGTCATGTGACACTTGCATCACAGTAAAGCAATTATTTTAATGTGTATTAAAATAGAAACCATTATTTTTATAGATGCAACGATTGCAATTTTCTTGGCCGATTCCGATTTTTCAGAAAGTGTGACCTGCCGATTCCGAGTTTTATTTTTTTAAGAACTGTAATAAAAGCATAGGCGTATACAGAAATATTTTCTTTAATTAAATTTATTTTATAATAAAATACATTTTTAAACATTATAGGATCTTCTTACAACAAAATAACTTTAACAACTAAATAAAGTGCTTTGTGCCTTCAAACAGGTAGAAATAACAATGCTAGTACTAAATGCTATTACTTGAGCATTAATGGCATTTTTTTCTTGATAAAGAGAAGCATTTCTGCCTCATCACCAGTTAATCCAGCAGTACTACACTTCTGAACATTCATTCCCATATTTGTGCTACGCCACTGCATACAGCGTCTTCACACACAGATGATATTTACTGGAGAAGTGTAACATAAATGCATCTGTAAATACAAATTAAATTCACGTCGCGCACACTTTAATTACCTTCAAATGGAACATATGATCGCTTCCAACTATTAGTGTGTGAAGAGGCTGTATGCGGTGGCGCAGCACAAATATGAGAATGAATGAAAGTGTAGTAAACAGTGGCGGCTGGTCCATAGGGGGCGCTGGGGCGCCGCCCCCCTCAAGTTAGCCAAGGAAGAAGACTATTAATATGTTAAAAATAAGTTTAATACATATTGCAAAATAATTAGGAAATTGCATTATTTTGACATACTATTCGACTGTTAGTTATGTTAGCACCTGTTAAAAATAAAAAAAATCTAAACTGTTTTTCGTTTGTTTGTGTATGCGGGACGCCGGCCAAATGGGTGTCTATTAGGTCTGTAAATATTTGAAACGCATGTGACTTGAGGCTGAGCTCTGATTGGCTTGTTTCAGATTGTCCTCGGGGCGCAGAGCACTGCGCCCCAGACCCTCCCACTTTAGATCTTAGCCAATCAATCTTGTTTTTATATATTTTGTCCTCATGTGATTGGACCGTTCTCGACTGTCAAATATGTGCAATATCTTTTCCGAGATGAAAGTAAATTTGATTTTATCTTTCACAAGCCATTCAAATGAAGAAAAAATAAATAAAATAAACTTACGAATGGAGCTTGGATAGAGTTTGCTTGCTAGATGCGATGTAAGTCATGCCTTTTATTGTTTTCATTGTTTGTTATTTCAAAGTCCTGTCACCGAAGCTTTGTGGGCAACTACACAGAAAGTAACGTTAACTGTAACAATGCAGTTTAACTCAATCGTCGGTGTACAAGCAAGGGTTTATGTAGATGTCTTTTTTCAAGTAAATTGTGAGTGTTTATGTTAGTATTATTATAAGCACAATATTAAAATAGATATATATATATAATATAGTGTTCCTTCTTTAATTGGACATACAAATATATTGTCAATAGCATAGCATTATAATTACTTATTATATTGGACTATATATAACTGTATGCAAATTAATTTATATGCAATGTTTTATTACAAATCAATTTATTTTCTCTGTCTTTGAGATTTATCCTGTGGCTCCCTCGTGTGGATAACATTAGTATTATGGCCTTTATCTCTGAATCACATTAATATAAATGGCTAATATTTTTTGGGATGATTACAAATGTTTAATGATTACTTTACCGATAATAAAGCCTGTATTAACAGTGTGATTCATTTTGTGTGCGCCCCCCTAAAAATTTTTAGCACCAGCCGCCACTGGTAGTAAACGTCAACGGATATCCCCTGCTCAGGGAGTAGGGAGCAATGAACACTGGGCAGGGACCATGTCAATCGGAACACAGTTCATTCACGGAGCTTACTTCTAACGAGGGGGTTATCTGAATCTGGTGTGTTAACTAACAGAGACATGCAAAATATGCATCTACCACATGTCCAGCCAAGATAAACAAGCGCGTGGTTCGTGGTTGTTCCCTCACATTGTATTTTGGCCTTATAAATGTTACAAACTGCGATCTTTGTGTCATCTTCACTCACACCAAAGACATGTTTACACACGACTGAGTGCGCACTCGTGGCTGTGACGTAATTGCCGCTGGCAATAAAAGAATCGGCAAGAGGAGAAATTGACCGGCCGGTCACCGATCCGGGCCGATCGTGCGAAAATCGGCCGATTCCGATCACTAGCCGATCAATCGGTGCATCTCTAATTATTTTATATTGTAATAACATGTTCAGCATTATTGTTTTTTTTTCTTCTTTTCTGTGTTTCTGATCATATAAATCTTGTTTAAAGACTTGTTCAAACAAGTTCTACTGATCCCAAACTTTTTAGCAGCAGTGTATATAATGATATGGCTATAAAATAATAATTAAAATTTAAAAATGACCAAAATAACAAAGAAATATCAAAAGTATTTAAAGAAATGTATTTTTTTACAATACAGTTGTTACATTACAATAATAATATTTGTCTGTCTTCATTTTTAAGCACTAAACTATAAAATTTTTGTTGTTTGTTGCAACTTTTGTTGTTCTTATTACAGGTTTGTGAAGATGTTTGTTGCATGTTGTTTCCAAATGCATGTTCAAACATCTCCAACTGTAATGGAACAAAAACAGGGTGTGTTGAGCTGCTGGTGTGTGAATGCTGATGTGTTAATCTCAGTTGCAGCAGTCGATCACGTGTCCGATTGTGACGCAGGTGTCGTGTGTTTCAGAGTCTGGACGCTGGCCGGAGGTTGGCGGGGTGTGTGGCGTCCAGCAGCGGGCCGTGGGCTCCAGTCTGGAGAGCCTGTGGGACAGCGTGAGAGAGACGTGTACCCCTCGTGAGGCGGGCGCCGCCGGCGGGATCAGCGGTCTGCTGCGGGATCTGAGTCTGAGCGAAGCACCCTCTCCTGGCTCCGCTCCGCCCAGTAAACGCCAGTGCCGCTCGCTGTCCTGCTCCGACGAGCTCGGCTGTCGCTCCTCGTGGCGTCCGCAGGGGTCGCGCGTGTGGACGGCCGTGGAGAAGCGGCGCTGCCACAGCGGGGGAAGCGTTCACCGAGGGGCGTTCGCTCCGTCCGGGTTTCCCGTCATGCAGCGCAGCTCCAGCTTCAGCCTGCCCACGCACACCAATCCGCCGGAGCCCTTCGGCCACGGCTTTCCTTTCGCCGCCTTCTCCGCGTCCCCGCAGACGCCGCAGGATCTCTACCTCTCGCACGATCAGATCTGCCCCGCCGAGTCCAGCTCGCCCGACTCCACGCCGGAGATGGAGCGCCGCCGCATTCAGGGACTCGCCCGCAGCCGCTCGCAACCCTGCGTCCACAACGACAAGAAGACCGGCGTCAAGCGGAGGAGACCGGCCGACTCTCACAAACACCGGCCTTCACTGGACCTGCTCAAGATGACACAGGTGTGTGTTTGTGTTCCTCAGTGGATACTGCCATCTTTGAGTTGGTCATCTTTCCTGTCCAAATGACTAGATGAGGCCTTGTGAATCTCTGTTGTATTAAAGGAGTAGTTCACTTTCAGAACAAAAATGTACAGATAATATACTCTCCCCCTCGTCATCCAAGATGTTCATGTCTTTCTTTCTTCAGTCGTAAAGAAATTATGTTTTTTGAGGAAAACATTTCAGGATTTCTCTCCATATAGTGGACAAAGTTCAAACTCAGGGCACCATAGAAGTCCACTATATGGAGAGAAGTCCTGAAATGTTTTCCTCAAAAAACATAATTTCTTTACGACCAAAGAAAGAAAGACATGAACATCTTGGATGACGAGGGGGAGAGTATATTATCTGTGCATTTTTGTTCTGAAAGTGAACTGCTCCTTTAAAGGGTTAGTTCCCCCTCCAGGCATCCTAGATGTATATGACTTCCTTCTTTCAGATTAATCCAATTGTTATAGAGTTATATTAAAAATTGTTCTGCCTCTTCCAAGCTTTATCATGGCAATAGGTGGGTGTTTTTCTAGAGTCCAAAACAAGTCCAATAAAGTGCATCCATCTACAATAAACTTCTCCAGGGGGTGAATAAATGCCTCCTGTAGCGAATCGATGTGTTTTTGTGAAAATATCCATATTTAAAACGTAATAATCACTTTAATCCATCTTGCACAAACCGTCGTACACAAATGCCAGGCGGGTGACGTAGGACATCGGTGTTCCGCAAGCGCCGTTCAGAAGTGACAAACAGGGACGAGCAGTAGAGAGATCAAAACAAAACAACGGTCATGAATTAGAAGTTCAAAACGAGGATTTGTAAAGAAAAATGACAGAGGATTTCGATATAAACCAAGAGGAGGTTTTCCTTTGTTAAAGTAAAGAAACTTTGCTGCTGTAAACAAACATTGGTTTTCACGAGACTCACCAGAGCTTCGCTAGTTTCCGCTAGTTTGCTCAAGCTAGATTAAAGTGATTATTACATTTTAAATATGGATATTTTTCTTACAAAAACGCATCAGTTTGCTACAGGAGGCCTTCATTTTCCCCCGGAGCCTTGTGAGACACTTAATTGTGGATGCATGCACTTTATTGGACTGATATTCATAATAAAGCTTAGAAATGCCTGGATCATTTTTAATACAACTCTGATTGGATTCGTCTGAAAGAAGGAAGTCATATACACCTAGGATGCCTGGAGGGTGAGTAAATAATGAGCTAATTTTCATTTTCCGGTGAACTAACCCTTTAAACCCCATACTAACTCTTGAGCCTTGAGACGCTCCAGTGATGTTCTCTGATGAACTGCATGTCTAGAGTCACTGATCACCTTGTTGAGGTCAAAGGTCATCCAGTTGACATACTGATTCCAGGAATGAGAACTGAACCATTACAGGAGCACTGCCCTCACTCTGTGTGTGTGTGTGTGTGTGTGTGTGTGTGTGTGTGTTTATTGTTTGCTGTAGCCACACACACACACACACACACAAACAATGTTGATCATTGTGTCAGTGGAAAAACGGCTCCATTTACAAATCAGATATTCTGTTTCTATGGTAACGAGGCCTGGTGTAATGAATAAGAGCTGGTCAGTTAGTTGTCATTAGTGAAATATCAGACATGTGATTGATCATCAGAAGCTTCAAACGTCAGAATGAGAGTCCAAACAGCTGATGAAAACCTCACAATAATCCACACCACTCCAGTCCATCAGTTAACATCTTGAGAAGACGAAAGTTGAAACAAATCCAACATTAAGATGTTTTTTTAACTAAAATCTGAGTCCATAATAACGCTTTCTCCAGTGAAAAAAGTGGTCTGGTCTGAATCAGGAGAGAAATCTGCACAGATCAAGCCAAAACGGCTCTAAACAAATATGTGACAGGATTTTGATGTGAGAGACAACAGGAGACTGACTTTTATGCTGGAGGAAGCATTATTATGGATTATGGACTCCAGAAGAAGCCAAAAGTTTGATGTTGATGTCATTCCTGTACTTTAGACGCCATTAAAAACGGCCTTGGTTGAGCAGTAACTCAATGTGTTTTTGTTGTTGATGTCACACGTGTGTTTGTCCACAGAAGCTGCAGGACTTTCACAGTCTGAGCTGTCCAGGATTCACCGGAGACGAGCAGAAGCTCCAGTCCAGCAGTCCGGCGCTCCACCACGAGGGTAACGTCACGCCCGACAGACACCAGACCAAAGAGGACGCCGTCATCCACCAATCGGAGGCCAGCTGGCCGGCGGGGCGGAGCGGCGGGAAGGAGCGTGAGTGTCTGTGGGCGGGGCTCTGCAGCCGGAGGGGGCGGGACTCGTTCCAGCTGGGCGGAGAACTGGACATCGAGCAGATCGAGAGGAACTGAGATGATTCCCAGCATTCCCGTTGGATTATTACGGATGAGCGCTTCAGTAAGTGGACGCGGGACACACGTAATCGACTCAGGGTGAAGCACACGGAGGACGTCACGTCATGAGAACGTGAACCGAGCTCTGTGTGCCGCGTGAGAACGCTCATGCGTTTAGATTAGCAGGAACAATTAAAGCCGACGTGAGAAACACTCGTGCTGACACACACACACACACACACACACACACACACACACACACACACACACTCTCGTGTTAAAGGGCTTCAGATGTGTAACAGTAGTAATATCAGGTAATTGAGTTCCTCACTGGTGAAAAAAGCTATTAGATCTATTTTTGTCTTTTTACGTTGAATAACTACAGAAGTAAATGTACTTATTTCTCTATGAATAAACAGCATTTTAATGTGTTTGTAAGAGCGCTGTGCGTGACTGATTCTTACTCCGTCTCGTGTAAACGTCAAGAAAACTAGAATACGTCCACCAGACATGTGACATTACTTTCCTGACAGTAAAGCAAATGACTATAATGGGAATAAATCTCATTACAGTGATGCTGAAGTCCTGTTTGATGGACTGTGGTTTATTCAAGCTCAATTTATTTAAAAACAAAAGTCAGAATTTACTGTAAAGGATTACTCCACTCCCGAAATAAAAAATTCCTGATAATTTACTCGCCCCCATGTCATCTGAGATGTTCATGTCTTTCTTTCTTCAGTCACAAATTAAGTTTTTGAGGAAAACGTTCCAGGATTTTTCTCCATATAGTGGACTTCAATGGTGCTCAGCGGATTGAAGGTTAAAAATGCAGTTTCATTGCAGCTTTAAAGAGCTCTAAACAGTCCCAGCTGAGAAATAAGGGCCTATCTATCGGTTATTTTCAAAAAAAAAAAAAAAAAAGTACAATTTATGTACACTTTTTAATGTCAAATGCCCGTCTTGTCTAGCTCTGTGTGAACTCTGTGTATTCAAGACAGTTAGAGTCTGTTGAAAAACATCTCATTTTCTCCAACTTTAAAATCGTCCTCCATCGCTGCAGAAGAGCAGACCCAGTGTTTACAAAGTGAACGTGCAAAGAAGATCAAACACCGTTTACAAAAAAAGGTAAAACAGCGATGAAGGACGATTTTGTAGTTGAGATGGGAGTTTTTTTGACATACCCTAACTGTCTTGAACCGGAGTACACATGTCCATCGCAGAGCTAGAGAAGATGAACATTTGAGGTTAAAAAGTGTATAAATCTTAATTTATTAAAAAAAAATGACCAATCGTTTCACTAGATAAGACCCTTCTTCATCGCCTGGCATTGTTTAGAGTCCTTTGAAGCTGTATTTAAAGGAGAGTAGTTCACTTTCAGAACAAAAATTTACAGATAATGTACTCACCCCCTTGTCATCCAAAATGTTCATGTCTTTCCTTCTTCAGTCGAAAACAAATTATGTTTTTTGAGGAAAATATTTCTCTCCATATAGAGGTCGTCTATGGTGCCCTGAGTTTGAACTTCCAAAATGCAGCTTAAATGCAGCTTTAAAGGACTCTAAACAACCCCAGCCGAGGAAGAAGAGTCTTATCTAGCGAAATGATTGGTTACTTTCTAAAAACATTTACAATTTATATACTTTTTAATCTCTACACAGAGTACACACAGAGCTAGACAAGACGAGCATTTGAGGTTTTAAAGTATATAAATTATAATTTTTTTTTTTTTTAAATAACCGATCATTTTCCTCGATAAGTTAATTTCTTTTTCAACTGAAGAAAGAAAGACATGAACATCTTGGATGACAAGGGGGTGAGTACATTATCAGGAAATGTTTATTTTGGAAGTGGAGTAATTCTTTAATTAGCATGAAAATACTGTCACAACAAAAAATAAAGTAACTGATGTCATTGCTCTCGGGCTTTATTTTTATACACACTTTAATTTCCGCATTTTGAAATATTATCTGTATACTCATGAGGAGCAATTTATGAAAATGCCAGGCAAATACACTCTCGCTGTATTTTAGGAATATGAACCAGAACTGAAAGTCAAATCGCACAAGCAGCACACAGTCACACACACTGACAGGGCAGCCATTTCCTGTTGAGATGAGAGCACTTCCTCTGAGAGTGTCTCACTCAGGTTCTGTAGACTGGTATGATGATCACATGACATCACGCCATCCTCGAGTGACATTTAATGAGATCTAAAACACAATAAGATCCTAATGTAAGCCGCTTTGATCTCAACAGGAAATGCAGATCAAACACACAGGAAGTTCTTTCCTCACAATGTATTCAACAAGGTCTCTTTCGTTGTAGCTGTACAGTGTGTCGGACCAAACACTGCTGCTATAGAGACCTTTCTGTCACGTGTGAGTGAACGCCTGTCTGCTCACTCCTCATTTCCTGTCCAGCAGGACGTGCGTCCATATGTTTTGATCATCATTTCCATTTGTGTCATTCTAGTTTTCATCACTTGACTGTTATTGTAACACATGGAAGACAGTCGGAGTGAAGCAGTGATCCAGTGTTATCCCGTCAAATGTTCCAGAAAGCAGACGTTCAGTGTGATCTGTGTCTTATTTCACTCATTAAACATCAACACTAGATCCGTACGTCTGCTTCATCTCAAACCCTCATCCTTCAGCTCCATCCGGACCAGGATTCTGTGCTTCTCCACCAACCTGTCTAGTGTTTTATAGTTGTGTCCCAAATGACACTCTATGCACTCCAGAGACTAGTCTACAGTTTTAGAAGATTAATTTGTCATCTGACTGCATTTATTAATAATAGTAACTTTAAGGGTGTGTTCATTTTGTTTTGGACACGCTGCTTGTTCCTCTTTGTAAAAACATGACACACAGCTTCACTTGTTGAGGGTAACGCGAGTTACGTAATATTACTTTTTCAAGTAACTAGTAAAGTAATGCATTACTTTTTAATTGACATGAAAATATCTGAGTTACTTTTCCCCCATTTATTGATTAAAATTGTGAGTAAGATGTTACTTTAGTTCTAGAATAAATGTGAACACGCATTAATTCATCTCACTCACTAAAAAACAGATACAGTGTTCTTCAAAATGAATAAAAACACTGAAATTCAAGCAAACCTGCAATAATTAAATATGTTAAATGATACAAATATCCTTTATGTATTTAATGGGTCTGCCCAGATTTAAAAAGTAACACAAAAGTAACGGAACGCATTACTTTCCATAAAAAGTAACTAAGTAACGGAATTAGTTACTTTTTTAGGGAGTAACTCAATATTGTAATGCATTACTTTTAAAAGTAACTTTCCCCAACACTGATGTTTACTTCCTGTTTTTGGTTTGTTTAGAAGTATTTGGTCTGTGTTGCGTTCATATTTCATTCTTTTGGAAGCGGATAGAGACCGCAGAGATCTTTTTAGCAGTCTCGAACTAGGGTTCGGATGGCAGTGTTCACACTTACTCAAATGAACCGCACTAACAGAGCCATCGCACCAGGGGTCCGTTCTTCGTACCTCGCTAACTAAGTTAGCTGGATTTGATTGTTGACGATTTGGCATGATCTTGGATTGTTTGGTTCTTCGAAGCTCATCCTGGACTTGCTGTCATAGCAACAGCTGCGCAAGCCTAAACCTGCTCTGGAGCAGGTTTATTTCATGTAAACAGGATTTAGGCTGCGCTCCTGGCGGGTTATGATTGGTTGAAATGGCGAGGTCACATCTGATTGGTTAAAGAGCACAACTGACGCGGACTGACTCACGTGGGAAAAGAAAAGTATCTTGCAAGAAAGTATATATATATATATATTGAATAAACACTGTACTTTTTAAACTTGTTATTCATGAAAGAATCCTGGGGGGAAAAAAATCACAGGTTCCAAAAAATATTTGGCAGCACAACTGTTGATATTATCCAACATTGATCATTCTAATAATAAATCAGCATATTAGAATGATCCCTGAAGGATCATGTGACACTTAAGACTGGAGTAACAGCTGATAAAAATTCAGCTTTTCATCACAGGAATAAATTCTATTTTAAAGTATGTTAATATATATATATATATATAAAACAACAACATTATTTTATATTGTAAAAACAATTTTCAATATTAATGTTTTTTCTGTATTTTTAATCAAATAAATGCAGTCTTGATGAGCATAAGAGACTTCTTTAAAGACTATTACAAGTCTTACTGACCCCAAACTTTTGAACGGTAGTGTATAAAAAAATAAAAATATAAATAAAATAACATACCAAGAAAAAAACATGTAACATGGGCAGCATTAACACATTTAATGTGTTCACTACTTTTAGCCAGCCCTCTCTCCTTGCTTTTCCAGCCTTTGCAGTGTTCCCTTGCGTTTTAATTAAACTCTGAAACTCCTGAAATCCCTCAATCAAGAGTTCTTGCTCTGCTGCAGAAAAATACTGAGCGCGCTCCTTCGTCATGTTCGCCGACCAATCAAAGAGTTGCCGATCAATGTTTCTACTATCGATACGTAGCCCCTTTTAAGCCACCCAGTGATCTCAAATAACTCCATCCAGCTATACTGATCATCAACAACAGGTGCGTTCGGAGAACCGAAATAGCGAGCTCATAGTTAGCGCGATGATTTGATCTTGGATGTGTCATTTGATCTTGGATGTAGTAAGCGAGGTACGAAGAACGGACCCCAGAGCTTGTTTTCATCAAACCAAACATGACAAGTGTGAACACACCCTAAAAGTTGCTTTTTCAAAGAGCTATACAGCAAAAGCACACTGCAAAAACTATAAATGTAATCAAGTAAAAGCTACCCTAAAATCTTGTTTTGTATACTTACTCTTTTTGGAGTTTTCATTACTCGCATTATTGATATAAAAAATGTCACCGCATAGCCTGCAAGTACGTGAATTATGACACACCTCATGTAAAATGACATATTTTATAGTTGCACTCGTGTTAATAACAGTTAAAAGAAGTTCGACCTGCGTCTGAAGACCTTGGTTTTTAGAATTCTTTTCCCTTCATCTCTCTGTGTCACGACGTGTGTTTTCTGTTGATAAACAGCAGTGAAAATGGAGTTTTGTGAAGTGAGATCTTCATACGGTGGATGTCATTCTGAGGAATCTGCTGCATTAGAATTAAAGCGTCTGTTTTACATCAGGATCAGAAGCTCCAGCAGCGTTTGTGGCATGTTCTGCTTTATCCGGAGACTGGAGTGAGTCTGGAGTGAGACCGGAGCAAGTTGTGAAATGAGCGCCGCTGAGAAACACAAAGGCGTCTGTGTGCGTCGACCTCTGCTCCACTTCCACAACAGATCTCCGTCATGATGTTTGTTCTGCTGCGTTTCATGTCTGCCAGCAAACATCAACATCACGCCGCCGAGATTTCCAGCTATTGTCCTGAATCAAGAGCAAACTCCACAAGAGCTCAGCAAACATCACATGATCTTCTGTATGAGGAGAACCAGATACCAAGATTCGTTAGGGATTGTGACGTTAGTTAAGGCACTTTTATTAATGCGAAAAAATGTTTTATTGATCATGGTGTGATGTTTGTTGAGCTGAATGTTAATTTAAAACAACCAGAGTGTCAAAACAGGAGGATTAGCCACTGCAAAAAATGGTTTTCTTAGATGTTTTGTTGTGTTTCCAGCCAAAATATCTGAAAATTCTTACTTTTCTAGACGAGTAAAAATGATTGTCGTTTTTGCTTAGAACAAGCAAAATAATCTGCCAATGGGGTAAGAAAAATAAGTGTTTTCTGTTTGAAATAAGATTTTTTTTGCTTAACCCATTGGCAGATTCTTTTGATTGTTCTAAGCAAAAACTCATTTCATTTTGATTTAATTTTTTTGTTTTTAGAAAAAAGTCTAGAAAATCCTTCTTGATCTAAGAATTGTTAGATATTTTGGCTGGAAACGAGACAAAATCGAAGTAAGAAAAGCATGTTTTGCAGTGTCATTCATGGAAATAGACAAATAAAACAACTTTGCTTAAAAGATTATTTAGTTTATCCTTGAATTATTCTGCTTTGTACGGCGCCTTACAATGCATTGCATCATCTCATAATTGTAACCAGTTATAATGCATTATATAACACTTGCTACACCTTTACAAAGTATAATGCATTAAGACACATGACAAACCTTTGAATGTTACAATGCATTTAACTGGTTGCCATTATGTGTGAAACGATACAATGTATCATAATTACATTATGAATGCTTTATAATGCATTACACACAAAGGCTGTAAGTCCAGTGTTATTGACTCTATTTACATATGTATTATTCATCTAGCATCACAGTTTTCTTCATGAGTCAGTGCAGCTTCATCAGCGTGATTCCTCATCAGTGATTGGTCAGTATGGCGTCCACAGCGGCGGCGAGGTTGTCCACATAAGCGTCGGCTTTTACGTTGGGGTGCTGCTCGTCGCTTGGCCTGCGGGACAGAAAACACTTATCAGAGATGATCAGAATCTCCTGTGAGCGAGAGGTCAAAGGTCACTCAGAGTTTGACCAATCATAGGCTGACTTCAGTGAGTAAGAGGGCGGAGCTTGAAGTGTCAGATGAGCATCTCTGATCAGATCTAAGAGACATGAGCATCAGTTCCAGAGATGATATATAGTGAACGCTCTGAGAATGAAGCGTTTGAGGCCTGATGTTTGTGTCGTGGCGTGTTCAGATGTTTACAGGCAACATCTAATCGTGGCAGACCAACAGGAACGACGAGCTCATTTGCGGCGGTGGACCTGATCTGAGAAAACCAGTCGCACCACTGAATGAAAGATCACTGCAGACGCTGTTTCTGCCTGGTTTTCCAGTAAAACAATATCTGAACACATTTACTGTTTTTGTCATTTCATCATATACAAGATTTTTGGAGAAACTGATCCAAAATGAAAAACACAAAGATAAACCAGCGGAGTCAGAAGATCAGCTGAATTCAGAGGAAACGGGTTTCTTTAGTGACGTCACTCAAACCCCCGGATGGTCTGATAACGGCCGCGGGTCACGGGAGTCTGTTTCTTCGTTAGTTTCATCCAATCAGAGCAGACGGGCGGCTGCGGAGAGCCTAATGATGCGTGACGCTGCTGTCAAACTCACTTCCTGTGCAAACACACTGAGATCAGCTGCACTGCATGCTGGGAATGAGCACTGACTGGCATGATTCAGTCGGCCAATCACAGGAGCTCCTGCTGCATCTGATACTGAGTTCAGCTGTAGGTGTTTACACACTCATATCTATATATCTGCTGCTAACACTGAATATCAATCATTATATGAGCAGAGCAAGGGGCGGGGCTTGCAGAGGGTTCAGATGATTGGATAGAGTGTGACATCACATGTTCATGTCCTCAAAAGAAGCAGCTTAATCTAACCAGATTGACTGACAGAAAAAAAGATTCGACTCTAACCTTGGAAAACAATGTAGTTATATGCAAACTACTGTGTGTTTTTTTTCTGATTAACAATTATAAATAGAAATATAAATGAATATAAATTATTTCTATTTATTTTTTGTCAGTCTTGGATTTGATCCAGTTCTTGTTTTTTTTTTTTTTTTAAAAAGCACTATTATGTCATTTTGTTGATTTATATTTTTGCACTGGACTTCAGCGCCACCTGCTGCTCACACACGGCTCCTGCATGAAGATAAAGGAGAAGTTCACTTCCAGAATAAAAATGCACAGATAATGTACTCACCCCCTTGTCATCCAAGATGTTCATGTCTTTCTTTCTTCAGTCGTAAAGAAATTATGTTTTATGAGGAAAACATTTCAGGAGTGTTCTCCATATAGTGGACTTCTACGGTGCCCTGAGTTTGAACTTCCAAAATGCAGCTTCAAAGAGCTCTAAATGATCCCAGCTGAGGAAGAAGGGTCTTATCTAACGAAACAATTATTTTTTTAAACAAATTGACAATTTCTATACTTTTTAACCTCAAATGCTCATCTTGTCTCGCTCTGCGATGCATACTCTGTGTATTCCAGTTCAAGACAGTTAGGGTATGTCCAAAAACTCCCATCTCATTTTCTCCTCCAACTTCAAAATCATCCTCCATCGCTGTTTTACCTTTTTTTTTTTGTAAAGGGTGTTTGATCTTCTTTGCATGTTCACTTTGTAAACACTGGGTTGGTACTTCTGCAGCGATGGGAGTTTTTGGACATACCCTAACTGTCTTGAACTGGAATACATAGAGTATGCATGTGCATCGCAGAGCTAGACAAGACCAGCATTTGAGCTTAAAAAGCATATAAATTTCTTTTTTTTTTTTTTTAAATGACCGATCGTTTCGCTAGGTAAGACTCTTCATGTACTCTAATGTACTCACAGATAAAGTCAGTGAGTACATTATCTGTAAATGTTTGTTCTGGAAGTGAGCAACTCCTATAATTCAGCATGATTTCTGTAGTGTTTTTCACACACTGACCTGTATTTGCCGGTTCTGACCTGAAGACCCTTCATCCCGCAGCGCTGAGCTCCACCTACATCATTGACCAGATCATCACCGATCATCACAACCTGACACACACAACACAACATCAGCACAGTAGAACATGGTAAACAGAACTTACTATGGTTTTACTGGCATTTACAGGCATATTCAATAAGGTGTCTGACCTCATGCGGCTGGAGCTTCATGTCATTGAGGACCGTCTGGAAGAACTTAGCTGATGGTTTTCCCACCACCTCCGCCTGAACGTCACACGCGTACTGAACAACACAACACAGGTGCATCATGGGAATGAACTGCGCTGATTACAGAGACTGCTGGGAAATACTCAGGTGTGTTCATGCGCTGATCGTACATCGCTCACTTCATTCCAGTCGAATTTTATTATCATTAGGATTGTTTCTTTCTAATATCAGTTTAAATTTGTACACATTTTTATTTGTCTTGCAAGCAGATTAAATAAAATTAGTTTAAAAAAAACTCAAGTTAAAATATTTTAAGCAAAAACAATAATCTTTTAATGTTCAACCCTTGTGCGTTCAAAAAACAAAAGATACACATAGGTGCAAAATGGACAAAAATGTCCATGTCCAAAAACTGTCATAAAAATATGATTTATTAATATTTTTTCACTTTCACTGATGTGGATTTTTTAACCAGCATCTGTTCTATCCGTAGATATCAAACATTCATTCATTTTCAGAATTGTAACCCTTTAAATGCTGGTTTGTTTGCATAATGCCACAGGTGTTTTTTATGGAAAAAATTAAAAATAGTAGTTAATTTCCATATACTAAATGCGAAGCAGGATTTTTTTCTTCGCTTATTACATTCTTGGGTGTGTCAATGAAGAACAACAACATTCATTTTGAGGCATTTATATTTATGTAGTGTTAGATTTTTATAAAAATAAATATATGACAAATTTGAAAAATGGCACAATCTAGTAAAAAATGGTAAAAATGTCAAATCTGAAGCCTTGCCGATCAAACGAATGCCTATTAGCAAATATTGCATCATTTAATAGTCAAATGGCCCTGGGTTAAAAAATTGCAGTTTTAAAGGGTTTCGATCTGGACATTTTTGTCCTTAAGGTCCTGAGTGGGAGTATTTTTTGTACGGAGGGTAAAATTGATTTTTTGAAGGAAATGAGGGAGAAATATTAAAATTTCAATAAAACCAAACACCTGAGCCAAGATGTATGCAGTTGGCATTAACACAGACACACTTATAACAAAAACTAAACTGAAATGGACAAAAATGTCCATAAGGTTGCACAAGGGTTAATAATGTCTGTAACTTTAAGTTCACTATAATAGTTTCATTCACACTTTCTTTAAGATGAGGAACCATCAAATCAGGTGACCTTTGACCTGCTGCATTCACCTCCAGTGCCTTCATAAACACACCCACATCCAGCTTCAGACCGTCCGTCTCCTTATAGTAGCGTCTGCAGAGGAAACGTGATGCGTATCAGACACACGGCAGTCTGACCTCTGACCTCTCCAACACACACATACAATGCATCATTACTCTAGCAGTACACAGGAACCCGTTTGAAAGCAGTCAGATGTGTGTCTCACCCTTGACCCAATGAGAACAGCAGCGGTTTCTCCAGGCCAATCAGAACACGGAAGGCTTCATTCAGGTTCTTGTAGGAGAAATTATCCGCCGCGTCTCCGACGACGACACAGTTTGGAGAACTCATGTCCACACCGGCAAACTCCGGGATCAGATCTGAGATCACACACACACACACACACACACACACACACACACACACACACACACAGACACACACACACACACACACACACACACACACACACACGCACACGCACACACACACACACACAGACACGCGCACGCACGCACACACACACACACACACACACACACACACACACACACACACACACACACACACACACACACACACACACAGACACGCGCACGCACGCACACACACACACACACACACACACACACACACACACACACACACACACACACACACGCACACGCACACGCACACGCACACGCACACACACACGCACACACACACACACACACACACACACAATACTCTGTACAGCTCTCTTTGTGAGGACATACAATCTCTAGCTACTAAACCTAAATCTAAACTACTCATCAGAACTAAGTGCCTCACCCAAACCCTAAACTTAACCTAACCTTTACCCAATTAGAACCTGATCCCTAAAACCAGGTCTTGACTCTCAAACAGTCCTTTAAATGTCTCAGAAAGTGAGGACCGGCCAAAATGTCCTCACTTTACAAAATGTAGAGTTACTTTTTCAAGTAAGTAACGCACGTTACTTTTCCCCTCCATTTATTGATCAAAAGCTCTCCTGTTTTGAGAGAAATTGTGAGTAAGATGTTCCTTTAGTTCTAGAATAAATGTGAACATGCATTAATTCATCTCACTCACTAAAAAACAGATACAGTATTCCTCAAAATGAACAAAAACACTGAAATTCAAGCAAACCTGCAATAATTAAATGTGTTCAATAATACAAATATCCTTTATGTATTTAATCCCATTTTATGAACCGATGTCTTTGCTGCCGACCTTCGATGATTCAGTTCATCCATACTAATAAGCAGAAATGACTCAAGATAATCTAACATTTGTTTTCTTTTTTTATTGCTGAAGAGTTGACATTTGTTCTTCTGCGGTCGACTGTACAGACGGAGATTTACTTTTCTCTAAACCTGAGGCTTTTGGTGTGAAAAGGCTTTTACATTTGACAAAAATACAACTTTTTATATTAAAAACAAACAAGCAAGTCCTGCCCAGATTTAAAAAGTAACGCAAAAGTAACGTAACGCATTACTTTCCATAAAAACTAACTAAGTAACGGAATTAGTTTCTTTTTTAGGGAGTAACTCAATATTGTAATGCATTACTTTTAAAAGTAACGTGTGTGTGTGTGTGTGTGTGTGAGTGTGAGTGTGTGTGTGTGTGTGTGTGTGTGTGTGTGTGTGTGAGAGAGAGAGTGCAGTACCGTCATACACCAGCAGGTGAGGCCGCAGTCCTCTGTCTCTGAGGATGTGAATGAGGGCCGGCGCGGGTGAGAACACATGACTGACGCTGATGTCGAAGCCCATCACACGCAGCTTCTGCACGAACCTCTCACGCGTGTTCTGAGTCTCGTTAGTGCAGAAACGCACCGTCAGACCCGAATCCATCAGCCTGACACACACACACACACACACTATCAATACTACTCATACTACATACTGCACACTAGGCGTTGTTTTATTTATTTAATTGTCTGATCAAATATATGTGGAGAATGATTACAGCCAACATCATTTTCATTCAACACATTGAAAATTGTGTACACTGAAAACTCAGTAGCCTACAGAATAGCATACTTCATCACATCACGTCACAATCATATAAAGATATGACAGAAATCTTGAGAATATCAGAATATTTTCAAGTGTGTGTACTTTATCAGTGTTTTTCTTTAGAAAACTTTACTTCACAACATTCCAAAGCATACTGTATTTTTTACTGCACTAAGTTTCATATTAAATATCATTTAATACTTAGTTTCATTAGAAATATACTACTTTCTTTCTTTTACTCAACTAATTCAAAGATTTACTTGAGTGCAAGAAAGTACTACATTTTAAATCTTCTTAAATATTAACAGTAAAACAAACAACTTCTATGAAATTTAGTTCAGTAAAAAGTACTTTGCAATGTAGTGAAGTATAGTTTTTCAAAGAAAAACACTACAGATACTTTTTTAATTGACTTGAGTATAGTAGAAATACTTCACCAATGTCCCGCTTTGGAGAACAGTATCTGATTTCAGCCAGTGGTTCGGATGTATACTGCAGATTTAGGCTAAAGTAGTATGCATACTAAGAGTTTGCATACTATGAAAGCGAGTCCAAGTATGGTAGTATGCTATTTCGAATCTATTCGATGTCTAATGCAAGACTCTTGTCAATACATGCTCAACTGTACTCCAAACATATCAGCATATGTTGTTATTATTATGCAACACTAAGAAAGCGTCCTGCAGTAATTAATGAGTAACTTTATTATGCAAATCGCGCGCTAGTTCTCACCTCTTCACCGCTTCTACAGATCCGTGTATCGCTTGTCCTCCTCCCTCTCCACTGTCATACAGAACCCCACACATGTCCAAAATCACTCCTTTCACACTTTTTAGCCACTCCATACTGCCTCCTGCAGCCATGCTCCTGACGCATCTGCGCACGCGCGAACAGAGACTTCTGGGAAATGAAGTTCTGCTGCTTCACACTGGACGCGCACGTAGACGCGGCTGACCAAAGAAGGAAAAAACACACTAGGGTGTTTGTAACACACAACTTTTGTCTTTTTCGTATGTTTTTGCTATTTTTATTATTAATGATAATATTAATAAATGTATAATTATGCCCAAACAACATTGAAAATATATGTCAACAGATATCCTGATGAAATTCAAGCACTGTACGCACTGTACAATTGATTTACTGCCTGTCAAATTTTCTAAGTGCTTGTAAATGAATAATCCTGCTCGAGGCAATACCTCATCAGTGTTGCATCACACCTCGAGTCTGTTCAGTGTCTCAATCTCAATCACTTCAGCTTCATCACTCACAGCTGCAATAAACAACATTAAACACTGTCAGAAATAGCTATTTCTTTTGTAAACAAATGTTTCACATTTCTACAAAAAGTGGTAAAGCGGAGCTATGGCAGAGTTTAACGCGGTTGCGTCATGACGCAGAGTGACGCGTGTGCGTGCATTTGAATAATCTATGTGTAGGCATCGTGAGGCTCGCATTCGGAGCAGAATCACCCGCACGGACCAGCAGAAGGTAAAACACACTCATAAACACGCACTACAGCGGCGAACAGCCAAAGGGGTCAGATAGAGGCGCTCACCGAGAGATAACTCCGGTTATTATTAATGCAGTGAGGGCTGATGAATATTTATTAACGCGAGTATGTTAATGACTCGCATCAGCTTCAGTACAGCAGCAGCAGCAGCGGCGAGGAAGAGGAAGAGGGTGATAAAGCGAACAGGTTGATGTAGGACTCAACGGGACTTTATTCAGTCATACTTTAATTTCTTATCAATTCATATAATATTTGAATTCAGTTTAATTTTTGTTTATTGACTGCTATGTAAACGTATTTACTGTACAGACCTGTCCTGTGTGTGTGTGTGTGTGTGTGTGTGTGTGTGAGTCTTTATTTAACCATTGGCAGCGCATGCAGTGGGCGTGATGAGGGCAGAGAGTTTTCAGCCAATCACCGCTCCAGGCTGCATTTGACGTGTGTCACGTGGTCAGGTGCCTGTATAAATAAGTGACACTTATTTCCACCTTCAGTGGAAAGTTTCCTAAGGAATCAGTTTAATAATTGATGACAGTCAGACTGATCATTAGTGTTGATAAGTCATGATTCTGATGAATGAGGCAGACTGAGCTCAAGCTGCTGATCTGTGGCTCATTGTGAGCGTCTGAATGACAAACTCAAGCTGGTCTGCTGCTTTCTGTCTGTTCATCAGTTTCTTTCACACGCTGCTGATCCAGACGCCACGTGTTCATCTCCACTAACACCAGCACAGGTCACTCCATCTGTGTCAGACGGCTCAGAGATTTCATAAGATCATAAAATGACATATAGCTCTGAGAATGACTGCTTGTAAAGGTTGGATTTGACTTCTATTTCTATTCACATTAATGCTGAAGCTTAAACTCATCAAACAAGAGTTTACAGAAGCTACATGTGAATGTGAATAAAGTAAATATGATGATTTGGTTTTTCCTCTCTCTAATGTCAGATGTCGTGCCAATGCAGGATATTAAACTCTGTCTTTGAAGGTTTCAGCTGAGGATGCAAGCGCATTGACCTGTGCTTATAATTCAGGATGTTTATTAGAGAATGTCACTTGTGTGGTTGTTATATACAGCCGTATATATATATTCATTCTCACATAGTTATACAGCTATCCTAATGAAAATCAACTTTTCATCAGTGCTGATTCACAGTCATATGGGAAACAGATTATTAAAGGTGAGCTGGGGGCAGTTGCATAAACATAGACGCTATATTACTATATTATCCAGGCTTGCTTTTCTGGTCTACCTTTTTGTAACGGACTTCAAACAGTTATGACCAGTCTTTCAGAAAACAAATGAGTAACTTTTTAAGACTAGTCAAAGCTGTCTATACAACATCACTGGTGAATTATTCATAAAAGCGCCAGGAGCAAGAATAATAAAAGTAACTTTTGCGAATGTTTTTTCATTTATGAAATTCTACAGTTATATTTATTCATCTAATAAACACAATATGGGTCTAACTTGAAGAAATTATGACAGAAATATGTTGCTATTGCAAAGTAAGATCACACCCATTTTTGAACATAGCCGTGAAAGTGCACTATCCAAACTTAAAATGTTATAATTCATGAACACTTTGGAAAACAGAGCTGTAAAGAAAATGCACTGTGCCATTTTTTATTTTATAAAAAAATATTTTACAAAATATTTTTGAATCCAGAACTGCTATAATAATAAAGCCTTATGTCTAAACAAGTTATGTTCCAAATTTGAAGTTGATATAAAAAAATGGTTCCTCTGAGATTTTATTTAGGCCGTTATACCACAAATAGCCACCGGGTGAAGCAATTTTTTGAAGCATTTTTCTGTCTAAATTTTTGTCACAAAATATGGAATCTTGAGACTTTCCGACGATATGTAGTTTGTCAAAATCTTGATTCTTAAAAAGCGTAATACATTTTGTAACATGACACTTGACTCCGCCCACAAAGGAGAGGAAACCAACAAAAGATTTTAAAGAACCATTAACCTGGTAACGCAACATCCTATTTAAAAAAACATTTCACAGGGTAAATTCTGAGGTTTTAAGCTTTCAAATGATATATAATTGAATTTTATTTGCGTCGTTAAATCACTATTTTCACGCTTATCGCTGTGGAACTGCTGTGAATCGATCATTTTAGTTGTTGAAGTGAAATGAAGTGAATCATCTGATCTCAGCAGGACTGAGGTGATTGAATGATTGTTTGTCAGTTTGTCTCAGTGTGAGTCGAACACGTCGTCATGAACAGCGTGAGGAGTCTGATGAGAGGCGTGGGCCGCGTGACGCCCGCTCTGAGCCGCGCAGTGCATTCTGGGATGCGCTCGTCCTCCTCGGCGGCGTCCAGAGCCAAAGCCGCGGAGCGTTCGCTGACGTCGGAGGAGGTTTACGCTCGCGAGGAGCGATACGGCGCTCATAACTATCACCCGCTGCCCGTGGCGCTGGAGCGAGGAGAGGGTAGGCGCTCACGCACAGAACTCTGGGAGTGTTTCACAATTACAACATAAACTCACAACTGATGAAAAGTCATAATTACCAGATATAAACTTAGATTTCAGACTTTATATCTTGGAATTTATATCTTAAGTCATTTTTTAGAGAGTATTTATTTAGAAATTGTGATATTTTTTCAGGATTCTTTAGTGAATAAAAAGCTTAAAAGAACAGCATTTATTCAAAATAGAAATCTTTTCTAACAATGTAAGTATTTGCTATCACTTTTTATCAATTTAATGCACCCTTGGTGAATAAAAGTATTAATTTCTTTCAAAAAAAAAAAAAAAGAAGAAGAAAAATTTGCTGACCCCAAACTTTTGACCGGTAGTGTATATATAAATACATATATATATATTTTTAAAAGTATCTTGCTGTATTGTATGTAAACACTTGTGTATATAATGTATATTATATATAAATATAAATATTTTACATACACATCTAACATATTTTTTCTTAAAACATACATGTACACTGCCACTCTTAAGTTTGGGTAAGTCAGTAAGATTTTTAAAAACATTTCTTGTGCTCATCAAGGCTGCTTTTATTTGATTAAAAAATACAGAAAGAATTGTAGTTTTGTGAAATATACTTAATTTAAAATAACTGTTTTCTATGTGATAATATTTTAAAATGTAATTTATTCCTGCGATCAAAGCTGAATTTTCAGCATCATTACTATTACTATTAATACATCATAGTCTTCAGTGTCACGTGATCCTTCAGAAATCATTCTAATACACTGATTTATTATTATTATTATTATGTTGGAAACATACTGCTTAAAATTTTGTTGGAACCTGTGATTCCGGAAGTCTTTAATAAATAAAAAAAGAACAGCACTTATTAAAAAATTGAAATCTTTTGTAGCAATATAAACTACCATCTAAAGGTTGTGCTCAGTAAATTTTATTCTGTCTTTTTTAAAAAGAAATTAATACTTTTATTCAGCAAGGATGTGCTAAATTGATTAAAAAAAGTGACAGCAAAGACGTATATTGTTAGAAAAGACTTCTATTTTGAAGTAATTATTCAGCATATTAGAAGGATTTTGAATAAATATACAGAGTACACACACATATAGTATGTAAAAACATAAACTTTTATTTTCAATCCATTAATCACGACTAATCGTTTTGCAGCTCTATGATTCAAATTTCTGACTTTTTCTCAAAATTCTCACAAAAAAGAGTTTTTATTTTAAGAATTCTGAGTTGAATCAGAATTGCAAGAAAAACAATCAGAATTTTGAGGGAAAAGTCACTGTTACCACCATTTTTTTCAGAAGTTATGAGCAATAAAAAATGTTTTTGAACACTGCAAAAAATGCTTTTCATAAATCAAGAAGGATTTTCTAGAGGAGTAAAAATTAGAACAGACAAAATAATCTGCCAATGGGGTAAGCAAAAAAATATTATTTCAAACTGAAAACAAGAATATTTTGCTTACCCCATTGGCAGATTATTTTAACCATAGTTTAATCATTATCTTATCAATTTTGACTTTTTTGACTTTTACTCATCTAGAAAATCCTTCTTGATTTAGGAATTTTAAGATATTTTGGCTGGAAACAAGACTAAGACAAAAAAACAAGACAAAAAGCTAAGTAAGAAAAGCAGTTTTTCCCAGTGAAGCTGCATGCATCTCTTCTGTGTTCATCTCCAGTAGTTTGCTATAGTTTAGTCAAAATAATATAGTATACAATAGTCTGCATTCTCTACACAGCATGCTTAAATGTAAAAACATAAGTATATTAGTTTAGCGTGAGATCAGATCTGTGATGGGTGTTGTTCCGGTGTGTCGCAGGGGTTCAGGTGTGGGACGTGGAGGGCCGCAGGTACTTTGACTTCCTGAGCGCGTACAGCGCCGTCAACCAGGGTCACTGCCACCCCAAGATCATCTCCGCTCTCACGGCTCAGGCCTCGCGACTGACGCTCACCTCCAGAGCCTTCTACAACGACGTGCTGGGCGCCTACGAGCAGTACATCACCCGCCTGTTCGGATACGACAAAGTGCTGCCCATGAACACAGGTACGGATCACCCTTCAGCCGTCAGGTCGGCGGTTACGGTCGGGTGTGGCGTCTAATCCTGCTGTTGTGTGTTGAAGGTGTGGAGGGCGGAGAGACGGCCTGTAAGCTGGCCCGGAAGTGGGCGTACACCGTCAAGGGCGTCCCCAAAAATCAGGCAAAGATCGTGTTCGCAGGTGAGACAACAGCTGACTGTCGACATCACTCACGCAGGCTTATACTTGTTCAGGAATGAGGACACAAAGAGGATTTACTTGCATCTCCAAATCCATAAGTTTGCTTTTTTATTTTTGATCAAGTAAATTGATTGGCATATAAGAATTCATAATAATAAAAAACATCTGACTGATCCTAAACTGTTTAGCATCAGTGTATGTCATGTTAAAGGCTGTTGTGATGTGAGATGATCATCTGTGTGTTTCTGCTCTGGTTCCCGCAGACGGTAATTTCTGGGGTCGTACGATGGCGGCCATCTCCAGCTCGACGGACCCCAGCAGCTACGAGGGTTTCGGTCCGTTCATGCCAGGGTTTGAGCTGGTCCCGTATAACGACGTCTCTGCGCTGGAGGTACGGCACTGTCTTCATTTACACATGATCTGTCATCCTCTTGAACACATGAGGTCAGCTGCTCTAACTCAGTGTAGACCACAGTTGAGAACCAAACCTTCACCAGAAGTTCAAACAAACATGAAATGGGAAACACTTATCAAACAAAGAGAAGCTATAAAGGCCTCCAGCTGTTTACCATCTGATTTAAAAAATTGGGCGTAGCACCATATTATCCCGTAGGGGCATTTTTTGTCAGTGACTTTCAAACAGCACACATACAAACACGTGCAGTCAAACAATACAAATTCAAAATATTTCTTTTGCCTTAATTTGTCCTCAGTCTTCAGTTTTAGTTGTTTAAAAATTTTACAGTTTTAAAATAATTATTTTTTACTGTAGAGTGAAAATCACAATAGTATGACTATTTCTTGTTTTGTTGATTTATTAATAATAAATAACAATCATAAAGTTATCATTATACTAATTGTCATGTATTATAATAATACTACTATATTAATAATTATAATATACTACGACTAATTAATATTCGTATTGTTGCTGTTAGAGCTAACATTATTAGAGCTGCAAAGCGATTAGTCGTGATTAATTGATTCAAAATAAAAGTTTGTTTGCATACTACATAATGTATGTGTACTGTGTGTAATGATATGTGTATAAATGTAAATACACACACATATGTGACCCTGGAGCACGAAACCAGTCTGAAGTAGCACAGGTATATTTGTGTCAATAGCCAACAATACATGTTATGGGTCAAAATTATAACTTTTTCTTTATGCCAAAAATCATTAGGATATTAAGATCATGTTCTATGAAGATATTTTGTAGAATTCCTGCCCTAAACATATCAAAACCTAATTTTTGATTAGTAATATGCATTGCTAAGAACTCTGTCCTAACACACAATACATTGATTAATTGCAACTAATTGTTTTGTAGCTCTAAATATTATGATGATTATATTATTATTTTATGATCTTATTGATATAAAATCAATA
>NC_133382.1:39055509-39239819 GCF_049309525.1 Garra rufa
AGTAGATGCCTGTTCTGACACTTTGCTGCTTTTGGTCCTTTCTGGAGTTTGATGTTTTCGTTGAATGATGATTCTTCCAAACATGAATTCTTCCTTCAGTCGTGTTGTGACCATGTTGAGGTGTTGTGTGTGATCTGAGGTCGGCTGGAGGCTCTTCTACAATCTGCTCTCTGTTTCTTCCTTTCTCATTCCAGCTGTGACTCATTTATTAATGATCTAATAATTGATCTGACTCACTAACCGTGTGATCATGCTGCAGGAAGTGATGTTTTAGCTTTTGTTTTTGTGACTAAAAACAAAACAGCATTTCAATAAAACATCCACATCACGGCTCCGTTCATTCACGAGCAGAGGGCGACATTTGACCTCTGGTGACCCTATGGGTGTATTATATAGTATACATTTGTTTCCTTTGTACTGGATAAAGTAGTTTTCCCTAGTGATACAGATTCACCCAAATTGAATAACATACATTTAATTCAGCTTGTTCAGTAATATTAATTAAATGACAAAGAAATAGGAAACCCAAAGATTTGACTGCAGATCCTATCATCCTCTGCTGAAATGAAGGAGTCTGATGTGTTTCTTCATGATGATGGAAGCATGATGTTTCTTTTTTTTTCTTTCTGTTGTGTGTCCATCACTCCACAGCTCATAGACATGGAGAAATGGGTACGTGGATGCACACACACACACACACACACACACACACACACACACACACACACACACACACACACACACACACACACACACACACACACACACTCTCACACTCACACTCTCATCTGCTGCATGTGTGCTGTGCTCCTGATCTGAGATCAGCATGTTCCTCTTGTCTGACAGCACTGGATCCAGACATTCAGCACTTATTATGACTCTTACTGTCATAATTTCAGACTCATCTTTTCTTTTCTTTCAATCATTTGGGTTCTGCCTTCATTAAAGGAAAGGATCAGACTGAGATGAGAATCAAACCCATATGATAAAACACTTAAGGAGAGATTCAGCAGAATGTTCAAGCTGCTCGTTTCATGCTCGGTTTGTGCTTGATTGAAGATCGTGAGTCATATGGGTTTGCAGAAATCCAAACATTCATGAGTCAAGATACAGTATCTGGATTTGTACAGTGACATCAGATAAGATGTTCTGTTTTTGGAAAAATCTAAAAAAATTATTAAGCTTACACTCTTTAAAATATAGGTGCTTTAAAAGGTTCTTCACAGTGGTATTTTTGGTTCCACAAAGAACCATTCAGTCAAGGGTTCTTTAAACAACCATCTCTTTCTTTCCTTTTATAATCTGGAAAAACCTTATTCGCCACAAAGAACCTTTTGTGAAACAGATGTTAAAGGTTCTTTATGGAACCATTTAGACAAAAAAGGTTCTTCTATGGCATCGTAAAGCACCTTTATTTTTGGACACTTTATTTTGAGTGTAGAATGAAAACTAAAAACAAATATCTGCCGGGGGATGTAGATTTTTCTGACCCTGTTGGCAGATATTTGTTATTAACACTACAGGCCTACATTTCTCAGATCTCTAAATTATCAACACACTACAAAAAATGCTTCATCTTACTTAGTATGTTTGTCTTGTTTCAGGTCAAAATATCTAAATAAGATGCATTTACTAGATAAGCAAAATGACATAAGATATTTAGTCTTGTTTTAAGCAAAATGCACTTAATTTAGTTTTTTCCCCCTGGAAACAAGTAAAATCATCTGCCAGTGGGGTAAGTAAATATTGTTAAATCAAGAGAATTTTACTTACTCCACTGGCAGATAATTTGACTTATTTTAAGAAAATTATTTTCAGTTTAGTTTTTTTTCACTTGAAAATATGTGCTTGTCTAGTAATTGCATTTTAATTTAAGAATTTTTAGATATATTTAGACTAGAAACAAGACAAAAATATAAGTAAGATAGGCATTTTTGCAGTGAATCAAAACTTTCCTGAAAGGCTTTCATTTTATGCTCATGTAAATATCAGCATCTGCACTAAATTGCACATATTCTCACTATATCAGACCATATAAGCCGGATGGATCAAATATGTTCTATTTTTTTTAAACTTACGACTTAAATTGTCAGACTTTACTGAGTTAATGTTAAAAACTTCTCAGAAAACAAGGCTTTTTATCTAATATTATTGTGCATCTCCAGATTTGAAGAATGGTTAGATATTCTAGTAATGATGGAGTTTGCTCACTTTCTTGCATCATTTCTTTCTTGTTAATTTGTTAACAGAGGAATGTTTTTCTGAAGAGCCTGAAGAGTCAAACTGGATGATCTGTATTGATCTGTGGTCAGTCTGATCGTTGATCTCTGGCCTCCGCATGTCTGAGCTCATCAGGAGCCACACGTGTTTGTGTTTTTCAGCCAGACGTTACTGCAAAGACAGGAAGAGATCATGTGACTGACAGTGCTGCACAGTATACACTGAACACTGACTGTTCCCAACAGTGAGCGATACAGTATGCAGTATGTAAGGACACTGTCACATGATCTCATCAGTGAGCGACATCCAGTTACCTGGACAACAAAACGTTAGTTTGCATTTATAAATCAGATCGGTCAGGAAAATCAATCACACTGGAAATGGAAAGTCTAGTCGAGCACATTGCATTGTGGGAAGTAGTATGTGATGTTGTAGATCATTCCATGCATCCTGTGCACAGTGTACATGCTGCATACTGCAGATCATACAGTAGTGTGTTAGTGTGTTGATGATCGTAGATTCTGATGTCATCTGGATTTCTTGTGTGATTAACAATGTCTTCTTTCCTCTTATGGGCCACAGAAATTCATGATGAAGGTAGGAGTCCATGTGTGTGTGTCTGTGTCGTTGTTGTGCGTCCTGCAGTCATGTGATGTAGTGTAATGTAATGTAGCTGTACAGTGAGCTAATTCCTCCGAGACGAGAGCGAGCACTGGAGTGAGCGTAATGAGAAAATAAAGGTCCTGTTCTTCCTGTCCTGAAGCATTACTGCAGCCATTACCTGATACACACACACGCCGCCTTAAGAGAGCCATTAACACACACACACACACACACACACACACACACACACACACACACACACACACACACACACACACACACACACACACACACACACAGGAAGTGCTGATTCCCAGGAACATCAGCCTCACGATGGAAAAACACTCAAACACATTTAGACTTGTTTGATGTATTGGATTCTCCATGTTCCTTTATGCCGTGTATATTGCTATGTGTTGTGTCCATTTATATGCAAACAATTATTGTAAAACAAAAGTTCATTTTTTGGCCCTACTGAAAATAACAGGGTCCTCTAAAATGAATATTTAAATTAAAATGATTTTAGAATATTATACATGCTCCTAAAATCGATTTATAGAACAGTAATAATTGATGTTAATGTGAATAATTTTAACAAAATAAGAGAGATCATACAAAATGCATGTTATTTTTTATTTAGTACTCTCCTGAGTACTGAATAAATCCTGCAGATTCTTCAGTTTTTCAGCATCTTTTGCATATTTGAACCCTTTCCAGCAGTGACTGTATGGTTTTTTTTCACACTGAGGACAACTCAAACACAACTATTAAAAAAGGTTCAAACACTCACTGATGCTCCAGAAGAAAACATGATGCATTAAGAGCTGGGGGTGAAAACATTTTTCTTATATCATTGAAATCATTTTTTTTTTTTTTCATTTAGTACTGCTTTCATGTTTTCCAGAAGACACATTAAGTACAATTTACCTTGATCTTTCAAATACAAAAAGTTTTCACCCCCGGCTCTTAATGCGTCGTGTTTCCTTTTGGAGCATCAGTGAATGTTTGAACCTTTTTTAATAGTTGTGTATGAGTCCCTCAGTTGTCTTCAGTGTGAAAAGATGGATCTCAAAATCATACAGTCATTGTTGGAAAGGGTTCAAATATGCTGGAAAACTGTAGAATCTGCAGGACCTGGAGGTTTTTTTTGAAGAGCAGTGCTCAGTTTAACTGTTCAGAACAAACAAGAGACTCATGAACAACCATCACTAAACAAAAAAAGTCGTAGATCATCCAGGTAACCACACACAGTATTAAGAACCAAGGGCTACCAAACTTTTGAAGGGGCTTATTTTTAGGGTAACCGTACGTCCTCTTTTCCCCGGACATGTCCTCTTTATGGACGTAAAACAATGCGTCGGGCCAGGATTCCTAAATTGCCCAAAATGTCTGGGATTCTGCTTTTGCTTTCTACATTCTCCATTCATTGTGTGCGTTTTTGTATTAAAGCCTTGCACGGGACTGTTTTCTTAATTCCGCTCCTGCAAACATTATAATATTGAATGTAGTTTTTGCGCTTCTTTGGATGCAGCTCATGTTGGATGTAGGGTTGCAAAATCCACATTTTTTTCCACAGAATTGGGCTGATTTTAAAAACTGTTGTTTTCTCCCATGGGTTAAAAGTTTGAAATATTGCATAAATTCCATTTGACTGAAATGCTTGTATTGAAACATAAAACTGTGATAGATGTTAGTTAGTGAGATGGCCACTGTGGTAGGAAGCTTTTTAGCTGCGTTTGTGATCAATCTGCATAACATTGACTGTAAAATATGTAGTTTAGGTATGAAAATGACATATTTTGATACCAAAACTAGTACCTAAACCACTCAAAATAATTCCCTCCGGTCTGCTATTGTGTTATTTCGCCAACACTTCGTGGTCTATGTATACTATTTTGCTTTATTTATGTTAGTTACGCACATTTATGACAAATTGAATATCAGATCTCTGTCATATTGCCAAAAATAATTGTGTCACACATGAAAACTCTAACAATCTCTTACAAGGTAACACGATGTAACCTTGCTCTCACTTGAAATGTGTCCCCACATTCAGGATGTGTTCACACTTGTAGTTCAGTTCATTCGGTTCATTTGGTCAGGACCAAAAATAATAATTATAAATTTTGTCCTGGTCCACTTAACATTCACACTGACATTTTTGACAGCGAACCTAAAGGCAGAGTCATAAGTTCTCAACCTGATTGGGGGGATGAATGACGTCTATGTCGTGACGGAACTCACTGAACACTCCTAACAAACTGCTTTAAGTCGACTACACCTAGTGCTGTCTGCTGAACAAAGCGCACTTGTTGTGTGTATATGATTTTATTTTCACCACCTGCGAACTCACAAAGACCTTATAAAAGGCACTTTATTTCGGTGTTGCTCTACATTTGCCCTCTACTCATTTTGTTTTGGATACACCGCTTGTTCCCTTTGTGAAATCATGTCGCATAGCATCACATCTTGTAATTATGTCCTGTTTTTGGTTAGTTTAGAAGTATTTGGTATGTGTTGCGTATATATTTCATTCGAAGCACACCAGAGTTCATTTGGAAGTGAACCGAGACCCATCTTTTTAGCAGTCTCCGTCCGCTTGTTCGGATGGCAGTGTTCACACTTACTCAAATGAACCGCACTAACTGAGCAATCGCGCCAGAGTTCGTTTTAATCGAACCAAACATGACAGGTGTGAACACACCCTAAAGTCTGAATTTGAGAGTATTGGAGCTGGAAAAGTCTTTAAAAGGTCCCTGAATTTAAAGTTAACCAAGGTGTGGGAACCCTGTGATATATTTGTTTGTGTTTGGGGTTGTTGTGTGATTCTGCTGTGAATGTGAAGCTGGGGAGTGTTATATTGATTATGAATCAATGTGTATGTGTGTTTCAGACGGCGCAGGGTGGAGGTCACCGGACACTGCTCTATGGTCACGCGGTCTTACTGAGACACTCCTACAGCGGGATGGTGTGTGTTTCTCTGACGATGCGTCACGTCTGTGTGTGTGTGTGTGTCTGTGTGTGTGTGTGTGTGTGTGTGTGTGTGTGTGTGTGTGTGTGTCTGTGTGTGTGTGTGTGTGTGTGTGTGTGTCTGTGTGTGTGTGTGTGTGTGTGTGTGTGTGTCTGTGTGTGTGTGTCTGTGTGTGTGTGTGTGTGTGTGTGTGTGTGTGTGTGTGTGTGTGTGTGTGTGTGTGTGTGTCTGTGTCTGTGTCTGTGTCTGTGTCTGTGTCTGTGTGTGTGTGTGTGTGTGTGTCTGTGTGTGTGTGTGTGTGTGTGTGTGTCTGTGTGTGTGTGTGTGTGTGTGTGTGTGTGTGTCTGTGTCTGTGTCTGTGTCTGTGTCTGTGTCTGTGTGTGTGTGTGTGTGTGTGTCTGTGTGTGTGTGTGTGTGTGTGTGTGTCTGTGTGTGTGTGTGTGTGTGTGTGTGTGTGTGTGTGTGTGTGTGTCTGTGTGTGTGTGTGTGTGTGTGTGTGTGTGTGTGTGTGTGTGTGTCTGTGTGTGTGTGTGTGTGTGTGTGTGTGTGTCTGTGTGTGTGTGAGATTCACGTGTGATGTGTTTATTTCTCCAGTATCTGTGCTGTCTGTCTACGGCTCGCTCATCCACAGACAAATTGGCGTTTGACGTGGGGCTTCAGGAAGACACGACAGGTGATGTCACTTCCTGTTGAATTATAGTTATAGTTTTAGCTCAGATTGTATTTTTATGTGTTTGTCATATTAATCAGTTTTTGTTTGTAAATGATTTTTGTTGATTTCTAGCTGTACTTATCCTGTATGTGTGTGTGTGTGTGTGTGTGTGTGTGTGTGTGTGTGTGCAGGTGAGGCGTGTTGGTGGACCATCCACCCGGCGTCCAAGCAGAGGTCAGAGGGTGAGAAGGTGCGAGTGGGTGATGATCTGATCCTGGTCAGCGTGTCGTCTGAACGATACCTGGTGAGTTTTAGCAGAATCTGAAGCTGATGGCTGCGCGTCAGCTAAAGGTTGTTGAATCTGAGAGTGTCTCTCTGTTCCAGCACTTGTCGTATGGTAACGGCAGTCTGCACGTGGACGCAGCGTTCCAGCAGACGCTCTGGAGCGTGGCTCCGATCTGCTCCGGCAGTGAAGTGGCTCAGGGTGAGTGAGTGTGTGCGTGGAAACTTGACTGAAAAAAATATCACACTACGTTCCACTTCCTGTTCATTTACTCAGCACTGTGTTTTAGGTTTCCTGATTGGTGGAGATGTTCTGCGAGTGCTGCACGGTCACATGGACGAGTGTTTGACCGTCCCGTCAGGAGAACACGGAGAGGAACAGCGCAGGTCAGGATTCAGAGACGTCTACTTTCTGATTCAGTGGCGTTCACTGATATAAAACACTAGTTCACACAAAAACATCAAATCTCTGGTCCTCAATTAGGGGTTCAGGGGCCACCAGGGGCCACAAGATGATCTTGATTTAAAATCATAAAAAAACAATAATTAAAATAAGCTAAAATGACAAAAATATCAAGATATTTCTTATTTTATTTCAGCTTCTCAACAACTTAAATGTTTAGTTCACCTTTAGAACAAAATGTACAGATAATATACTCATCCAAGATGTTTGTCTTTCGTTTTTCCTTCATAAAGTAATTATGTTCAGGAATGTTCTCCATATAGTGGACTTCTATGGTGTCTGTGAGTTTGAAATTCTAAAATGCGGTTTAAATGCAGCTTCAAAGGACTCTAAACGATCCCAGTCGAGGAAGAAGTGAAACAATTAGTTTCTTCCTAAATAAATTAATATTTAACACTTTTTGACCACAACTACTTGTCTTGTCTAACTTTGCGATGCATACTCTATGTATTCCGGTTCAAGACAGTTAGGGTATGTCGAAAACACATATAAATCAAATTTTCTCCTCCAACTTCAAAATCATCCTACATCGCTGCAGAAGGACCAATCCAGTGTTTACAAAGTGAACGTGCAAAGAAGATCAAACGCCCTTTACAAAAAAAGGTAAAGCAGTGATGTAGGATTTTGAAGTTGGAAGAAGAATTGAGATGGGAGTTTCTCAACATACCCTAACTGCCTTGAACCGGAATACACAGAGTTTACACAGAGCTTGATCAGAAAAGCATTTTGGTTAAAAAGTGTAGAAATATTCTTTTTTTTTTAAATAACTGATTGTTTCACTAGATAAGACCCTTCTTCCTCGACTGGGATCGTTTAGAGCTCTTTGAAGCTGCATTTAAACTGCATTTTGGAAGTTCAAACTCAGGGCACCATAGAAGTCTACTATATGGAGAACATTCTTGAAATGTTTTTCTCAAAAAACATAATTTCTTTAAGACTGAGGAGAGAAAGACATGAATATTTTGAATGACAAGGGGGTGAATAAATCATCTGTAAATTTTTGTTCTGGAAGTGAACTCATCCATTAATACTTACCCACTAAATAACAGAAAATGTAAAAGCATGCAGATTTATTGGTTAAAAAGAGCAGGAACCCTTAGGAACATTCAGCTCTTCTGGAATTGAAATCTATTGTACAGAAACTATTTTTATGGTCAAAAGTGGTTGAGAAGCGCTGTGGAGGTGATGTGGAGATGTTGTGTTGTGTGTATCTGATTCTTCATGGCTAACTGCTCCATCTAGGCCTGTGATGGTCTGATGGTCAGCACTGTGTGTTGAGGTTGATTAAACACTCTTGATGGTTGTAGTGTGGAGTGTTTCAGCTCTCTGAGGGTTTCAGTGTGATGTGTTCATCTTCTGAGGTCAACCACTGTGGTTGGATGTTGCTGACGTCCTTCTGAAGAGCTCTGAGATCTGGATATACATTTGTGCTTGTAACTAAAGGCCTAAAAGAAGACAAATCTTGGAATCTCTGGATCAGAATTCAATGTGCTGTGTAGATCAGGATGAGAAGATCCTGGATGAGGAGTTGTGCATAAACTCAATGATGACACCTTGACTAACTAAATGAGATGAAGACGTGCCGAATATGAGCCCTTTAACATCCTATTCCAGTTTCTCTCTCTCGAAACACCGTTGGTTCTCCTGATGCGGAAGTAGGACGTTCACTCGTTCTTCGGTGGAAACAGAGGCTCGGATGAGAGTCTCTCGGGGTCTGGTCGTGAGCTTCTCTGAGACAGAATGAGATCTGGTGTGGCTGTATGTGTGCCGCTGTAATTACAGAAACACCTGTCCTCTCTGGGACATCAGACACAGATAGAAATGTGTTACCCTGTTCCTCTCGCTACCGCAAACTGTTTAACCCAGAAAGAAAAAACTAATTTAGATCCACATCTCTACGAAAAGTTATTCAACAGACACTTAAAAATGACAAATGCAGTGAAAGCTAAATATAGTCTGAAGTGGTTAGATGAGCTTCTGAGGTGATTATGTGAGTATATGCTGTGATTATGAGAGCATATGTTATGATTATGAGTATCCATAATTTGCATCGCATTCAAGGTCTACATTCGATCTGTTCTTGCAATTCCTGGAAATTGAACCATGATGTACTGTTTGCAGGAATGTATAAACCATCAGTTAGTATGTGTTTAAGCTCCTCAGCTTCACATATAAAGCTGAAATCTGTTCCCGTCAGGGTTTGATTTTCTCTTCATCCGTGTTTCTTGTCACCGGTGGCCTTGAGTGTGTCACGTCTGCCTTTGAATGCTTGAATTCAAAGAACATTTCTCTGTATCCATCCGTCTCTTTTAACTCGAATAAGAGATGTTCTTGCACAAGTGTTATGCAAGTGTGTGTTGTAGTGAGCACTGCATTGTGGGACCGTGTTTGTGTTTGTGTGTGTCTCATTGGTTTGAAACGTTCCCAGCGCACATCATGTTCCAGAAGCTGATTGTGATCCTCAGACTGCAGTTTGAGGTCAGATGCAGACCGTCAGGACGAGACGTTATGATAAATGATTCTGTCTCAATAATCATTGTGTGTATTTTTAGTTTTTTTGATCCAGATCTGCAGCATAAGCTCCACTTCTCAACCTTCAGCTGCCTTTGAGAGTCTCACAGACTGTTTTAATGTGATGTTTTTGCTTTGTGCTGTGGAGGAAGTGATGTCATTCTTTTCCTCGCACTACTTCCTCTTATAATTATAATTAGGGATATTTGTTCTCTCATATTGATTTTCAAGGACACTTTAACCTTTCATGAGGGCTTTTTCTTAGCCACATAAAAAATCAGTAGTATAATAATACAGTTGACTAAAATTAGTATTAATTTGTCACAAGGAACAAATATGACTGTTAATTATAATATCAAATCAATACCTAATTCAAGGGAAATAATGTTTTCAAGTGTTGGACTTGCTATTGATGCTGATCTCTGCTTCATTTGTGATTCTGTTCTGAATTAAATAGATGTAGAATGTAGAATGGAAATACAGACTTATGTAATTGTTTTTGTCTATTCCAGGACGGTGCATTACGAGGGTGGAGCTGTGTCTATCCACGCCAGATCCCTCTGGAGGCTGGAGACGCTGCGAGTGGCGTGAGTGAATGAGCGTTTCTCACCTGATCTCTGTCTGTGCTGATAATGAGTCCTGATTCACGCACTCACACTTCAGTGCTGATGAGGAACTCTTGAGAACATGAGAGCACCATCACAGAGATCTGTGCTCCGTTCTACCTGTCCTACTGGGGGGTAATGAACAGGACTCTATGTGACACCAGGGACACCTGCACAGCCACTTTTGAATAAAATGCATCAATTAATCAAATGCATTAGCGTGCATTTTTATTTCATTCATGCATTTTGATAAAAAATGTGTAAAAAATATTGTGATTTAAAATAGTTGTTTTCTATGTGAATATCTGTTAAAATGTAATTGATTGCTGTGATCAAACCTGAATTTTCAGCATCATTACTCCAGTCTTCAGTGTCACATGATCCTTCAGAAATCATTCTACTAAGCGGATTCAAAACTTTTTATTAGTTCTATTTTAAATTCACACAATGAACATGACATGAAAAGACTGATTTAACTCCATATGAACCTGTAGAGCACAGACTGACCCTGTGAGGTTCCCATCATGCCGCAGTGCTGATGTCATTGAGGATCTCGGTTCGGTCTGATGCGTTCCATCATGTTTGACCCCTCTGGCAGCAGCCGCGTTTGCGTTCCCATGAAGCCTTTAATTACACACTGCAGGACATCAGCTTTTCTGCGTTCTGCTCTTCACAGACTAAAAATAATCCAGGATGCTAAAGTTGGAGTGTTGGAGCGTTTTATCAAAGTGGCATTTTGGGGTTGGGGCCAAATACTGGAGCAGGAGCCCAACACAGTTTACTTCCTGCTTTTGAATTACAAATCAACATCACTTCAGGTTTTCATTGTGCGCATCTCATCACTTTCTCATCCCCTGTTGAATTAATGAGCTGCTGTTTGTCATGAAAACATCCTAACAGTCAATCATGTGCATTAGCAAGTCGTCTGAAGTCAAATGATACCTGAATTTCAGTCATTATTAAGTGGTCGTCTTCACACTGTTTCTTTAGTACTCAGTAGTAGCCCAGTGCAATGTGGGTAAGCTGAAGCCTGTCCTCTCGCTGTGTGCAGGTGGAGCGGCAGTCACATCCGCTGGGGTCAGCCGTTTCGGTTGCGTCACGTGACCACCGGGAAGTATCTGAGCATGATGGACGATCAAGGGCTCCTGCTGATGGACAAGGAGAAAGCGGACGTCAAATCGACAGCCTTCTGCTTCCGTTCCTCAAAAGTGAGACTGACGCCGCACAGACCTCAGCTGAACCCGAAACACCTCAAACACTCGTTATTAGATCAGCTCATCTGCAAATGAGGATGAAAATGAAAATGTTAAAGAAATACTGACTGATTTGAATTTGTATTGAGGTAGCAAACAGGATGATGCCTTGGCTTTTTGTATTTTTATAATTGAAGAAAGAATAATGGATGTCTGTTAGAAGTTTTCTCAGTATTCATTTATTAACATGGGTTTAAAAAAAATGTGTGATAAAATTTTTTATTTTCTCATAATTGTTGGAGGGGAGTAATTGTGAATTTTGACTAGGGATGCACCAAAATGAAAATTCTTGAACGAAGCTGAACAAAATTAAACACTGGGCCAAAGGCCACGTATTTTGCCAATTTTTTCACCATTGCATAAATAACTAGCCAAAATGTGCTTTTTACAGTTTAGTCTTGCTTTTCAAAAAGAAATCAGTTACAAAACAATTTTAAAATATTAACTTAACACTGAACATTTTTAACATTCTAATAGACATTATAGCCTACCAACAAAGCACAATTTAACTTAAAATTAATAAGTTAGTAAAATAATATTCTTTGGCCATTTTTAAGACCCTCTTCTTGACTCAGGCATGTGTTTTTAATGTACAAACAAATGCAGCCTCGCTGAGCAAAGGAGAATGTTAGAATAAATGTATTAATAGAGCTGTTGGAATGATTATCATTATTTTTGTCTTACTTTTTTATTTTATTTTACAGAACAACAGTAAAATGCCAATACTAACATTTCTGAATGTTGACTTTTATTTAGTGGTAAACCCGCAAGAAGAGCTCAGTCCTAGTTTTTGCTGGCAGCAGCAGATTTGTGAATGATTGTCATCTTTGGTCTTTGAACCCTGGCTAAGGAGCTGCTGTCAGAATAAACACAATTGGTGTCTGGTGTATTAGACAACAGAACGTTCTGGAGTTGATTGACTAATGGATGATTTCAGTCATCATACAGTAACCTTTCTCTTCTCATGAAGACATGCGATGCGCTTCTAAACAGTCTCTCGCTGTCGGTGTTTGGAATGATTTTTGCATCAGACAGTTTTAAATGCTTCCACACTGACCACATGTTTGATCATTAGTGTGTGCCTCTATTTGAACACGTCATTGTTCGCTATAATTTATTAGGCCTTTGCGCTTATTTGGTTGCTGAACATTTGGTGCATCCTTAATTTTGACTTTTTCAGATAGCTGTCAGAACTGTGAGATACAGTATAAACTTAAAACTGAAAGAAAAATGTCTGAATTGTGAGATAAAAAGTCACAATTTGAAACAAGATTTCATCGTAATTGTTTATAAATAATACATGTTTTTAAATGGTCTAATTTTATCTCCACTGTTGATCTGTTTGATTCAGCTAGTGAATTCAAGCTGAAAGTGAAACAGTTTTTGCTGACTGAACTAGTGTTTACCCATGATGCTCTGCTCATCCTCCTGCAGGAGAAGCTGGACTTTGGCCTGAGGAAGGAGGTGGATGGGATGGGTGTCCCGGACATCAAATACGGCGACTCTGTCTGTTACATCCAGCATGTGGACGCTGGGCTCTGGCTCACGTACCAGTCTGTGGACGCCAAGTGTGCGCGAATGGGTGGAGTTCAGAGGAAGGTGAGCATGTGACAGTGTGTGTGTGTGTGTGTGTGTGTGTGTGTGTGTGTGTGTGTGTGTGTGTGTGTGTGTGTGTGTGTGTGTGTGTGTGTGTGTGTGTGTGTGTGTGTGTGTGTGTGTGTGTGTGTGTGTGTGCGCATCATTGTGAGTTCAGTGTGATGGATTCATTCATACGTGACGCCCGTGAGCTGCTTCTGAGGGAGATTCATTACAGACACGTCAAACTCTCACACCCTCATCATTACTGCAGCAGCACACACACACACACACACACACACACACACACACACACACACACACACACGCACACTTAAGCTGATGAAAAATGTAATGTATGTGTGTATGTGTGTTTTAGGCCATCATGCATCATGAGGGTCACATGGATGACGGTTTGACGCTCTCGCGATCACAACACGAGGAGTCACGCACCGCTAGAGTCATTCGCAGCACGGTTTTCCTCTTCAATCGCTTCATCAGGTAACACACACACACACACACACACATTTTTAAGTTTTTCTTCTGAGGACTTCCTGCTGTTGTTTGATGAGCTGTGCTCTTTCCAGTCACTTCATGAACAATGAGTGAATGATGCTGCTGATCACAGTGTTTTATTTTTTATTTGATTTAGTCTGAGTCGGTCTGATTTCAACTGCATTAAGGTTTTTCTGTAATCAATATCTGGCAGCAGGACATTTTTTATGGTTGGGTGAGCAAGAATAACAGTAACATTGTCATGGAATTGTGTAATATGTATTTGTTTTAAATAATAGAATAAAAGATAATTTAAAAGATAAAAGAATTCAGGTCTTCTAAATTCTGGTGTGTTTGTTTAAAATTTGTTTAAAATAATTAGAGACCTGAGGCTGCTAATATCAGTCTCCAAAAATTATCATCATTAACTAAAAAAAAAAAAAAGTTATTTAAAATGAAATAAATTGTAACTAAAAAATAGAGCGTTTTTTTTGTTACCGATAGTTGAAGATACTACAATAATTAAACTAAAATTTAAATAAAATTTATTTAAAAATCTTATAGACCTGTTTAGGAAAACTAACAAAAACACAGCAAAGTCATAAAAAATGCAATTGAAATTAAAAAGAAAAAAAATCTAAAAAAAATAATTCAAAAATTTAATAAAAACCAAAATATCTTAATAACAGTAAAATAACATGGACCCTTTTAAACAGTCATCTTTATCATAAATCCTTAAAAGTTTTTCATATTTTGATAAAAAACACTATACTTTTTTATATCACCTTTTCATCAAGTTACAATTTTTTTTTCTCGCTTATGCAAGGGTGTTTCTAATGTCGCATCTATGGGAGGGATGGTAAATTTGACATCGTTCTCTCTTCCGACTGCTGATATCAGTCTCTCAATTTTTTGCCTCTAGCACACACACAGACACACACACGCACAACTCTGTATAGCTCTCTTTGTGAGGACATATATTGACACAATGCAATCTCTAGCTCCTTAATCTAAATCTACCCATCAGAACTAAGTGTCTCACCCAAACCCTTACCCTAAACCTTACCTTTACCCAATTAGAACCTGATCCCTAAAACCAAGTCTTGACCAGGCCTTTAAAGGGGTCTCAGAAAGTGAGGACCGGCCAAAATGTCCTTCACAAAATTGTCCACTGATGGTCTAAAACTCAAACCGGCCCTCACAAAGATAGCTGTACAAGTATACACACACACACACACACACACACACACACACACACACACACACACACACACACACACACACACACACACACACACACAAAGAGTGTTTTATCTGTTAGTGGTCTTGTGCCTCCTCCCTGTGTGCAGGGGTTTAGACTCTCTGAGTAAGAAAGGAAAGACGTCCACCCTCGATCTGCCCATCGAATCAGTCAGTCTGAGTCTTCAGGATCTGATCGGATACTTCCAGCCGCCCGACGAGCACCTGGAGCACGAGGACAAACAGAACCGCCTGCGAGCGCTCAAGAGCAGACAGAACCTCTTCCAGGAGGAGGTGTGGATCACAGAAACACCAGACACAGCGTGGGATTGGTTTTCATTAGAATCAGAGCTGTCCTGTTGTTGTGGCCGTTTAGAAGTAGCAAACCTCAAGTCATGTGATGCACAATACACTGAACAAAAATCTGGTGCAGGATTAACATTTTCACTCAGAAATTGCACACTTACTAAATTTCACAAAGAATTACAAAGAAATGGCAGGTAACACATTTGAATTAAACTTTTTTTTACAGTTTGCAAAGAAAGATAATACCTCTACTAGTTTACTCTGTCAAACTGCTAATAGAATCTCAGTCATTTCTCATCAGATGATCTTTTTTTTTATAGATGACAACTACTGACTCCTTAGGTCTGTTTTTATTTCTCTTGAGGGGTTTTAGAAGAAACATCTTAGACAGTGTTAATATTTCAACTGTGAGCCTCATGCGTGAGTGTGTGTCTGTAGGGAATGATCAACCTGGTGCTGGAGTGTATCGATCGCCTGCATGTGTACAGCAGTGCGGCTCATTTTGCAGACGTGGCCGGTAAAGAGGCAGGAGAATCCTGGAAGTCCATCCTGAACTCCCTGTACGAGCTCCTGGGTATGATCCATATTTCAGCACTTGCCATCTGCACACATCAATATCGGCTGAAACCTGCTGACTGCGACTCCAGGAGCTCAGATGAGTCTCAATAGAGTCCTGTTGCATGAGAGAGATGCACTGTGTTCACAATCACTCACTAGTGCTCTGCTGACATCAGCGTTTAAAAGATTAGCTCACCTCCAGAACAAAAATGTACTGAACTTACTTCACCCCCTTGTCATCCAGTTTGTTCATGTCTTTCTTTCTTCAGTCGTAAAGAAATTATAATTTTTGAGGAAAACATTCCAGGATTTTTCAGCATACAGTGGACTTTAATGGTGTCTGTGAGTTTGAACTTCCAAAATACAGTTTTAATGCAGCTTCAAACAGGCTCTAAACGATCCCAGCTGAGGGAGAAAAGTCTTATCTAGCGAAACGATTGGTCATTTTCATAAACAAATAAATATTTGTACACAGTACTAGTCTGTCTAATGCGTACTTCAAGACAGTTAGGGTATGTCGAAAAACTCCCATCTCATTTTCTCCTCCAACTTCAAAATCTCCCTACATCGCTGCAGAAGTACCAACCCAGTGTTTAAAGTGAACGTGCAAAAAAGGTCAAATGCCCTTTACAGAAAAAGGTAAAACAGCGATGTAGGACAATTTTAAAGTTGGAGGAGAAAATAAGATGGGAGTTTTTCGACATACCCTAACTGTCTTGATCCGGAGTGCACAGAGTTCACACAGAGCTAGACAAGACAAGCATTTGAGGTTAAAAAGTGTATAAATATGCATTTATTTATGAAAATAACCAATCGTTTTGCTAGATAAGACCCTTCTTCCTCAGCTGGGATCGTTTAAGCCCTTTGAAGCTGCATTTAAACTGCATTTTGGAAGTTCAAACTTGCAGGCTCCATAGAAGTCCACTATATGGAGAACATTCCTTAATTGTTTTCCTCAACAAAAAAAAAAAATTTCTTTATGACTGTAGAAAGACATGAACATCTTGGATGACATGGTGGTAAGTAAATTATCTGCATTTTGGTTCTGAAAGTGAACTAATCCTTTTAACATTACTAACACACACTACACACTCTGTGTGTATATACTGCATACAGCTGTGATTTAATAATAGTTCATCTGTTCCTTATGAACCTTTGAAAAGCTTCATTCCTAATGAATCGTATTATTCTCATCACACGATCATCTGTCTGTTTGTCTGTAGCTGCTCTGATCAGAGGAAACAGGAAGAATTGTGCTCAGTTTTCCGGCTCTCTGGATTGGCTGATCAGTCGTCTGGAGAGGTTGGAAGCGTCGTCTGGTATGTAGCATCATTTGTTGTAACGAGTGGATGGTTACGGTGTGCTGCTGTGATGATAGGTGTGTGTTTGTATGTGTCTGCAGGGATTCTGGAGGTTCTGCACTGTGTTCTGGTGGAGAGTCCAGAAGCTCTGAACATCATTAAGGAGGGACACATCAAATCCATCATCTCACTGCTGGACAAACACGGACGCAACCACAAGGTGACTGAAGTAGTGATGCTGTGAGCTGAAGAAATGATCAGTCAAATGCTCTCATTTGATCACATTCATTTTAGTTAAAGAGCTTAGCATCTGTTGTGAAAGTGATTTGAAGATGAAAGCGATTTGATTTTTTTTTATATATATGTGACCCTGGACCACAAAACCAGTCTTAAGTCGCTGGGGTATATTTGTAGCAATAGCCAAAAATACATTGTATGGGTCAAAATTATTGATTTTTCTTTTATGTCAAAAATCATTAGTAAATTAAGTAAAGATCATGTTACATTAAGATTTTTTGTAAAATTCCTACTGTAAACCTATCAAAATGTAATTTTTGATTAGTAATATGCATTGCTAAGAACTTAATTTGGACAACTTTAAAGGTGATTTTCTCAGTATTTTGATTTTTTTGCACCCTTAGATTCCAGATTTTCAAATAGATGTATCTCGGCCAAATATTGTCCTATCCTAACAAACTATACATCAATAGAAAGCTTATTTATTGAGCTTTCATATGATGTATACATCTCAGTTTTGTAAAATTTAACCTTATGACTGGTTTTGTGGTCCAGGGTCACATATATACAGGTGCTGGTCATATAATTAGAATATGTTCAAAAAGTTGATTTATTTCACTAATTCCATTCAAGAAGTGAAACTTGTATAATGTATACATTCATTCCACACAGACCCCAATTCAGTATCTCAGAAAATTAGAATATTGTGAAAAGGTTGAGTATTGAAGACACACTCTAATCAGCTGATTAACTCAAAACACCTGCAAAGGCCTTTAAATGGTCTCTCAGTCTAGTTCTGTAGGCGACACAATCATGGGGAAGACTGCTGATTTGACAGTTGTCCAAAAGACGACCATTGACACCTTGCACAATGAGGGCAAGACACAAAAGGTCATTGCAAAAGAGGCTGGCTGTTCACAGAGCTCTGTGTCCAAGCACATTAATAGAGAGGCGAACGGAAAATGTATTTAAGGTCATCATTATGGTGTTTTTAGCTCATAGAGTCAGCTGATGATTTGCTCGTAGTCGGACTGACGAGATGTGTCTGTGATGTTCAGGTGCTGGACGTCCTGTGTTCTCTGTGTGTGTGTCACGGTGTGGCCGTTCGCTCCAATCAGCACCTGATCTGTGATAACCTGCTGCCCGGCAGAGACCTTCTGCTACAGACGCGGCTCGTCAATCACGTCAGCAGGTAGGACAACGTCCTCATCACTTCCTGTTTTACGCGTCCCAGCGCACTCTCTTAATGCATCTCTCTGTGTCGTTTGTTCAGCATGAGGCCCAATATCTTCCTGGGTGTGAGTGAAGGCTCTGCCCAGTACAAGAAGTGGTATTATGAGCTGATCGTGGACCACGTGGAGCCGTTCGTGACGGCCGAAGCCACTCACCTGCGGGTGGGCTGGGCGTCCACACAGGGCTACGCACCGTATCCGGGCGGAGGAGAGGGCTGGGGCGGGAACGGGGTCGGGGATGACCTCTACTCATACGGCTTTGATGGACTACACCTGTGGTCAGGTAACAGAGAGGAGCTTTAGTTATTTAATTTCATGTCATTAATCTTGTGCAGGCTGTCCGCTTCATGATTGATTAATGTTTACCTATTTAAAGAAATCATTCACCCAAAAATGAAAATGTCCTCACCCTCAGGCCATGACAGACATAGATGAGTTTGTCTCTTCATCAGATTTGGAGAAATGTGTCATTCCATCACTGTCTCACAAATGCATGTGAATGGGTGCCGTCAGAATGAGAGTCCAAACAGCTGATAAAAACATCACAATAATCCACAAGTAATCCACACCACTCCAGTCCATCAGTCAACATCTTGAGAAGACAAAATCTGAAACAAATCCATCATTAAGACATTTTTAACTAAAATATGAGCAGGGGTGCACATAAGTGGTCCGCAGGTCTGCATGCGCTCTGTAAATAAGTTCAGTTGCGTACCAACATGGTTGACAGATGTTGCACAAATACCATTTTAGACTGACAAACTGTAATACTGTATAAGATTTCTATTCAAACTGAAAGCATAATTCTAGGCTATTCGCTGCCATTTTCAAAGCACAATACAAAAACGTGACATTTCTTTCACTGACTGATCCGCCGGAATAAAAGCTTGCTAAGTTAGGTTTGAAAATGAAGAAAATTCACCTATAAAGAGTAAATACTATAATTTTATTTTTAGGTTTATTATAAAAAAATAATTGTATTTTTATTTTTTGTATTTTTTATTTAAAACGTAATGGGATTACCATTATTTATTTTGTTTATTATTTTATTATTGTTTATTATTACTATTATTAATATTTTTTTTGTTATATTTATTGGGTCACAGTATGTGTAGTGTGAGGACCAAACCAAATCTCCAGTTACTCTTATGAGAACCAGGCTAAAAAATTATGTGCACCCCTGAATATGAGTCCCTAATCCATAATAACGCTTCCTCCAGTCCTCTTGTCTCTCACATCAAAATCCAACCACATATTTGGCTTGTAAATGGTGCTTGATCTGTGCAGATTTCACTTTTTCACTGGAGGAAGTGTTATTATGAATTATAGACTATTATAGACTTATAGATATTTTAGTTAAAAACATCTTAATGATGGGTTTGTTTCAGCTTTTGTCTTAAAATGATGGATTGGAGTGGTGTGGATTACTTGTGGATTATTGTGATGTTTTTATCTGATGTTTGGACTCTCATTCTGACGGCACCCATTCACTGCAGAGGATCCATTGGTGAGACAGTGATGGAATGACACATTTATACAAATCTGATGAACAAACAAATTCGTCTACAACTTGGATAGTGCTGGATGCTTAAGGTTACGGTATTTACAGTCTATCCATGGGTACCAAAGACGTCACTTCCGCTATGCTCGCCGCCATGTTTGTGTCCGATATGACAACAGACACAGCGCATCTCAATGAGATTTAATAATAAATTGAAATAAGAAATTACTTTTTACTACTACTTCCCACACTGTGTATTTGACTTGATTGTATGTTTAGGACAAAAAGTGTAAATTGTTGTGAACGTAGTCGCTCGATGAAGGCTTTAAGACCTTGAAGAATCCTCTGCCGGCTGGTCACTAACTTACTTCACAGCGAACGGGACTCGCGCTGACGGCACTAATTCCCACAGTCCGCGCTTAGATGTCGGCAAATTAGTTTTGGCGAATGCAAAAAAATGAGATTATTGAGCATAAGCGCAACATCCAGCAAGCCAAGAAAACATAAAATATACCTGAGGGAAGACGTCTTTCACGTCTTGTGTATTCCTAAAACTGGATCTCATTATTGAAGCACAAATTCAAGCACCAAAAGCATGAGATTTCTTTATTTAAAATATGCATTTTTATTCATTCAAGCTATATGGCTGCAATAACATTTTAGTTTAATTTAGTTTATTACACCACTTGTGCAGCCAGTCACAATTCACAATGGTACCATTTACTTGGGACGATGGTTTGTGTGTAACTTGTGTGCCATTTTGTATGACAAATCATTTTTAGAGTAATTGTACATAAATAGTTTTAGCAAAACAAATATGATTATTTTTGAGAACCCTTTTACATGTATATACTTTACTGCAGGCGTTGCAATGACGAACGCTATGTAGTACAATAGTTTAGCGTTTATTATTTAATTTTCATAATTCACTAAACACCGCATAATCTAAAACACCTTCAACTATAAAACACTCTTGCTCTTAAGCCAAATGAAAACAAATAATTTACGGCATCTGGATGTACTGTAAGTCACTATTCTCTGCATTAGCACTGTTTTGAACTTGCTCTTTGAATGCTTTCTTGTTTACTAAATCTTTGGACTTACGAGTTGATCGGTTCAAAATGATGTAATCGCAAAAAAATGTTTCTTTTCATTTTAAGGCATTATTTTCGTTATAATGTACTGATTCACAATCTTAGTCAATATTTAATTATTATTCCAGTACTCTTATTGTGCCGAAAAAAAAAACCCTGCTTTGGAAAGCACCTGCGTGAATGACACCGGTACGCTATATGCATACCGACCCACTTCGAGCACTGCTGAGATCTAATAAAACTGTTGTTAGTTTTTTTTTTCTGATGACTGTTTTTACAGCTAACTGAACAACATATCCCGGGCATATTGTATACTTGTTGTGAACAGTCTGGGAGTTTTGTTGATCTTCCTCTGGTAGTTGCGGCTGCTGTGACCATAGACTGAAACAGGTAGCGCGGACACAAAAATGGCGGCGATAAACTACAGTGACGTCACATGGAACCTATGGATAAAAACAGTTGAAGTCTACAGAATGTCCCATTTTGAGAGCTGTATGTGAGATCTGCTGATGGTTGTGAAAACTCCTATAACAGCACGCCATCAGCAGTTTTAAAGAGCCGTAGGCCATGTGAACGTAACATGCGCTGTGATTGGCAGGTTGTGTGGCACGCTCGGTCAGCTCACCCAATCAGCACGTGCTGCGGGCCGAGGACGTGGTCAGCTGCTGTCTGGATCTCAGCGCTCCCAGCATCTCCTTCCGCATCAACGGCCAACCGGTCCAGGGAATGTTTGAGAACTTCAACTCAGACGGACTCTTCTTCCCCGTCGTGTCCTTCTCCGCCGGAGTCAAGTGAGTCTCATCGTCTTCAGACACGCCCACTGTCCCATCAGCCACACCCACTGTCTCACAGATAACTCACATGAATAACTCTCATGATTCTCAGAGTGCGCTTCCTGTTGGGCGGTCGTCACGGAGAGTTCAAGTTCCTGCCTCCGTCCGGTTACGCTCCGTGTTTTGAAGCCGTATTACCGCGAGAGAAGCTGCGAGTGGAGCACAGTCAGGAGTACAAACATGATCGCGGGAGAACACGTGACCTCCTGGGACCCACGCTCACGCTTTCACAGGCGGCCTTCACGCCAACACCTGTAGACACCAGTCAGGTACACACACCTGATCACTGACCATTAAAGGGGTCATCGGATGCCCATTTCCACAAGTTCATATGATTCTTTAGGGTCTTAATGAAAAGTCTCTAATATACTTTGGTTAAAAATTCTCAATAGTAGTGTAAAAAACACCCTTTTACCTTGTCAAAATCAGCTCTGCAAAATACCAGCTCATTTTAAGACATGGCCCCTTTAAATGCAAATGAGCTCTGCTCGCCCCGCCCCTCTCTGGGATTATGTTTACTTTAGCTGCGTTTATCTGCATTTAGCCGCGTTTATCGGTGAAACTTGCCAACAAGCACATTAAAAAAAAGGCCATTTGCAAAGATGCATAAAAAAAAACCTTATCCTCACTTCTGCTGTGGGTGAAGCTGCATCAGGAATGATTCACACGAACACAGACGCATATGTAGATCGGGATCGGCGCTTCCCATTTAAAAACTAAAGTAACGTTAATCCTCTGCATCTTCAGCGGCTCAGATGTCGGGAGTAAATGACGACTGCTGTGTTCATTATTACATCCAACAAGAGAACACCTCAATCGCTCAATTAGAGTCTTCCTCTGCAGCTCGGTGAGGGCGGGGCTAAGGTAAGACGCTCATGTCAATCAAATGTGTTTCGTCACAACGACAAGAAACTGAGAATGAACTGATTTTAAAAAGGGGATATTACTTGTAAAGATAAAAAAAATACCACTGGGTGGATGTTTATCATTGTAGGGTGGTTGTGTTCACAAACTGCAAACACACATTGATGACCCCTTTAAATATAGTTTGAACAAGTTTGTAATTGACAATCTTCAGACATGATGATCGTGTTCTTGTCGTGTAGATCGTGTTGCCGCCACATCTTGAGCGGATCCGAGAGAAACTGGCAGAAAACATCCATGAGCTGTGGGTGATGAACAAGATTGAGTTGGGATGGACCTACGGAGCGGTACGCCAGACTCTCATCATGTGTTTATGTCCTCTGTGGAGGATTGAAACTTTTTCTCTGAATCAGAGATGAATTACTGAGAATTTCAGTGTATATATGCACGCATTTTCTAACACAAATCTGGTTTCCTCCGTTCGTGACGCAGGTGAGAGATGATAATAAACGGCAGCACCCGTGTCTGGTGGAGTTCTCCAGGCTTCCTGAACAAGAGCGCAGCTACAACCTACAGATGTCTCAGGAGACGCTTAAGTAAGTTTCATCTGACATCTTAATAAATGTAATATCTTGGTTTAGTAGAAATCACATGACATTTGGTGCAATAATTGAAGTGCTTGTTTTTGTGTTAAGTAGCACGGGTATATTTGTAGCAATAGCCAAAAATACATTGTATGGGTCAAAATGATTTTTCTTTTCTTTTATGCCAAAAATCATTTGGATATTAAGAAAAGATCATGTTCCAAGAAGACATTTTGTAGACTTCCTACCGTAAATATATCAAAACTTAATTTCTGATTAGTAATATACATTCCTTAGAACTTAATTTGGACAACTTTAAAGGTGATTTTCTCAATATTTATATTTTTTTGCACTCTTGGATTCCAGATTTTCAAGTAGTTGTATCTCAACCAAATGTATATGTACAAATATAATGGATAAGTCGCAATTTCAAAAAATTGACCCTTTGTTTTTGTGGTCCAGGACACTGCTGCTGAAATCATTATAGTGAATGAGATTGATCGGAGTCGTTCTTCACTAGTAGATCTAGTGGTTTCATGTGAACTAACATCACTGATGAATCATTCACAGTCAATCGAGTCAATAAACTCACATTGTCTTTGAGATGAATCATATTTGTCTTGAAGAGTCTTTGACTGTCATTATTGTGTGTCTCTATCAGCACTCCTCTTTTCTGTTTCAGAAGTGTTCTAATGACTTTAATTACAGTCCTGTGGTGTGTGTGAGAGAGTGAGCCCCTGCGGTGCGCTTGTGTCTAAATGAGGCGTTGTGTGTGATTGTGCAGGAGTCACACTGGACTGACTCTGACTGAATGAGGTTACGCTGTGACTGATGTTTGTGAGCGTCACACCTATCATCTGCTTCGACACACGTGTATTTCTATCATCTGACAGCCCCACACAGTCCTGGATTGTTTATTGCACACAAATAAACATCACATTAAATCAAATACTAACATGATTAATGTCGTCTAGGTCATAGTGTAGCTTAGTTGCTGGTTTTTGAGGATGTGTTTTGACATCTGACTAATTCGACTAGATTCTGATCTCATAACTACATTGTTTTATAGTTAACGGCATTGATTGTTTTGATCATTGATTTCACTGCTGGGTGTGACACGTCGCATCACATCTATCATCTGTTTTTGTTCACAACCCTCTTCAGACTCACTGATGTAAATCACATTTTCCCCATCATGCTGTGATCTGATGTGTGCTGCAGGACTCTTCTGGCGTTGGGCTGTCATGTTGGAGTGGCGGATGAACGAGCGGCAGAGAAAGTCAAAAATCTGAAGCTTTCAGCAAAGTGAGTCCAATGTTATTCATGACATACTGTTATGTTTGTGTGTCTGGACTTATGTTGTGTTTGGGATGTTGGTGTCACAACTAGTTCAGCTAAGCTTAGATATCTCACTTTTCTATAAAAGATAACACTAGATCCAGGTCTGGTTCTGGTCAACAAACTAAACCAGCTGAGCACTAACCAACAGAATCTCAGTCTCATATTTGAGTTTGCTGGATCTCTCTTACTGTGCTGAGATCATGTATGTAGTAAGCAGGGTTTGAAATTAAAACCCGCCAATTTGGCTGGTTACATTTGGTGTATGTTCACTCATTAATTTATTGGGGAAATGCATGCAATCCAAACTCGTGAGACATCATGACATTATGGATTATATTGCAAAAAACGAACAAAACACTTCTACAGAAATGCACACATTCACGACTATGTGATGAAGTCTGGTTAGACTAATTTAGTGCGTGTGTGCATTTAGAGTGCTTTCTTTCACTGCATCAATCAGTCTATTAATACGCATTAAGAACGATGACATAATTCAAGATATGGGGCAGAAAATTTATATATTTATATCATTTCATATAGTTCTAATGTCACACAAAGAGTGCCATTTTTTCATAAAACATCAGCATGATTACAAATGTGATATTGATTTGATAAAGTTCAATAAACAATAAGAGACTTGCGTACATAATCACAACATTTTTTGTTTTTGCTCTATTTCACCAACAAAAATCATTCCAAACACAGCCACAGCACTGTTTTGCATCTCAGAGCAACATGACGGTGTTTTGTTCCTGAATGAATCAAGAGTTTAAATGATTCGGTTCAATCGTAATGACTCACTTATTAATAGTGACTTTTAAAGTATCTTTTCATTTTTTAATTATTTCAAATATCAGAATTCAACATTTTATGTTTAAAATATCAAAACATTATTAATGCATTTATGTATTCATGCAGGTTAAAGCATTCCATGTCCCTCTGGGCTTCATTAAACTGTGTATAAATGCATCTAAATGCCACCTTAGATCAACTTCTGTACAGATGAATTTTGTTGATACTGATTTCATTTGTTCGGTAACAGCCTAAATGTTTTATTATTATAATTGACTGATTAGATGTAAGAATTTCACTCAAAAGATGATGCACATTTTGTGTGTGCAAAAAATGGCTTTATATAGGTAAAAATCTATTTAAATTTATTGGAAAAGATTCATTTCTATCACTGCAGTGAACTGGCCACACAGAGTATGAATAATTTCAAAGAATTCAGGAGTCAGTTGTCCATGCACAATAACACACTCCGCATTATATTGTCTAATTGTCTTAATCAATACTGTTATCGATAAAATCCCAGAAAATATTGAGATATTATTTTTTGTCAATATAACACACCCCTAGTACTGACGCCAAATAATTTGCAACAGTCGCTTTGGCACATCCGCTGTAGACAGCCTCAAGCTGGTGGTTTATTTCTGGGTTTTTTTGGGCTATAAGAAGTTATGAATGGCTGGTAACTTAACAATTTAGTAGCCAAATTGGCTAAAAAGCTAATTTCAATCCCTGGTAGTAAGTGTTTGTTGTTGCTCTGCCGGTCAGTTAGCGTGTGTTCTCCTGTCAGATATGAGCTGTCCAGCGGGTATAAACCGGCCCCGATGGACCTGAGCCACATCAAACTGGCGTCTACCCAGGAGGCCATGGTGGACAAGCTGGCAGAGAACGCTCACAACGTCTGGGCCCGAGACCGCATACGGCAGGGCTGGACCTACGGCATCCAGCAGGTCAGTGTGTGTGTGTGTGTGTGTGTGTGTGTGTGTGTAGTATACAGTATAGTGTGTAGTGTACATACGGGCTCCGTCCCAAACCCATTCATCAACCTACACAGATGCTTCTAAAACGTACACTGTTTAAGTCATGTCAAGATTTACAAAAATGTCGCAATTACAGATGGAGGAAACCATGAACTTTCTTTAAGTTCTGAGTTTCTGATTGTTAGTGAGAAAACGGATACAGTGTCTTTATTGATGGTAAATTTGTTGAAATTTCATTCACAATTAAACTACATGTGCAAAATGTGATAACATTGTAAAAACATGTAAATATTGTTTATATATAATAATACAATTTATGATTCAATATAATTATCTAATTTACATTTATTGCATACATTAAATAAAAAATCACATCAGTTTGCAAAAGTAGGAGACAAGAATCAAATGAGATGAATTTGATTTGATCGTTCTGGATTATCAAAAATAGACATGAATACACAAACATTTCATATATGAGTCATATTTACGCTGAATTTACAGTAGAAATAACTCCAGTGTTATATAAACGGACTGACACTGAGACAGGATTACAGCTGTCAGTGAGATTCACATCTGAGTTCATCTGTACCGTCACAGACGGACACTTCAATATAGATGACAGATGAGTCCCACGCAGTGACCATAATGTCTCCTCACACTCGTTTGTCTCAGCAGGACATCAAGAACAAGAGAAACCCTCGTCTGGTTCCTTACGTTCTTCTGGACGAGAGAACCAAGAAATCAAACAAGGACAGTCTGCGGGAAGCCGTGCGGACGCTGCTGGGATACGGATACAACCTGGAGGCCCCGGATCAAGACCACGGTACCAGGAGTCCACAATAAATACAATATACACTGTCTGAAGCGGTTCTATTCCCTGTAGTGCACAATATGTCATTCATTATACAGAAATGAGTAAATATATGAACTGATGAACTCATTTTGCTTCAGTGCCTCTTATAGTCGAAGCATTGGTGGTTTTTAGTTTAGGGCAAATATGCAGATATTTTCCAAATGCATTTGTCATTGTTTCGGAGTGCACTAGCTTGCTATTCACTTGAGTTATCACTCAAAAGTTTTGGACCAGTACAATTTTTAACGTTTTTAAAAAAAGTCTCTTATGCTCGTCAAAGTTCTATTTATTGTATCAAAAATACAGAAAATGGTAATGTTATGAAATATTATTGCAATTTAAAATACATTTTTTTTATTTTAATATACTTTATAATGTCATTTATTTCTGTGATGCAAAGCTGAATTTTCAGCATCATTACACCAGTCTTCATCATCACATGATCCTTCAGAAATCATTCTAATATATTGATTTATTACTATTATGATCAATGTTGGAAACAGTTGTGGTGCTTAATATTTGTTTGGAACCTGTGATACTTTTTTCAGGATTTTTTGATGAATAAAAAGTTAAAAAGAACAGCATTTGTTTAAAATAGAAATCTAACAGTGTAAGTATTTGCTATCACTTTTTATCAATTTAACGCACCCTTGCTGAATAAAAGTATTAATTTAAAAAAAAAAAAGAAGAAGAAGAAGAAAAATTTACTGACCCCAAACTTTTGACCGGTAGTGTAATTCTGTACTATCACTTTTTATTTATTTAACACATCCTTGCTGAATAAAAGTATTCATTCTCTCTCAAAGAGAGAGAGAAAGAAAAAAATACTGACCCCAAACTTGTTTATTGTAACAAAAGCTTTCAGTTTTAAATAAATGCTGTTCTTTTTAACATTTTATTTGTCAAAGAATCCAAAGAATTTGAAAAGGATCAGAGGTTCCAAAAAAATATTAAGCAGCATAACTGTTTCCAAATCAGCATATTAGAATAATTCCTGAAGGATCATGTGACACTGAAGACTAGAGTAATGATGCTGAAAATTCAGCTTTGCATCACAGGAATAAATGATATTTTAAAGTATATTAAAATAAAAAATACAATTTTAAATTGCATTAACATTTTACATTAACATATTACAGTTTTTTTCTATATTTCTAATTAAATATTCGTAGCCTTGATGAGCAGAAAAGTCTCCTTTAAAAAGCATTACACATCTTCCTGATCCCAAAAATTGTGAGCGGCAGTGTGTGTACATCTCATCTTCCGTTTGGTGTGGTTTGCTCACACGCGTGTGTTTCATGCAGCAGCTCGAGCAGACACCACTAATTTGTCGGCGGAGCGTTTCCGGATATTCCGAGCGGAGAAGACGTACAGCGTGAACGTAGGGAAGTGGTACTTTGAGCTGGAGGTGGTGACGGCGGGAGAGATGCGGGTGGGCTGGGCGAGACCCGGCTGTCTGCCGGACCTAGAGCTGGGCTCAGACGATCAGGCCTTCGTCTTTGACGGATTCAAGGTGAGCGGGATGGAGAAACACAGAGAACTAGCGCACGCGTTGAGCACGGATGGAAACTGAGGTGTGTTGTTGCAGGCTCAGCGCTGGCATCAGGGGAACGAACACTTCGGCCGCTCGTGGCAGTCTGGAGATGTGGTGGGCTGCATGGTGGACATGAACGAACGCACCATGATGTTCACGCTCAACGGAGAGGTGCTGCTCGACGACTCCGGCTCTGAACTCGCCTTCAAAGACTTCGAAGTTTGGGAAGGTGAGTTAGACATTTCCTATTCCCACTGAAATGGCTGTATTATGGGAAAATTAACACTTGGATATTTGTAGGACATCCTTCATAATATGATTTATCTGTCATCATTTATTCCACTTACGTCAATCAAAACTGTGTGCCAACCAGACTTACTTTCTTCAGTGAGACACAAACTTTGGAGCCCATTCACTGCTATTATATGGACCAAAAAACTACACAAAGAGATTTCTCAAATTATCTTGTTGACAAAATAAATGATTTTGTATGCAGTATCCCTTTAGGCAAGAAGTCAAAACTGACGCTATTAACTCTCTTTATGTTCCTGCTTTCATGAGTAGAAACAGTGTGTGTGTGTGTGTGTGTGTGTGTGTGTGTGTGTGTGTGTGTGTGTGTGTTGTGTGTGTGTGTGTGTGTGTGTGTGTGTGTGTGTGTGTGTGTGTGTGTGTGTGTGTGTGAATGCAGCTGAAACACTGGAGCTAAGCAGACTTGAGCTCTGCTAACACCTACAGAGCGGATACTGCAAAACACACACTGATGCTCATGCACACACACACACACACACACACACACACACACACTCTCTCTCTCTCTCTCTCTCTCTCTCTCATGTGCATTGGATGCAGCAGCTGTTGTCTCTCATTTATGTCTGATAAAGCAGTGTTTCTGTGAGCAGCAGGTGAGTGTTGCTGTGTCATTTGTCATTACGGCTCTTCACAGATCCTGCAGTGGAGGAACTAGACATGAGCGCCACCTGCTGACCACTGACATACATCAACCATTACTATCTGTGTGTCACGACCACACACAAAGGAAGAAGGTGAGTATCTTTCAGGATATTTATTAACAAACGTGCACAGTTCAACACACGTGCAAACAGGTGAATAAGGTTCTCTGTAGTCGAATCTTCAAACACAACACCACAGGTGAGTTCAAGTTCATAAGTATCGTAGCGATAGCAACAGTCACTTCCCTTTGACACGGTTAACGTGTTTCACAGGAGAACATCGGAGCAATCCACGAGGAGCACAGGAGAGACAACAGGAAGGGGAGAAGATCCACAGAGAGACATCTATGCAACTTCGATACCAGCCGCTGAGTGAATGTTTGGGGAGAGTATTTGAAGGGAGTGGTGATTACAGGTGCAGGTGACGGTGATAGAGCTCTGGTGATGGGCGTGGTGCAGTGATTGGGACTGAGGGAACGTGCTGAGGGTGTGACATAGCCCCCCCCCCAAGGGGCGGCTTCCAGACGCTCCAAAAAACAGGAAGAAACAGTCCAGGGGAGCGGTGGGGGGGCCAGGAGACTGAGGCAGAACAGGTTGGGCAAAGTCCCTCCAGAGCAGAGCAGGAGATTCAGGAACCCTCCAGGGCAGAGCCGAAGGCGGAGCAAGGGGTTTAGGAGCCCTCCAGGGCGGAGCAGGAGGCGGAGCGGCCCTCCAGGGCGGAGCAGGAGGCACAGGAGCCCTCCAGGGTGGTTTGGGAGGCGCAGGAGCCCTCCAGGGCGGAACAGGGGGCCGCATCATGGACAGGGACCTGGGGAGAGCAGAGATAGAGGAGGCAGACAGAGCAGGGAGGAGCCAGATGGTAGTCCAGAGTCCAGCCCGGACGAAGCCCCAGAGCGGAGTCGAAGGAGGGAGGAGCCATGGTGGAGAGATGGCAGATGACACCCTGGGGACGAGCGATGGAGACGGAGCTACTGGCAGAGGTGACCCAGGTGGAGCCGAGCAGACGGAGGGCCAGGGTGACACAGAGGTTCCAGAGGGCCAAGGCGGAGCTGATGGCTCAGGCGACTGAGGCGGAGATGTGGATCCGGAAGACCGCAGCAGAGCCGGAGCGACAGAGGACAAAGGCGGAGCTGATGGCTCAGGCGACTGAGGCGGAGATGTGGATCCGGAAGACCGCAGCAGAGCCGGAGCGACAGAGGACAAAGGCGGAGCTGGAGGGAAGGAGGAGCCTGACAGAGCCGGAGGGACAGAGTGACAAGGCAAAGCCGGAGGAATGGAGTCCCGAGGCGGCGGATGGTCGACGACTGACCAAGGCGGAGCCGGAGGGACGAGGGAGCCCGGTGGAGCTGGTGGGATGACGGGCCACGGTGGAGATGAGGGAGCCAGGAGCCAAGGCGGAGCCGGGGGGACGAGGGAGCCCGGTGGAGCTGGTGGGATGACGGGCCACGGTGGAGATGAGGGAGCCAGGAGCCAAGGCGGAGCCGAAGGGTCGGAGGACCGAGGTGGAGTCCAGGACTCGGAGGCTGGAGGTAGAGACTGGGGATCGACCTGCCTAGGCGGAGCTGGAGCCTGGGAGTCCCGAGATGGGTCCACAATCCTGGATGGCGCAGCCTGAGGGAGAGCTGAGGGACAGACAGGCACTAGCAGAGACAGGGCTGAGGAACTGGCTGCTTTGAGTGGAGGCGGGAGAGGGAGGCTGGGTGGGAACTTCAGAGACTCTGGACGGCTGGACGGGACCAGCGCGGATTCAGGAGAACTGGACAAGACCAGTGGAGATTCTGGACGGCTGGGCGGAACCAGCGGGGACTCAGGACGGCTGGGCGGAACCAGCGGGGACTCAGGACGGCTGGGCGGAACCAGCGGGGACTCAGGACGGCTGGGCGGAACCAGCGAAGGCTCTGGAAGGCTGGATTGCACCAACGGGGGCTCTGGGCGGCGTTCTTGAGGTGCGGGCTCTGGACGGTGCTCTTGAGGAGCGGGCTCTGGACGGCGCTCTTGAGGAGCGGGCTCTGGACGGCGCTCTTGAGGAGCGGGCTCTGGACGGCGCTCTTGAGGAGCGGGCTCTGGACGGCGCTCTTGAGGAGCGGGCTCTGGACGGCGCTCTTGAGGAGCGGGCTCTGGACGGCGCTCTTGAGGAGCGGGCTCTGGACGGCGCTCTTGAGGAGCGGGCTCTGGACGGCTGGACGACCCCAGCGGAGATTCAGGAGGGCTGGGCGTCTCCAGCGGAGACACTGAAAGAGCTAGCTCTGGGCGAGCGGTCACTGGAGGGCGCTCTGGCGGCGCAGTCACTGGAGGGCGCTCTGGCGGCGCAGTCACTGGAGGGCGCTCTGGCGGCGCAGTCACTGGAGGGCGCTCTGGCGGCGCAGTCACTGGAGGGACATCGGCCATTTTGGCAGGGGAAACCGGAACGTCGGCCATTTTGCGAGCTAGCATGGCCGCCCGCACTGACCTCAATGGTGGGTCGCGCACGCTGGCCATCAGGATTGGCCACGACGTAGGAGGGTTGGTCGCGGGCTCCAGGCTGGCAAGGTGGGAGAAGCTATTGGTTTGGTATGTGAGGGGTTCAGGCGGGGGGTAAGCCGGCAAGACGGGCTGGGTTTCGTAGTGGGTTGGATGAGGAAACTTACCATCACTCTTTATTTCTTTAACCTCGATACTAGAGCCATTTATATAAAGAGTGAGGTTGATTAGTTCAATCAAGGAAAAATCAAATATGGGGGAGTTGCATCGGATTGTTTCCGCATCCAAACCCATACGAAACACCACAGCAAGAGCGAAGTCAGGCCAGCTTACCTGATGGGAGAGCTCAAGGAATTCCTCCACATACCACTCCAATGTTCGCCCACCTTGCCGTAGGTTCCGTAGCCTGTCCTCAGCGTCCGACAGTTTTAATGCTTCGGGAGAGACACCGCTGAATGCTGCGTTCGCCTCCATGAGTGAGCTGAAGAAATTATTTTTTTTGAGGGGCTGGTATCCTGTCACGACCACACACAAAGGAAGAAGGTGAGTATCTTTCAGGATATTTATTAACAAACGTGCACAGTTCAACACACGTGCAAACAGGTGAATAAGGTTCTCTGTAGTCGAATCTTCAAACACAACACCACAGGTGAGTTCAAGTTCATAAGTATCGTAGCGATAGCAACAGTCACTTCCCTTTGACACGGTTAACGTGTTTCACAGGAGAACATCGGAGCAATCCACGAGGAGCACAGGAGAGACAACAGGAAGGGGAGAAGATCCACAGAGAGACATCTATGCAACTTCGATACCAGCCGCTGAGTGAATGTTTGGGGAGAGTATTTGAAGGGAGTGGTGATTACAGGTGCAGGTGACGGTGATAGAGCTCTGGTGATGGGCGTGGTGCAGTGATTGGGACTGAGGGAACGTGCTGAGGGTGTGACACTGTGTAGTTACGTGGTTCAGCATAAGTCTTATTCTGTGATTTCAAATATCTTTAAATCAAGATACATTTACTGGAGAAGCAAAATGACATAAGAAGTCTTGTTTTCTAAGAAATGTTTCAAAATAAAGTGAGTTCATGGTTAAAACGAGAACAAATATCTGCCAGAAAAATAAACTTGTTTTCATTTTGAATAAATTTTATTTTTCTGACCTCATTGGTGGATTTTTTTTCAGTGTCGTTTTAGTATTATTGACATTCTATTGTAGTTTTTATTATTATTTTAAATTAATTTTAGGAAATTAATAAATAAAGTTTTAGTTATTTTGTTGTTTTTGTCATTTTTGTTAGTTTTGTTGGGCCGGTGCGGTCAGAATTTTCCCGGTGGATTTTAGTGCCCCACTCCGCCCCTGAAGACAATGGATCTATGAAATAAGTGTTAAATTTTTTAATAAGCACATATCTTTTCATCATACTTTTTTTTTTCGCCTATTTCAGTTAATGTCATAAAACTATCGAGCTAAGCCAGTAGTATTACTGACAGTGTTGTGTAAACATGGATGAAGATGCAAAAAGAGAAATGGATAAACTGAATCAATTGTGTGAGTCATTTACACTGGAACTGCTCTGATTGATTCAAGCTCTTTTTCATATCAAACAATTACTAGCAAAAACCAGATCAAATTAAAAGTGTCATTAATTTTTTAATTTCGACATTGCTTGTAATGATTTTAAAAACCATTGTGTCACAACTTAAGTGAATCATTTGATTTTGATCGGGACTTCGGAATGGTTTTGTGAATTTTTTTTTCTGATTAATTTTCTTAAACAGTAGAAAAAATCTAACCATAAGTGAGACCTCTAAAGGAAGTCCTTGACAATGAAAAAAGTAGTGCTTAGAAAGTCCTTGAAAGCCCTGAAATTTTATTTTACAGTATTTTTACAAACCCTGGCACTATTTTGGTTAAACAAAATGAAAAGGAGAAATTGTCTTAATTACTAGTTAAACTGAAGAAAAAATAATAATAATGGTTTTAGATTTGAATTTAGTTAATAATAATAAAAATAGAAACAAAAATGATTTTGATGCATTTCTCAGAAAACAACTAATGTATTTTTTTTTTTTTTAAGTGATCTTAATTTAAGAATATTTAGATATTTGTATTGGAAAACAAGACAAAAACAGCACTTTTAGAGTGCATGACATGGAATTAATTGCAGTGTGTGATTTTCTTGTCAGGTTTCATCCCGGTCTGCAGTCTGGGCGTGTGTCAGGTGGGCCGTATGAACTTTGGGAAGGACGTGAGCACGCTGAAGTACTTCACCATCTGCGGCCTGCAGGAGGGATACGAGCCCTTCGCCGTCAACATGAACCGCGATCTGACCATGTGGATCAGCAAACGGCTCCCTCAGTTCATCCCCGTCCCGCTCAACCACGAGCACATCGAGGTCAGAGGTCACACCACACGTGTGCTTTGGGTTGGATCTGCACCGTATCGAGCGTTCACAGGATTGTGTGTGTGTTACAGGTCGCGCGGATCGACGGGACGGTGGAGATCCCGCCGTGCCTAAAGGTCACCCAGAGGTCGTTCGGCTCACAGAACAGCATCACAGACATCACGTTCTATCGTCTCAGCATGCCCATCGAGTGCTCCGAGGCTTTCCTGCGCTCGCCCGGCGGGACGCTAGGGGTCAACGGCAGCTTCTTCTCCCCCAAGAGAGATCTGGAGGATTTCGAGACGGTGTCGGACTTTGAGGTCCTGATGAAGACGCCGCACAGCCACGTCAGCTCGAACGGACCCGACAGAGAACGAGACGAATTCAACAACCACAAAGATCACAATCAGGAGAAACCCTCCAAAATCAAACAAAGGTCATTATACAGACAGACAGACCAAACATGCACTACATGTGCACACAAACACAGATCTGAATATAATGAATGTGATGTTCAGCTGTGGTTTCAATCATTTGCGCACTCATCAAGTGCTTTTGAGTGTAAATGATGATGTGTCGAAGTATAACTGCACGTGTGTTTGTTCAGGTTCATGTTGAAAAGAACGAAGCCTGAAATGAACAGCAGTAACTCCAGCACTCGTCTGTCAGAGGAGGTTCTGGCTGATGAAAGAGACGACTGTGAGAATCTCATACAGACATCAACGGTGAGAGACAGAGATCTGCTAAAGTCATCAGAATGTCCTGTTCTTCAGGTTTAAGTTGAGTGTTAAATGTTGTGTTCTGTCTCTGTGTGTCAGTATTATTACTCGGTGAGGATCTTCCCGGGGCAGGAGCCGTCCAGCGTGTGGGTCGGCTGGGTGACGTCAGATTTTCATCAGTACGACCCGGCCTTTGAGCTCAGCAAGGTCCGAACCGTCACCGTTACACTGGGAGACGAGAAGGGCAAAGTTCACGAGAGGTCAGTCAATGGAATTATTGATGTGTGCTTTGGATATTTGTATTATTTAACATTTAATTATTGGAGGTTTGCATTGAATTTCATTGTTTTTATTCATTGTTTTGTTTATTCACTCATTTGTTTTTTTTTAGTGAGTGAGATGAACTAATGCATGTTCACATTTATTCTAGAACTAAAGTAACATCTTACAATTTCTCTCAACATGGGGACAGGAGAGCTTTTAATCAATAAATCAAAAAAATTAGCCTTCCCATTACGAGCTAATATTTGACTCCTTAAAGTGATTTACAGGGGAATTTTGGTTTTACCTTTGTATTGGCATTTTTCTAACTTTATTAAAAGTATGTCATCTTTTATGTATTTTTTAATTATATTTTATAAGCTTTTTATTTCTGTTTAAAACAACAGAATAAGAACAAGTTGAATAGGAATAAGTTACCAATCAAATTAAATCAGTATTCACAAAATTAATTAGTGCTACAGAGGTGGCACAGAAGAACACAAAAGTGTCTTGTAGGTATATTTTCATGTTTAATGAGGCTCAGAGGTGGCATGAGTGCAATCAAATTCATAAATTCATGTTGAGATTAATGTTTTAAAAATAAAATTTTGAACATAGAAATATTAAATGATTTAAATAACTGAAAAGATACTTTAAAATGAAACTAAAACTGACAGTTTAATTACTGAATCCATCTTAAATTCTATACTATTTAGGGCAGATAGGGTGAATAGTATGCACAGTCAGTAGGACACAGTGACTGTCTTTATGAATGGGAAATTGAATCATTGACTCACTAGATTCGTTTAAAAATGCATGTTCATTCATAAACTAAACACCACTGTTTTTGAATGGAGATGTGCAGCGGTTCAGTTGTGACTTGTTTCAAACTATTTTTGTCTATGAAATAGAGCAAAATCAGGCAATAGTGTTATAGTCATGTTAGTCATTTAATATTAACTTCTTGATAACTGAACTGTTGTATTAAATCAATACTTCATTTACAAACCCCCCTAAAAATCATTAAAAGCTGTCACTCATCTTAGTTCATCGCAATCTCACAAAGATTCAAAATTGATTGCACAATCAATCTCTTATTTACACTCTCTCTACACTTTGTTTGTGAAAGGATTCATGAGATATGTCTGTGATACATTACTCATCGTTGCAAAAACACGTAGAAACCTTTGAAACTTCCCTCAGTGCAAACACTAATATACTAATCGGGTCAGTCGCACTGCTGCTCCTAAATATTTTTTCATAGTCGCACAAAGTACTTTTTAGAAATGGTGGCACTGTAGAGCCCTGGTATGGAATGCTTGTACAGTAACAGTGTGTTTGTTCGACAGCATCAAGCGCAGTAACTGCTACATGGTGTGGGGCGGCGAGTGCAGCAATCCCAGTCAGGGCCGCAACAATAACGGCCTGGAGATCGGATGTTTGGTAGATACGGCCAACGGCCTCCTCACCTTCACCTCCAACGGCAAAGAGCTCAGCACCTTCTACCAGGTAGCGTCTATTCCTCTGAGCAGCACATGCTGGAGAGACTGTTTAACTAGGACTAACTATCAGCGTAACTGTGTCTGCAGGTGGAGCCCAGTACTAAACTTTTCCCTGCAGTGTTTGCGCAGGCAACCAGTCCGAACGTCTTCCAGTTCGAACTGGGGCGCATCAAGGTGAGCCTATGCTTACAAACACACACACACACACACACACACACACACACGTACACACACACATGTACACACACACACACACACACACACACACACACACACACACTGGTTTACATGTTTTATGGGGACATTCCATAGGCGTAATGGTTTTTATACTGTACAAACCGTATTTTCTATCGCCCTACACCTACCCTACACCTAAACCTAGCCCTCACAGGAGATTGTGCACACTTTTACTTCCTCAAAAAAACTCATTGTGCATGATTTATAAACCTGTTTCCTCATGGGGACCTGAGAAATGTCCCCACAAGGTCAAAATTTACTGGTATTCCTATCCTTGTGGGGACATTTGGTCCCCACAACGTGATGAATACCAGGTACACACACACACACACACATGTATGTACACACACACACATGTACACACACACACACACACACACGTACACAAAGGAGGCTGAGGCTATTTTTATTTTTGCTCTGGTTGCACAAAGAGGCCGAGTGTAAGTTTAGCTTGTGCAGGAACACATCTGTGAGATGATGAAGTTTGCAAAGACTCTTATGTTTGACTCTCTCTCTGTGTGTGTGTAGAGCGTCATGCCGCTGTCTGCGGGTCTGTTTAAGAGCGAGCGAAAGAACGCGGTTCCTCAGTGTCCTCCACGGTTACACGTGCAGTTCCTCACGTCTGTGTTGTGGAGCCGTGTGCCCAATCAGTTCCTGAGGTCAGAGGTCAGCAGGGTCAGTGAGAGACTGGGCTGGATGGTGCAGAGTTCAGAGCCACTGCAGTTCATGACGCTCCATATACCTGAGGAGAACAGGTACAAACACACACATGCACACACTGATCTCTGTCCATTAGGACTGTCTGTGTGTGAGCAATAAGTGACTGCAAATAATGCATTCAAATAATTATATGGAATTTTTTTGTCATATCTTGATCCAAAATGTTAGGTTCGCTCTAAATATAAATGTGACCCTGGACCACAAAACCAGTCTTAAGTAGCACAGGTATATATTTGTAGCAATAGCCAAAAATACATTGTATGGGTCAAAATTATCTATGTTTCTTTTAGGACAAAAATCATCAGGATATTCAGTAAAGATCATGTTCCCACCGCATGTATATTAAAACTTAATTTTTGATTAGTAATACACTTTAAGAACTCCATTTGGACAACTTTGGGCAATTTTTTTCAATATTTAGATTTTGTTGCACCCTCATATTCCAGATATTGAAAAAGTTGTATCTCAATCAAATATTGCCCTATCCTAACAAACCATTCAACAAAAAAAGCTTATTTCTTCAGCTTCCAGTTTTAAAAAAGTGCTGTTTTCATGTGTTCACAGCACATGAACATGTAGTACAGCAAGTATCATCTGAATTTGATTCATAAAACCTGTGTTAGATCTCACAGCCATGATGCTGGTGTGTTGTGACTGATTACCAGAGTGTTTCTATGTGGTTGCCAAGGTGCTTTAAGTGGTAGTTAGTGTTTGCAGGTGGTGATTCCATGATTGCGCTGCCATTTAGATCCTTCACTTTACGAAAAATTAGACTTAACTACATGCTTTCAGCTATTCAGAGTGTTTTGCCGACCTCAGACCATGTTTTTTGACAGGTGTTTTTGTGGACAATGGCTGCATGTTTCTTAACCTTGTAACTACATACGTAAATTATTTTTAGTATTTTTGGAAGCCCATTTCTGCCACTGAATAAAAACAAAAAAAGGTAATTGCAACTTTTTATCTCACAATTCTGACATTTTTTTCAATTGCAATTGTGTGTTATAAAGTCAGAATTATGAGATATAAAGTCACAATTCTGACTTTTTCTTGAGATAAACTTGCAGTTGCGAGTTATTAAGTCAGAACTGCCAGATATAAAGTCACAATTCTGACTTTTTTCTCTGAATAGTGAGAAACAAATTCACAATTGTGTGTTATAAAGTCAGAATTATAAGATATAAAGTCACAATTCTGACTTTTTTTCTCAGAATCGCATGATACAAACTCGCAATTCTGACTTTTTTCTCTGATTTGTTAGATAAAAATTTGCAGTTGCGAGTTATAAAGTCAGAACTGCCAGATATAGTCACAATTCTGAGTTTTCTCTAAATAATGAGAAAAAAATTCGCAATTGGGTGTTATAAAGTCAGAATTGTGAGATATAAAGTCACAATTTTTATTAAAGAGTAATTTTATAAAGAGTTAAGTCAAAATAAAAGGGAAAAGACTATGTTCCCAGAATTGAGTTTATATCAATACAATCGATATCTTTACAATTCTGAATTAATAATTCACAATTGCGAGATATAAACTCACAATTATATCTCACAATTCTAACTTTATAACTCGCACATGTGAGTTTACATCATAATTCTGAGAAATGAAGTCAGAATTGCAATTTTGTATCACGCAATTGTGAGAAAAAGTTCAGAATTGTGAGATAAAACGTTGCAATTAGGCATTATGTTGCTGTGTCTAATTGATTTTGTATCCATCTACTCACCTTAACCCATTCTTACATGCACATGGTGATGATGATGTTGATTGAGATGCTGTGTGTCCATCAGATCTCTGGATATCCTGGAGCTGACGGAGCAGAGAGAGCTGCTGAAGTTCCACTACCACACGCTGCGCTTGTATTCGGCCATCTGTGCGCTGGGGAACAACCGTGTGGCTCACGCTCTCTGCAGTCACGTGGACGAGGCGCAGCTCCTCTACGCCATCCAGAACAAGTACATGCCGGGCCTGCTGCGCACCGGATACTACGACCTGCTGATCGACATCCACCTGAGCAGCTACGCCACCGCACGCCTCATGATGAACTCGGAGTACATCGTCCCCATGACGCCCGAGACCAAGAGCATCACGCTCTTCCCCGACGAGAAGAAGAAGCACGGGCTGCCGGGGATCGGCCTGAGCACCTCTCTGCAGCCGCGCATGCGCTTCTCCTCTCCCAGCTTCGTGGGCTCCGTCGGCGGTCACCATGGTAACGGTGCGGCCGGCGGAGGCGACTGTTTCCAGTACAGCCCCGAGTTTCCGCTGGAGACGCTGAAGAGCCGCACGATGGAGATGCTGACGGAGGCGGTGCGGGAGGGTAGTTTACACGTGCGGGACCCCGTCGGCGGCAGCACCGAGTTCCTGTTCGTCCCTCTCATTAAACTGTTCTACACGCTCCTGATCATGGGCATCTTCCACAACGGAGACCTGAAGACCATCCTGCAGCTGATCGAGCCCAGCGTCTTCTCGCAGGACTCCGGCGTGGAGAGCGGAGGCGGGACCCCGGAGGCGGAGGACGGGTGTGGGCGGAGCCGACTGGAAGGGGGCGGAGCCGATGAGCACGGCCTGAGAGGAAAGATGCCCAAAGAAGGACTTCTGCAGATGAAGCTTCCTGAACCCGTCAAACTCCAGGTGAGTGAAGTTTTATTTCAAAAGTCCACCGTAACCATGGTATGAGATGACTGGATGCATTCAGCTGATTTCCTATTGACCTGTCAGCAGCTGAACTGCAGTTCTCAAACTATTTCAAATATAGTGAATTAAGCTACAAACTCCATCATAAGCCACATTTACATCTAACATGTATTTTGAGCTGCCGCTCGTCAACCATCAAAATAAATTGTTTAGCAGATATTAAGCAGACAGTCTACTAACTGACTACTAATTGCTAGTTGACATGTCGTTACAAATGTCAACAATTAACATTTAGTGTTACCAACATTTTTTTAAGATCTGACCCCATGTTGATTATTTTGATGATGCTGACAAATTCTAAATATTTTTTTGATTAAATATCTTTCTATTAAACCTTAAATAAATGCCTTTATAGTTGATTCATAATTTTATTTATTTTGGTTTAATTTATATTAGGGCTGGGACACGATTAATCGCGATTAATCGCATCCAAAATAAAAGTTTATGTTAACATACTAAATGTGTGTTTACTGTGTGTATATATAATGTATGTATAAATACACACACAAACATGTATATTAAAGAAAACTGAAAATAAAAATTAAATTAAAATAAATAAAATATTTATAATTCTATATATAATCTAAATTAAATACAAATATAACTATCCACACATATAAGTATTTTTTAAAGGCTTTACATGTATGTGTGTGTATTTATATATACATAATAAATATACACAGTAAACACACATTTAGTATGTTAACATAAACTTTTATTTTGGATGCGATTAATCGCGATTAATCGTGTCCCAGCCCTAATTTATATATTATTTAATTATTTATTTATGCAATTATTAATATGCATGTACTTAACTTGGTGTTTGTGTGTATTAATATTAACTAAAACCATTTTTTAAAATGTCATTACTTAAAATAAATAATAAAATATTAAAATAGAAAGTTAATTTTATTTCAGCTAGTTAACAAGGCAAGATTTCTCATTTTCAACTTGACTGTGTTATGAGATATAAAGTCACAATTCTGACTTTTTTTCTCTGAATTGTGAGATAAAAATTAGCAATTGCGTGTTGTAAAGTCAAAATTCTGAGATATAAATTCACAATTCTGACCTTTTCTCACAATTGTGAGACAAACTTGCAGTTGCGAGTTAAAAAGTCACAATTGCGAGATAAAAACTCGTAATTGTGAGTTAAGTCCAATTTTGAGAGGGAAAAAATAACTTGATATAGTAAAGTAACTAAAACTTAAATAAAATTAGGAAAAACTCCATAGACATATTTTAAAAACAAATACAAATGACAAAAACACAACTAAATGACTAAAATGCTAATTAAAATTAACATGAAAACAAAATTAAAGAATAAAATCTAATGCAAAATATTAACAAAAACTAAACTAATACTAAAAATAACACTGCTGTTTACATATGCATATGTATACTACATTTCAGTTATGTTTTTAAAATGAATGGTCAGCATGGATGTGATCTCAAAAATGTGTTATTGAGTGTCAAGGGATTGTTCAATTGGATTTGCACTGAAATACCAATAAAAAGCCGAAAAGAGCAGAAACTCTGGTGATTGAGTGAAGTGTTGAGATGTTTACAGTGTGTGCGTGTGTTTGTTCAGATGTGTCATCTGCTGCAGTACCTGTGCGACTGTCAGGTGCGTCACCGTATCGAGGCTGTGGTCGCATTCTCAGACGACTTTGTGGCGAATCTACAGGACAACCAGCGTTTCCGCTATAATGAAGTCATGCAGGCGCTGAACATGTCCGCCGCGCTGACGGCACGCAAAACCAAAGAGTTCCGCTCTCCTCCGCAGGAACAGGTCAGAAATGATGTGAACTTTCACACGATTACCATGATATTAACCCTTTTCCCATTTCTTTTTATCTATCTGCAAATAACTGAAATAATATTGTTCAAATAAATGCCAGATTAATTACTGTCCCCACATTATTTCCTGTGATCATTTCCATTATTTCACTCAAAAACGATGAGGTTACTGTCACAGAAGTTCAGTGCATGGGACGATGATTCGTGTGTGTTTCCTCAGATCAACATGCTGCTGAATTTCAAGGATGAGAAGCAGGATTGTCCTTGTCCAGAGGACATCCGTGAACAGCTGCTGGACTTCCATGAAGATCTGATGACACACTGTGGTAAAGAGTTTGCAGTATCAGTGATTTATCAGTGAATTATAAACATAAAAACGTATCTTGAAATTCATTTTTTAGTGCCAAGCTGTTTGCCATAAGTATGAATTTCAACAAATTTATGCTTAAAGCAACTTTCCACTTCCACTCTGTTGTTATTGATTAATGATTGTTGTGATTTACTCCCTGAGGATCTCATAAAAGTCTTTTTCTGCTCTGTGATTTAGATGTTAATGATGAGGTTTGTGTTTGTGTCTGTACTGCAGGCATTGAGACGGATGATGATAAATCTGGAGATGGAGACAGTGATTTCACCATCAGGGGGCGTCTGATGTCTCTGGTGGAGAAGGTGACCTACCTGAAGAAGAAAATGACTGATATACCAAAGAAGAAGAAATCAAAGAAACCCAGTGAGTGAAGCTTTCTTCTCTTTCATGAGAACCCTACGCTGCAAAAAATGCTTTTCTTACTTAGACTTTTTGTCTTGTTTCCAGCCAAAATATCTAAAAATTCTTGAATCAGGAAGGATTTTCTAGACAAGTAAAAATTATTGTCTTGTTTTTAGTAAAAACAAGTCAAAATTAAGTGAGTTTTTGCTTAAAGCTAGCAAAATAATCTGCCAATGGGGGAAGAAAAATAATCTAGTTGTCTGCTTGAAATAAGATTAGTTTTCTGACCCCATTGGCAGATTATTTAGCTTGTTTTAAGCAAAAACTCACCTACTTTTGACTTGAATTGAGAATTTTTAACCAAAGTATATTATAGACTTTTCATTAAGACCCTAAAGAATCATATGAACTAGACAAGTAAAAATTATTTTCTTGTTTTCAGAAAAAAACAAGTGAAAATGAGGTGAGTTTTTGCTTAGAACAAGCTAGATAATCTGCCAATGGGGTCAGAAAACTAATCTTATTTCAAGCAGACAACTAGATTATTTTTCTTCCCCCATTGGCAGATTTTTTTTGCTTATTTCCAGCAAAACACTTAATTTTGAGTCGTTTTTTTTTTTTTTTGTCCAGAAAATCCTTCTTGATTTTTTTTTTGTTTTGTTGATATTTTGGCTGGAAACAAGACAAAAAAACTAAATAAAAAAGCATTTTTTGCAGTGTATTGAGAATTTTTAACCAAAGTATATTATAGACTTTTTATTAAGACCCTAAAGAATCAAATGAACTAGACAAGTAAAAATTATTGTCTTGTTTTTAGTAAAAACAAGTCAAAATTAAGTGAGTTTTTGCTTAAAGCTAGCAAAATAATCTGCCAATGGGGGAAGAAAAATAATCTAGTTGTCTGCTTGAAATAAGATTAGTTTTCTGACCCCATTGGCAGATTATTTAGCTTGTTTTAAGCAAAAACTCACCTACTTTTGACTTGAATTGAGAATTTTTAACCAAAGTATATTATAGACTTTTCATTAAGACCCTAAAGAATCATATGAACTAGACAAGTAAAAATTATTTTCTTGTTTTCAGAAAAAAACAAGTGAAAATGAGGTGAGTTTTTGCTTAGAACAAGCTAGATAATCTGCCAATGGGGTCAGAAAACTAATCTTATTTCAAGCAGACAACTAGATTATTTTTCTTCCCCCATTGGCAGATTTTTTTTTGCTTATTTCCAGCAAAACACTTAATTTTGAGTCGTTTTTTTTTTTTTTTTTGTCCAGAAAATCCTTCTTGATTTTTTTTTTTGTTTTGTTGATATTTTGGCTGGAAACAAGACAAAAAAACTAAATAAAAAAGCATTTTTTGCAGTGTATTGAGAATTTTTAACCAAAGTATATTATAGACTTTTTATTAAGACCCTAAAGAATCAAATGAACTAGACAAGTAAAAATTATTGTCTTGTTTTTAGTAAAAACAAGTCAAAATTAAGTGAGTTTTTGCTTAAAGCTAGCAAAATAATCTGCCAATGGGGGAAGAAAAATAATCTAGTTGTCTGCTTGAAATAAGATTAGTTTTCTGACCCCATTGGCAGATTATTTAGCTTGTTTTAAGCAAAAACTCACCTACTTTTGACTTGAATTGAGAATTTTTAACCAAAGTATATTATAGACTTTTCATTAAGACCCTAAAGAATCATATGAACTAGACAAGTAAAAATTATTTTCTTGTTTTCAGAAAAAAACAAGTGAAAATGAGGTGAGTTTTTGCTTAGAACAAGCTAGATAATCTGCCAATGGGGTCAGAAAACTAATCTTATTTCAAGCAGACAACTAGATTATTTTTCTTCCCCCATTGGCAGATTTTTTTTTGCTTATTTCCAGCAAAACACTTAATTTTGAGTCGTTTTTTTTTTTTTTTGTCCAGAAAATCCTTCTTGATTTTTTTTTTTGTTTTGTTGATATTTTGGCTGGAAACAAGACAAAAAAACTAAATAAAAAAGCATTTTTTGCAGTGTATTGAGAATTTTTAACCAAAGTATATTATAGACTTTTTATTAAGACCCTAAAGAATCAAATGAACTAGACAAGTAAAAATTATTGTCTTGTTTTTAGTAAAAACAAGTCAAAATTAAGTGAGTTTTTGCTTAAAGCTAGCAAAATAATCTGCCAATGGGGGAAGAAAAATAATCTAGTTGTCTGCTTGAAATAAGATTAGTTTTCTGACCCCATTGGCAGATTATTTTGCTAGTTTTAAGCAAAAACTCACTTAATTTTGACTTGTATTTACTAAAAACAAGACAATAATTTTTGCTTGTCTAGAAAATCCTTCCTGATTCAATAATTTTTAGATATTTTGGCTGGAAACGAGACAAAAAATCTAAGTAAGAAAAGCATTTTTTGCAGTGTATTGTGTGTTATATAGCAGTGCTGATCTCTGCTTCTGTCTGAAGGCACCTTACAGCAGCTGATCTCAGAGACGATGGTGCGCTGGGCTCAGGAGTCGGTCATCGAGGATCCCGAGCTGGTGCGGGCCATGTTCGTGTTGCTCCATCGGCAGTACGACGGTATCGGCGGACAGGTTCGAGCGCTGCCCAAGACCTACACCATCAACGCCGTCTCGGTGGAGGACACCATCAACCTGCTGGCATCTCTGGGTCAGATCCGCTCTCTGCTCAGCGTCAGGATGGGCCGCGAGGAGGAGAAGCTCATGATTCATGGACTCAGGTGACACACCTGTGATATAGTGAATGCTGTTAAATGGGACAAATAAAAAATAATTTTAAAAAAGCATATAAATTTAAAGCATTCTTAGTTTCCGGCAGTAGAGGGTTTTGGGTTGTGACTTAAAGGAGTAGTTCACTTTCAGAACAAAAAACTACAGATAATGTCATATAATCTTGTCATCCAAGATGTTCATGTCTTTCTTTCTTCAGTTGTGAAGAAATGATGTTTTTTGAGGAAAACATTTCAGGATTTCTCTCCATATAGTGGACTTCTATGGTGCCCCCGAGTTTGAACTTCCAAAATGCAGCTTTAAATGGCTCTAAATGATCACAGCCGAGGAAAAAAGAATCTTATCTAGCAAAACGATTGTGAAGTTATAAAAAATTACAATATATATACTTTTTAACCTCAAATGCTCATCTTGTCTAGCTCTGTGTGTACTCTGTGTAGAGATTAAAAAGTATATAAATTGTAAATGTTTTTAGAAAATAACCGATCGTTTCGCTAGATAAGACTCTTCTTCCTCGTCTGGGATCGTTTAGAGCTCTTTGAAGCAGCATTTTGGAAGTTCAAACTCAGGGCACCATTGAAGTCCACTATATGGAGAGAAATCCTGGAATGTTTTCCTCAAAAAACATAATTTCTTTACGACTGAAGAAAGAAAGACATGAACATCTTGGATGACCCATGATTAGTGTGTAAGATTCCAGTCTGACCTCTGACCTGTCTGTGTCTTGTCTGTAGTGATATCATGAATAACAAGGTGTTCTACCAACATCCAAACCTGATGCGAGCGCTGGGCATGCACGAGACCGTCATGGAGGTGATGGTGAACGTCCTGAGCGGAGGAGAGTCCAAGGTGACGATGCTCAGTGTCATCTCTGTCTTAGGAGTTTATTCAAATACGATGACTGCAGTGTCACTGAACGACTATCTTTTGGTCTTTAGGAAATCACCTTTCCTAAGATGGTGGCCAACTGCTGTCGGTTCCTGTGCTACTTCTGTCGGATCAGCCGTCAGAATCAGAAGGCCATGTTTGATCATCTGAGCTACCTGCTGGAGAACAGCAGCGTGGGACTCGGTAAGAAGTCTAGAGATCTAGTGAGCGCTCAGAGACGCCCATGTCCATTAAAAGAGTAGTTCACTTTCAGAGCAAAAATTTTACAGATAATGATAATTTTTTTTGAAAATAACAGACCCTTATTCCTCGTCTGGGATCGTATTCCTTGTCCTTTGAAGGTGCATTTAAACTGCATTTTGGAAGTTTAAACTCATGGGCACCATAGAAGTCCACTATATGGAGCACATCCCTTAAATGTTTCCCTCAAAAAAAAAATTCTTTACGACTGAAGAAAGAAAGACAAACACAGACAAAAACATACAATGTCTGTACATTTTTGCTTTGGAAGTGAACTATTCCTTTTTTTTTTTTCTTATGCATTTTATTTTGACAACCAACAGACAGAACACAAACCAACACAAGACATCACAAAGACAATCTACAAATACTGCCAGTCCAAACTAAATTTGCATCTCAGCAGGTCAGTCCATCAGATGGTGAAAATGTTCTTTAGGTGACAGGAATTGTCCATAAAATGAAGAGCAGAGAGGTCCAAAAAAGAGGTTCAAGAGGCAATGTCCCAGATGCTTGAATACATACAAAGGGCGTAGTCGGAAAGCAGACAAACATACAAAAAGGTACAATACCCAGGTGTGCCTTAGTTTGATACTGTATCCTTGTCCCTAATTAATATAATCAATAAAGGGACCCCAAATCTTAAAAAAAATTGGTACAACTGTCTGACAAGGTATGTTGCAACTCTTCAAGATATAAACAGGACACCATATCGTTCAGCCATTGTTTAAAACATGGTGGAGAGCTAGATTTCCATTCCCTCAAAATCACCCTCTTTGCTATAACCATACCGAACATAAGTGCCTCTTGCAGTGCTGCTGGAAGAGTTATGGAATAGTCAGAGCAATGTAAAATTGCAACAATACCATCTGGTTGCAGTGGCTTGTTACATATATATCACTGTATAAATGAAAAATGTCATCCCAGAAACCTCTGAGTTTGGGACAGTCCCAAAAAAGATGCGCCAGGGTCCCAGCACTTGATTTGCACTTGTCACAGGTAGGAGAGACAGAGGGGAAGATCTTATTAAGTTTAGTTTTGGAGTAATGTAAGCGAATGGATTATTTTATACTGGATAAACTGAAGCCTAGCATTAATGCATTAACCCTTTCTAATCCCATTGCCCACAGCCCATCTGAAATTTCTACACCTGTGTGAAAAGTGAAACAAAAGAAGAAATGAGGCCTTTGGATATAGGGCTTGTAGACAAAAGATTGTAAAAATTGTGCTGATCTGGCATCTGATCAAGTGGTAGAGACTGTTTTACAAAATTTCTAATTTGTAGATAGTGAAAAAAATGCCCAGTAGGAATTTGGTATTTCTCCTGAAGTTGAGCAAAAGATGTGAAGCATTTGTTTAGATAGAAATCCCTCACCAGAGACAGACCCTTCACAGCCCAGGAAGTAAATGTAGAGTCCATCAAACCAGGTTTAAAGGAAGGGTTTTGCCATATAGGGGCATAACAGGACAAAACAGAGAGTTTCAACACACTTTTAATTTGCTTAAGAATTCTGAGTGAATTAGATAAAATAAAATCAGCTTTTAACTGTTTGAGTAATTTGGTGAGCAGGTTTAAATCAGAGAACAGAACTGCAGGTAAGGATGCTCCAGTTAGTGATATTGCCTTATGAGATTCTATTACAGGCCAGCTGGGGTGGATTCTTGACCACCAGCAGTTAAAGTAAACCCATGTTCTGGCGTTACCGGCCCAGTAGTAATGGCGCAAAACAGGAAGTCCAAGGCCGCCTTCAGTTATGGGTTTCTGGAGATGCGCCTTGGTTATGCGTGGCGTCTTAAAGGCCCATATGAAGGGCATGATGATTGAGTATGCTGTCTTAAAAAAGGAAGATGTAAGAAAGATGGGTTCATTTTGAAAAAGGTAGATGAATTTGGGTAGCACAATCATTTTAATAATATTAACACACCCTATTATTGATAAGGGAAGAAGTTTCCATTTTTCAATCATACTTCTAAGTTTAGCAATAAATTCCATATAATTGTGTTTAAAGAGAAGTTTAGGATTTCTGGTGATGTTGATCCCTAAGTATTTGAAATGATCCGTTGCAAGCCTGAATGGCAGACCATTAAGAAAAGTGGGGTCTAGGTCATTCGACAAAGGCATGAACAGACTTTTATCCCAGTTGATAGTGAACCCAGAAAATTGCCCAAATTGCTTTATCAGATCAAACAGGGGGGATAGGGATGTCTTTGCATCTGACAGAGTCAAAATCACATCATCTGCATACAGGCCAATGGTACAGTCAGATCTACCACATCTTTTCCCACTAATTTGAGAGCTGGCTCTAATAGCTGTCGCCAAGGGCTCAAGAGCCAAGGCAAAAAGCAAGGGGGAAAGACAGCATCCCTGTCTCATGCCACGACCTAACATGAACTGGGGAGATCTATCAAAGTTTGTCAGAACTGAGGACTTGGGACATGCATATAGCCTTCTTAACAAAGTCATACATTTGTCACCAAAGCCAAATTTTTCCAGGGCCGCAAACATGTATCTCCATTCAACTTGATCAAAAGCCTGCTGTGCATCTAGAGAGATAGCAGCAGCATGGGGCAACTTGGTAGAGTACATTACATTCAACAGACGGCGGGTGTTAGAGAAAGAGAATCTGTCAGAAATGAACCCTGTTTGATCAGGGTGGATTAAGCTGCCCATATATTTGTTCAGCCGATTTGTTAGAACTTTGGCTATAATCTTTTGGTCAGAATTCAGCAAGCTTAGAGGACGATAAGATACCACGTCAGCTTCATCTCTGTCCTGTTTCCGAAGCAAACAGACATGAGCGTCATAGAGAGTTTGAGGAGATACTCCATCCTCCAAAGAACAGTTTATCATACGGAGTAAAAGGGGTGCAATGGTGTCAATGTGAGCTTTATAAAATTCTATACCAAATCCATCGGGACAGCAAGCTTTGCCATTAGGGAAGGAGCGTATGGCAGTTTTAATTTCCTCCAATGTGAAACACGCATCTAAAACCTGCCTGGCACCATCATCAATGGATGGGATTTCCAGTGCATTGAGGAAGTTTGCTATCTCTGTGTCAGTGGCTGTAGACTTTGAAGTATATAACTGGCTGTAAAAATCAAAAAATCTGTTGTTTATGTTTTTAGGATCAGTTATCAGCTGACCATTAGAAGAATAGATTTTATGCATTGCCCTATCTGCTTGCACTCCTTTTAACTGTCTAGCAAGCAGTTTATGTGCTTTCTCACCCAGCTCAAAATGTGTTTGTCTCAGCCTGCAGATATAATGTCTCACCTGCCCACCAAGAATCTGATTGTACTCATATTTGATTTTCAAAATAGCATTTAGGGTATCCTCAGATTTTGAGTTTCTATAAGAATCCTCTAAAGCAGATAGTTCAGACTCAATCTCAGGCCTTTCTGAGTCTAGCTCTTCTAAGAGTAGACTGATATGATATGACTTGTCCCATGACACAACTTTAAAAGTCTCCCACAATGTTGAATCAGAGACATCCCCTGTGTCATTGCTTTGCAGAAATTCTGAGATCTTAATGGATATATATTCATAGAAACTTTTATCTGAGATAATGGGGTTGAATTTCCAGTTATAGTGATGTGTATTCAAGTTCAAGTTTACATTAATTGAGAGGGGAGCATGGTCGGAGAATAAAATACTATGATAAGTGGAATTGTCTACTTTTGATATTAGTCTGGTGTCAACAAAAAAATAATCTATTCTAGAGAAACTACCATGTACTGGGGAGAAAAAAGAATATTGTCTGTCAGAGGGGTGTTGGAGTCTCCATATGTCTACTAAATCAAGTGACTTCATCAGATTATTCAGAATGCATCTAAGTTAAAACATAATAGACAAAGCAGACTGACATACAAGAGCTCAATATCTGGCAGATTAACAAAGAACAGAGAACACACCCCAAGCCGCCATAGAGAACAATGCGGCTTGTCATGCTTCCTATTAGGAGACTGCCGGGTAACAGAGCCATTGTGCACTAAAGGCTAGCCTAAGCCGACAGCCCCGCGAGAACCTCCGATATACCAATACAAACTCACTTATTACAAACTGCGATGAGCTCTGTCCACCTTTACTGGTTTGCCGAAGTTATCCTGACCAAGTAACTCTGGGATCAACTTGGAGATGATTTCGTTAGGATGACTCTTCTCTTCTCCCTCTTTGATTCCAACAATCCGTATGTTAAGCCTTCGAGAGCGTCCCTCTTAATCATTGAGTTTGGCACTGAGGCCGTTAGCCACCTGAAGCTCATTGCATGTGGCCTCCAATGTCATGATGCGTTTGTCAGCAGTCGAAAGAGCTTCATCAATATCACCCATACGACGTTCGACTTCGTGATGTTTGTTCTGAAGAGTAGACAAGCACGATTCTATTGAATCAAGGTGCTCTTCCATCGATTTCTTAAGGCCATCCACTAGTTTAGAAACGTTGGCTAGCTCCGCACCTTGTTTAGTGATAGCAGCTAATATCGCTTCATTGCCAGCAGCAGTGGAAGATGCGCCTCTCCCGCTTTGAGCTTCTTTTTCCTTATTAGAGGGCATCTTGGCGTAAAACCGAGTTAATTACCCTGCTGAAAAAAACAGCATATGCTGGTTAGGTATGTTTTGGTGCTGGGATGCTGGTTTTAGCTGGTATATGCTAGTCCTTTGCTGGTTTATGCTGGGCCCTTGCTGGTTTTTGCTGGTTTATGCTGGTCATGTTGCTGGTTAATGCTGGTCCTTTGCTGGTTTATGCTGGTCCTTGACCAGCAACATGACCAGCATAAACCAGCAAAGGACCAGCATAAACCAGCAAAAACCAGCATCCCAGCACCAAAACATACCTAACCAGCATATGCTGTTTTTTTCAGCAGGGTAGATTGAGAAAGAACTTAGACAACAGGTGGTTGCAGAAAAAAAGTTTGTGTGCTGTAAATATTAACTTTAAACGGAGGTCACAACACGGAGCTCGAAAAAAGAACGTCTTACTCCACTGCGCACTAGTGTGAACTATTCCTTTAACTATATGTGTTTGTCTCTGCAGCATCTCCGTCCATGCGAGGTTCCACTCCTCTGGATGTGGCTGCCGCATCTGTGATGGATAACAATGAACTGGCTCTGGCGCTGAGAGAACCGGACCTCGAGAAGGTTCCACATTCTCCCTCTGTATCTCCTTAGTATGTGATTGGCTGATGTGGGCTGTTGAACACTGACTCTGTGTGTGTGTGTGTGTGTGTGTGTGTGTGTGTGTGTGTGTGTGTCAGGTGGTTCAGTATCTGGCAGGCTGTGGTCTCCAGAGCTGCGTGATGCTGATGTCCAAAGGGTATCCTGACATCGGCTGGAACCCAGTGGAGGGGGAACGTTACCTGGACTTCCTCCGGTTTGCGGTCTTCTGTAACGGTTGGTGTTCTGTCTGTTCTTCTGGAGATGATGGTGATGTAGTGTGTTATTAAAGGTGAATGGTGTTATTGTGTGTCTCAGGTGAGAGCGTGGAGGAGAACGCTAATGTGGTGGTGCGGCTCCTGATTCGTCGGCCAGAGTGTTTTGGCCCCGCCCTGCGCGGAGAGGGTGGGAACGGGCTGCTGGCGGCGATGGAGGAAGCCATAAAGATCTCAGAAGATCCAGGCAGAGACGGACCGTCACCCACCACCGAGGAGAGCAGGACGCTGTACGCAATAAACACACACACACAGAAAATCATCAACATGTCAGTGTCTAGTTTACATGACAAACATCTGTTGGAACTTTTTCATTTTAATGGAAAACTACTCTTTACACTTACAAATAAATAGTTATTTTAGGAACTGATCAGAAATGGTTCTTCTATTGCATTGCTACAAAGGCCACCTTTGGTAACCTTTATTAAAGAGTGTAGCGTTTGATCAGCGTCTCCATCTCACACACGATTCTCTCCTTCATTTATCTTGTGTGTTCCTGATCTGTCATTGTCCACTGGTCCAGAAACATCCAAGTAAATTGGGTCGTGCTCTAAATGCAGTGACTTCTGCTGGATCTGCTGCAGTTTCATTTACATCTAGAGTGCTTTAAAGGGCTATGGTGTGTTTACATGCACATCTGAATTTTTGAAGGAGAGAAGTGTTCAAGTCCTAATTAAATTATTGCGTAAAGCAGCAACAAAACTAATAATATGCTTACAAGGTGCTTGAAGTAGTAATTAAAGGCCTGGAAAACCCTTAAATAGCAGCATTCCCGAAGAGGTACTTGAAAAAGAAAAGTGCTTGAATTATTGAAAGACTATGTATCTATGAAATAAGTGTTTAATTTTTGTAATAAGCACATATCTTATGACACAAATTAACGCTGTAGTCCATCTGGTCTTATGTAGCCCCAGTCCTTTTCAGTGCTGCTTTAAACGTTACAATGCTCATGATCACTTTCCTTATCTCGACAATAAGTAAACACGATGCCATAAAAGACTAATACAATCAGATACAACAATATTTTTGTCAAATATTTATTACTAAATATATACTGATAAACTGAACATTTCCTTGAATTTTATAAGATGACTGGATGCTGTCATCTGGTTAAGTTAGACCATTTGATTTAGATCGTGATTCAGATCGTGAATTATTTGAGTTAGATTGGGTCTTTAGATCGCAAATCATTTAATTTAGATCGGGTCTTCAGATCGCAAATTATTTGCGAATCATTTGATTCAGTTTTGGAGCAGTTCAGACATCTTTTTTTTCATATTTATTTTTTATTATATAGCATAAAAGATCAAGCCATTAAGGCAGAACAGTTATGAAAACAAAACAAATAACAAATAAAGTATACACAAATACAAATCCCTCAAGAAAACTGACTGTGGTTTTAATAGAGTAAAAGTGTAGTAACCACAATTTTACTACAAATACCATGGTTAAGCTGTGGTTAGTGTAGCAAAACCATTGTCAATTTGTGGTGACCATAGTTTAACTATAGTGACTATAGTGTGTGTTTTTTGGAGTAAGGAAAATAACCCACCTGATCAGTAGAACACATGCTACTCAAGCTACTGCTGATGATCTGTGTGTCTCTCAGTAATGACATCATGGAGGAAGAGGAAGATGACACCATTCACATGGGGAACGCCATCATGACCTTCTACGCCGCTCTGATCGATCTGTTGGGCCGCTGTGCTCCAGAGATGCACGTGAGTCCCCTGTGGATCATCTTCACTGTCACATGTACATAAGACTTTATGTTGATCGCATTCTTCTCGTCATGTGATCTATGCATTCTCCTTGATCAGCTGATCCATGCGGGGAAGGGAGAGGCCATCCGTATCCGAGCCATCCTGCGTTCGCTTATTCCCATTGAGGATCTGGTGGGAGTGATCAGCATCCCCTTCCTGATGCCCAGGCTGGCCAAAGGTCTGATCACACATTACAACAACACTCACACAAAGAGAAACATCTAGATTTATCTTCAGTTCTATGTGCTGCACCTGTTTTTTTGCTGGCGATTACCACAGACAATGCAATCTGTGTGAAAAATAAACAATAAACACATTTACAGCACATTGACAGAGCTGTGCCATGTTTTTTTTATGGAAACTGATGGACAAATTTGCATTATTTCTGTATGTAATCAGCAGCTTTTTACACATGGAACATGAAATAAACCAGGAAATTGGTCATTTTTGGGTGTTAATCTGTCATTATGTGCACTAACCAGTATGTTGTTCTGGTCGCTTGTTGATTTATGGTTCATTTTTGTGTTTTCAGACGGTTCTGTGATTGAGCCGGACATGTCAGCAGGGTTCTGTCCCGATCACAAAGCGGCCATGGTTCTGTTCCTGGACAGAGTTTACGGCATCGAGGACCAAAACTTCCTCCTGCACCTGCTGGAAGTGGGCTTTCTTCCTGACCTCAGAGCCGCCGCCTCATTGGACACGGTGAGTCTCGTGACACCTGCGTGTGTTATGATGCTTGACCCCTCTCCTCATTCTGTGACCTCTGACCTCCAGGTTGCTCTGAGCGCCACAGACATGGCGTTGGCCCTGAACCGGTACCTGTGCACGGCGGTCCTGCCGCTGCTCACTAAATGCGCTCCTCTGTTCGCCGGGACGGAGCCGTTCGCGTCTCTCATCGACTCTCTGCTGCACACCGTCTACAGGCTGTCCAAAGGCTGCTGTCTCACCAAAGCACAGAGAGACGCTATTGAGGAGTGTCTGCTGGCCGTGTGCGGGTGAGGACTAGTTAGTTCTGCTCACTGACTGACTGACATGGGCAGTTCTTCAGACTAGTGTATAGACTTTCAGAATCCGAAAAATGTTAATTATTTTACCAAAAAAAAAGGGATCATACAAAATGCATGTCATTGTTTATTTAGTACCGACCTGAATAAGATATTCCACACAAAATATGTTTACATTTAGTCCACAAGAATAAATAATAGTTTAATTTCCTTTTAAAAAATTACCTCGTTCAAAAGTTTACATCCCCTTGATTCTTAATGCTGTGTTGTTCTCTGAATGATCCACAGCTGGGTTTTTTTGTTTAGTGATAGTTGTTCATGAGTCCCTTGTTTGTCCTGAACAGTTAAACTGTCTGCTGTTCTTCAGAAAAATCCTTCAGCTCCCACAAATTCTTTGGTTTTCCAGCATTTTTGTGCATTTTAACCCTTTCCAGCAATGACTGTATGATTTTGAGATCCATCTTTTCACACTGAGGACAACTGAGGGACTCATATGCAACTATTACAGAAGGTTCAAACGTGAATTCAAAAAGGTTTTACCCACTGGCTCTTAACATGGTTTTTCCTTTCTGACAAAAAAAGGGACTCATGAACAACTATCACTAAACAAAAAAACACAGCTGTGGATCATTCAGATAACAACACAGTATTAAGAATCAAGGGGATGTAGACTTTTAAACAGAGTCATTTTTTTTAAGAAAATCAACTATTATTTATTGTTGTGGACTATACAGATCTGGCCATTCAAATTGCGCGCAGGACACCGGTGTATTATGTGGGATAACACAACATGCATTGACACAGGAAAGACATGATCAGTAGGGGGCAGTCATGTAAAACTGAAGCGGCAGCGAACATCACCACAAGCTAAAAGACTCGTTTGAGATGAGCAAAATCTGCGCAGAATCAATGGGAAACGACTGGCTGAGGACACAGTTTGATGTTGCATTCTCTTCTAAAATGTTTTATTTTTAATCTAATATCAGGTGGTTATGTGTTTAATTCCGTGTGAATATTCCCAAACATTATGACAGTGCATTCAATGAGATATGTGATTGTTGTCATATTACTATCAAAATCTAAAATACATGTTTGTATTAAAAAAAATGGATGATAAATACGCCTTTCGTATGGAATTAAATAGCAAGCACTTTGAGTGTCTTGTGTATCGTATTTATTTTCATATAAAAGCAACAGAACTGAAACTATATCATGTTTATCAGCAACACAGCATGCGATATCCGTACCTGTTCCGCTTCAGGTATCTGTTCCGCTTTCTTATATCCTATTTCAAGGACAATGTAAGCATTATTTTACAACGAATCAATCAATAAAATGGTATAAAAGAGAAAAAATATATTTCACGAAAATAATATAAAGATTACAAAACAAAAGTTCAACAAAACAAGCTCCAAAGTTCACGGAAAGGAAGGCAAATATTAAGCGGCACCCTTCATGTTTTCTTTATTCTGCAAATAGGCTACTTTACAGTTTTGAATTATGTTTAGCTTCTGTCTGTATGACCATAAATGACAGAGTAACCGTTTTCTCTCATAAAAAGTAAAAAAAAAAAAGCAGTGATCACGCAGGCGCCTCAAGCACATGCAATATATTTTGCTAACTTGACATAGCAACCTGTTCATTATCAAAATAAATTATAGTCAAAGGAACATATAAAATGTTGCATGGATTCTTTTAATTCCTATAGCCTATTTCAAGGACAATGTAAGCAGTATTTTACAACGAATCAATAAAATTTTATAAAACAGAAAAAATGTATTTCACGAAAACAATATAAAGATTACAAAACAAAAGAAAACAAATGGACTGAGGGACAAGCTCACGGAAAGGAAGGCAAAGCAGCATCCTTCATGTTTTCTTTGTTCTGCAAATACTTTACAGTTTTAAATTATGTTTAGCTTCTAAAAAATTCTGAAAAAGCGCCTGCAGGTAGATCCGTGATCACGCGTGCCGAATTGCAGGCCGCCGCGTGAAAATAGACGCTTTTTTAATGGCCAGATCTGTATGTAAACATATTTTATGTGAGATATCTTATTCAGGTCAGTACTAAATAAACAACGACATTTATTTTGTATGACCCCTTTTATTTTGCTAAAATAATTAACATTTTGCAGATTCTGAAAGGGGGGTGTAAACTTTTGACCTCAACTGTAGCAACTCTTGTGTTTACGTTAAAACTTTGATTAAGCATCTTTTTTTGCTTAAAAAAACCTCACATCATTATGTTTGAATGACAAATCAGTGCAAAATCAATTTAAACCACTGCCCAGCACAATAGTTGATGTTTTGCTTTGATTATGAGAAAGCTGTTTTCAAACTTGTAACAAAAATTATTATTTAAATAATAAAGACAGATTTTGGGTTTTATCATATTTAATTAGAAAATGCTACATTCGCATATTTAAGCACAACATTTCTAAAAACTTTAATAAATTTAAACTTTAATGTCTTAATGTACTGTGTTTCATCTGACTGTTTGTGTGTTTTGCAGTAAACTGCGCCCTTCAATGATGCAGCATCTGCTGAGGCGTCTGGTGTTTGATGTTCCTGTGCTCAACGAACACACTAAGATGCCTCTGAAGGTGAGACGCGTCTGATCTCTCATTCACATCTGGAATCAAGTGCTGTAGTAACTGAACTCTGGTGGGCGTGTCCTCCCGCAGCTCCTGACCAATCACTACGAGCGCTGCTGGAAGTACTACTGTCTGTCCGGAGGATGGGGAAGCTTCGGCGCTGCGTCCGATGAGGAGCTGCATCTGTCCAGAAAGCTCTTTTGGGGAATCTTTGACGCTCTGGCCAGAAAGGTACAGCAGAGTCCGAGCTGAGGTTTCATTTTCTGCTGTCTCTGTAAGTCTGTAAATGTGTGTGTGTTTGCAGAAATATGACGTGGAGCTGTTTAAGCTGGCGCTGCCGTGTCTGAGCGCGGTGGGTGGAGCTTTACCACCCGATTACATGGAGTCAAACTACATGGCCATGATGGAGAAACAGTCCTCCATGGACGCCGACGGAAACTTCAACCCACAGCCCGCCGACACCAGCAGGTCAGACACAAACTCTCTTCTGCCTCTCGAGTGTTTAGTCAATGAAGCTGCTTGGAGATGTTTTTCAGATGTGTGTATTGTGGTTTTGTTTGTTTCTGCAGTGTTGTTGTTCCTGAGAAACTTGATCATTTCATCAATAAATATGCAGAATACTCCCACGAGAAGTGGTCAATGGAGAAGGTCAGAGCTGCTTTCATTTCATTATTAAACTGACATCTTATATTCATCTTATTTTATATTTTTGGCTGTATTTTGTCCTCCTCTCTTAGTAAATCTGATGTTGGGGAGTAAATAACCAGATAATCACTGGTAAAAGTCCTTTTTTCAGCTGTGTGACTGTAGCTCAGTGGTTCTTAAAATTGTGTAACTTTACTAGTAACACAATTTACACTATCTAGTGCCACTTTCCATGAAGTAGTGGTGTAGTGAGTCAAAACACGTCACTTTTGTGTCATATCGTCTGAGTTATTTGTTTGATTAAATGAGTTGAATCAATGATCAAATAATGTAGCTAATAAGTAGCATTGAGTTTGATTCATTCATTCAGACTCAACTGAATCAGTGCAGACTGATTCAATAAATGATTCATGATGAGCCATCTTTAGCAGGTAACACTTTACATTAAGGTTTCATTAGTTGACATTAGTTACACTAGTAAACATGAACGAACATTGAGCAATCATTTTAGAGCATTTGTTAATTTTAGTAAATGTTAATTTCAATATTTAATAATATGCATTTAAATCAAATGTTTTTGTTGACATTAGTTATTGCACTTTGAACTAATCTGAAAACAATGACCATTTGTATTTTTATTAATAGTGGTAAAACATATGTTGCTTGTTGTTGTTCATGTTGGTTAAAGCATTAACTAATGATAATGAACTGGGCCTTATTGTAAAGTGTTAACTCTGAATTCATTGTAATGAATATTTTGTTTATTGTTTATTTCAGTTATTTGAAATAGAGAGCTTCTATTTTATTAACAGTGTTGCATTCAGACATTTTCTTGAATTTAGTGCAGTTAGGGTTAGGTTTTTTCTGCCAGTGTGGTTCAAAATTACATTTAATGCTTTCTTTTTGTGACTAAGTACTTTATCAGACAAGTAGCCTGACAGTAGGTTAACCTTAAACTCTGGCAGAGCGTGGTTTGCATCAGCGACGCGGCTGAGAGCACATGTTCTTGTTTGAACGGTTCACTGATGTGTTGATCTGTGTGTCTGTAGTTTGCCGTCGGCTGGGTTTATGGAGAGCAGATGTGTGAATCATCCAAAGTTCATCCGCTGCTCAAGCCCTACAAATGTCTGTCTGAGAAGGTACAGAAACCATTCAATGATTGCACTCAGAATCAAGAGTAAACAGCAGCGTGTGAGCAGATTTCCCAGCATGCATCTATGTTTCAGGATAAGGAGGTGTACCGCTGGCCAATCAGAGAGAGTCTGAAGACGATGCTGTCGTGGGGCTGGAGCATCGAGAGGATGAGAGAGAGCGACGCGTCCACGTTACACAACCGTACGCGCCGGATCTCTCTGTCCAGTCAGGTCAGAAACTACCGTAGTTACAGTATGAATCACTGTCAGAGTGATTGATGATGACCTTTGACCTCTCATGCCTCCTGCAGCGCTCCATAGAGGGCGCTCACGGTTTCAGCCCACGGCCAGTCGACATGAGCAATGTGACGCTGTCCAGAGACCTTCATGTGAGTGAACAGCTTAAACATCAGCAACACAGCTGGACCTTTGACTCTTTTAAACACACATTATTGTGTTTGTGTGCTTCAGGCGATGGCGGAGCTGCTGGCTGAGAACTATCACAACATTTGGGCTCAGAAGAAAAAACTAGAGCTGGAATCCAAAGGTCTATATTTACACACTACACAATACATGCCTGTTGCATACTATAAAAATAGTACAGTAGTGTGATCCTTCTGAGCAAATAAACCTGAGCACAGCCATCAGATGGCGCTGCAGGGCTGTGTATTTTCTCAGTGTGTGTCTGGTGCTGTTTTCTAATGTGTGTGTTTGTGTGTGTGACAGGAGGAGGAAGTCATCCATTACTGGTTCCTTATGACACTTTAACTGCCAAAGAGAAATCCAAAGACCGAGAGAAAGCACAAGACATCCTCAAGTTCTTTCAGATCAATGGATACAGCGTCTCAAGGTGATCCTGTGTGTGTGTGTGTGTGTGTGTGTGTGTGTGTGTGTGTGTGTGTGTGCTGCTCTTTCACATTCATCCGTAGACACGGTTTGCATCTCACTTAGAATTATACATACAGTTATAATTATATAGTTAATATTAATAGAATTATTTTACAAAATGGGGTTGGTCATTTTTTGATGTTTTTGAAAAAAGTCTCTTCTGCTCACCAAGGCTTCATTTATTTGATCAAAAATGCAGTAAAAGTAGTGAAATATTATTACAATTTAAAACGGCTGTTACCTACAGTATGTGAATATCTGTTCAAATTTATTTCTGTGATCAAAGCTGAATTTTTTGCATCATTACTGTCACATGGTCCTTCAGAAATCATTCTGATATGCTGATTTGCTGCTCAACAAACATTTTTATTATTAGCAATGTTGAAAACAATGTGTTTGTGGCAACATCATACATTTTATTTTTCAGGATTCACAGATTAATAGAAAGTTCAAGAGAACAGCATTTATTTGAAATAGAAATCCTATTTAATAAATAATTATTTAATAAAATATTATAAAAGTCTTTATAGACACTTTAGATCAGTTTAATGCATCCTTGATGAATAAAAGTATCAACTTTTTAAAAACAGTCCTAAACTATAAAAGCCAGTTTCCGCCACTGAATAAAAAATGAAGAAAGGTTATTGTGACTTTTTATCTCACAATTCTGACATTTTTTCTCAGAATTGCGTGCTACAGACTTGCAATTCTGACTTTTTTTTTCAACAAAAACTCGCAATTGTGAGAAATAAAGTCAGTATTTTGTGATATAAACTCGCAATTGCAAAAAATAAGTCAGAATTGTGGGATGTAGACATTTCAGTCTTTTTTTCTCCTCAGAACTGGAATTCATAACTTACAATTGCATGTTTATATCTCACAATTCTGACTTTATATCTCGCAACTGTGAGTTTATATCTCACAATTCTGAGGAAAAAAGTCTGAATTGTGAGATAAAATAAGCATAATACCTTTTTTATTTTTTATTCCGTGGCTGAAATGGGCTTCCATACTAAACAGTAGTTGTCATAAAATCAATAAATAATAAATACTACGCATGAAAACTGCAAACTGGAGCACAAACAAACCCTTTCTATGAGCTCCACACAGCTGTATGTGTATCCTGTGGAGTGTTTGTAAAATGCTTTGACTGGTTTTATAATGTTTTAATCTTCCAGTGTGCTTCAGTCACAGCTAAGTTGAACACATTTCACCATATTTAAATCTAATGTGTGGAAATGTGCAGGTTTTCCATCAAAATGAACACAGATGGATGTGAGGTGTGTGTTTGTGATGTGAGCAGGGCTATGAAAGAACAGGATCTGGACACTCCGGCCATAGAGAAGCGCTTCGCCTACACGTTTCTGCAGCAGCTGATCACGTATGTGGATGAAGCTCAAGAACACATGCTGGAGTACGGTGAGACACTCGCTTTAATGCCAGTATCAGTCTCAGAATCACTGATCATCGTCGTCATCACATCAGCTTCTCATCTTGATTTCAGATGCTGGAGTTCGGCCGAAAGGAGAGAAAATCCCCCACGAGCAGCAGATCAAATTCTTCGGCAAGGTCTGAATCGCCTGATTAATTCACCTCATGTCAGTCAAATTAATTGTTAAATTCATACACTGATGGAACGATTATGTCACTCATTTCCAGGTTGTGCTGCCGCTGGTGGACCAGTACTTCAAAAACCATCGGCTCTACTTCCTGTCCACTGCTGTTCGACCAATCAGCAGCGGCGGCCACGCCTCCAATAAAGAGAAGGAGATGGTGACCAGGTGATGTGTGCCTCATGTCTGCTTGAACTTAAAGAACGAATCTGTATTTGTGTGATTTATTCTCATTTGGTTTATTATCTCTTTATCCTGATGTTTTCTGTCTCCTGTGACTCTCAGCTTGTTCTGCAAACTGGCAGTTCTGGTGCGACACCGGATCTCTTTGTTCGGTAAGGCGTGTGTGTCGTCTTTGAAGCACGTGTGTCTGGAGGTGTTTTGAGATCAGTTTCTTGCTCTTGAAGCTGTTCATCTGAGCTCAAACAGCATTAGACATGATTAAATAAGTGTAAAATCGCTGTCCAAGAAGATCTGTTTGATCATTCAGTGTGCAGACGTGGATTTAAGGGGTTTGGAAACTCTAGTTTAAAGTTGGATGATGCAAGTTAGAATAGAAAGTGTGAAAACCACTAATGCCTGATCGTTGGTGGTCCGTGTGTCCGAGGTCAGTAATTTGTCATCGTGTTTCTCAGGGAATGATGCCACATCCATCGTGAACTGCCTGCATATACTGGGACAGACGCTGGACGCCAGGTTAGTCAGACATACTGAAATATATTATCGGCTCTGCGCTTACTTTTTTATTTTTACTTACCTTAAACTTAAATTTAGTAGCACACTTAAAATTTCAGGAGCACTTTCTAATTAATAATCAAAAAATCTGACCAAAGTTTGTTTTTACCTTCGCAATGGCATTATTCTAACTTTATTAAAGTATGTCATCTTTTAAATTTTTTAAAAATTATATTTTATAAGCTATTTTATAAAACAACAGAATAAGAATAAGTAGAATAATAGCAAGTTACCAATCAAATGAATTGAGTAATACAATTAATTAGTGCTACAGAGGTGGCAAAGAAAAACACAAAAGTGTCTTGTAGGTGTGTTTTCATGTTTAATGAGGCTCAGAGCTGGCATGAGTGCAGTCAAATTCATAAATTCATGTAGAGGTTAATGTTTTAAATATAAAAGTTTGAATATGGAAATATTACATGGTTTAAATAACTGATAAGATACTTTAAAAATGAAACTAAATCTGCCAATAGGTGGAGACAAGTCACTGATTTAATCACTGAATCATTCATTCATTCATTCGATTTGTTCGAACCAATGATTCATTCAGGAATGAAACTGTCTTAATAAATGGGAAATTGAATCATTGACTCACTAGATTCATTTAAAAACGCACGTTTATTCATAAACGAATGAATGGAGATGTGCAGCGGCTCAGTTGTGACTTGTTTCAAGCTATTTTTGACGACAATATAAAGCAAAATCAGGCAATAGTGTTATAGTCAGACAATGTAAGTCACTTAATATTAACTTCTTGTTTATTGAACTGCTTTATTAAATTTAGATCTCATTTACAACTCCTTTAAACACCATTAAAAGCTGTCCCTCATCTTAGCTCATCGCAATCTCACAAAGTTCTATTATAATCAACTGTGCTCTCTCCACTGCACAGTCAGTCTCTCTACACTTTGTTTGTGAAAGCATTGGTGAGATATGTCTGTGATACATTACTCATCGTTGCAAAAACACGTAGAAACCTTTGAAGCTCCTCTCAGTGCAAACACTAATATTCTGGTCGGGTCAGTCGCACTGCTGCTCCTAAATATTTTTCTAGTCGCGTGCAGTTTTTAGTTGCAAATGCGAGTGAAATGTCTGATTATACAAATATATTAATGATGCAGATGTTGATGAGATGTGCACGATGAAACTGATCTCTTCGGCAGGGTATGTGGCTCAAAAAGTTCAAGTCTTTGCATTTTGTGTCCAGGACTGTGATGAAAACCGGTCAGGACTCAGTCAAAGCGGCTCTGAGGGCGTTCTTTGATAACTCAGCAGAAGATCTGGAGAAGACGATGGAGAACCTGCGGCAGGGTCAGTTCACACACACGCGAGTGCAGCCTAAAGGAGTCACACAGATCATAAACTACACCACCGTCGCTCTGCTGCCCGTCCTCTCCTCGCTGTTCGAACACATCGGACAGAACCTGTTCGGAGAGGATCTCATCCGTGAGTCACCTTTCTTCTGTAAATATATCTGCATCATATCTTACTCCTGCTCTCTAGATATTAATATCAGTTGTTAAATATCATTAGTGAACAGCAGCGTGTGTCAGATCTCATGTTCTTGTGTCATTGCAGTGGATGATGTCCAGGTTTCCTGCTATCGCATCCTGAACAGTTTGTACTCACTTGGAACCAGTAAAAGTATTTATGTTGAGAGGTAATAAACCACCTGATTGATTCACATCTATTTATTCATTTAGCATATTTTTATTTAAAGCAGTTTACAAGTGAGAAATACATCAAAGTGATTCATTCTAAACAAAGTGAATAAAAATGATTCATTGTAAACAAAATCTTGAATTGATTCGTCCTAAACAAAGTGATTCATCCTAAACAAATTGATTTATCCTGAACAAAGTGATTCACTGATCAGACTTTAGTTGTTTAATAAATGTGCTGAAGAGCATTGTGTGTGTGTGAAGGATGTAGTTGATTGTTGTGTGTTGTGTTCAGGCAGCGCCCGGCTCTCGGCGAATGTCTGGCTGCGTTTTCAGGTGCGTTTCCTGTGGCCTTCCTGGAGCCCAATCTGAACAGACACAACACATACTCCATATACAACTGCAAAAGCTCCCGAGAACGAGCAGGTTCGTCACACACACACAGAGAAAATATTCTATAAAGCAGCTCTACTTAAAGGAAAAGTTCACTTCCAAAACAAAAATTATAATTTGCTCACCCCTTTCTCATCCAAGATGTTCATGTCTTTCTTTCATCAGTCTTAAAGAAATTGTTTTTCGTGGAAAACATTTCTGAAATGTTCACAATATAGTGGACTTCTATGGTGCCAGTGAGTTTGAACTTCCAAAATGCAGCTTCAAAGGGCTCTAAATGATCCCAGCCGAGGAACAAGGGTCGTATCTAGTGAAACTAGTGGTTATTTTCTACAAAAATTGACAATTGATATACTTTTTAACCTCAAATGCTCATCTTGTCTAGCTCTGAGTGAAGTCTGTGTATTCCAGTTCAAGACAGTTAGGGTATGTCAAAAAACTCCCATCTCATTTTCTCCTCCAACTTCAGAATCGTCCTCCATCGCTGCAGAAGTACCGACCCAGTGTTTACAAAGTGGACGTGCAAAGAAGATTAAACATCTTTTACAAAACAGCGATGTAGGATGATTTTGAAATTGAGGAGAAAATGAGATTTGAAGTTTTTTGACATACCCTAACTTTCTAGAAGTGGAATACACAGAGTTCACACAGAGCTAGATGAGATGAGCATTTGAGGTTAAAAAGTATTTTTTTATGGAAAATAACCGATTGTTTGGCTAGATAAGACCCGTCTTCCTTTGAAGCTGCATTTAACTCAAAACTCAAACTCAGGGCACCATAGAAGTCCACTATATGGAGAGAAATCCTGAGATGTTTTACTCAAAAACGTAATTTCTTTTTGACTAAAGAAAGAAACACATGAACATCTTGGATGACAAAGGGTGAGTAAATTGTGCGTGTGTAATGTTTGTTCTGGAAGTGAACTACTCCTTTAAAACAGTGGTGTCATTATTCTGATAAATTCAGGTGATTTACTAGAATAATTTTGCATGGAAATTTGAAAATTATTTCTTGTGTTTGTGATAAAATGAATATGTATATTTTTGTTCTTGTCTACTGTTATAGTTGGTAATGTGAATTATGTTGCTGTGTTGGTGAATGTGCGTTGTTAATGCAGATGTGTTTGTGTGGTCTGCAGCGCTGGGTCTGCCCGCTCAGGTGGAGGAGGTGTGCGCGCTGGTGCCGTCTCTGGAGCGAGCGCTGGAGGAGATCATGGAGCTGGCCGAGTCGGGCATGCGTTACACACAGATGCCTCACGTGATGGAGGTGCTGCTGCCCATGCTGTGCAGTTACATGTCTCACTGGTGGGAACACGGACCCGAGAGCAACCCGGAGCGCGCCGAGAGCTGCTGCACCTCGCTGACCTCCGAACACATGAACACGCTGCTGGGAAACATCCTCAAGATCATCTACAACAACCTGGGCATCGACGAGGGAGCCTGGATGAAGAGACTCGCAGGTACACAAGCCTGGGTCGCGTCTGTGAGATGATGGAATAAACCATGAAACATGAAATAAAGAATTAAAATATATGTGGTTCAAGGACAATAAGATGTCAATATCGTAAGAAATTTACAGAAGTGATTTTATGTGCATAGAAAGCACATTAAATGTAAGTAAAGTGTCTACGTTTAAGGTTGCAAATAAGTTTTTGGAGAATAAAATGTCAAAATTAGTTTGAAGTAATGTTAGATTGTCATTCAGTGTAACACAATATTTTTGTAAAAATAACAACATGCTTATTCTCACTTGTGCATATTAAAATATATAAAAGAATAAGGGAGCATATTAAATTTTATTGTGTTTTAAATTAGTAAAAATTCTTACTGACAAATGGGCAAAAGCTAGGATAGTGGCAAATTAATTTGAAAAATATATATGCCAGACAAGATTGTTACTGAATGACATTTTAGTGGGTGTCTTCTGTAAATTAGAGAAAAATGTGTGATATTTATTTTTTTACTCAAACAAAAACAAAATTAAACATTTAAATTAAACACAAAACGTTTTAATGTTTTTTTTTTTTTGGAAAAACAACAACAAATTAAAGCAGTATTGCACATATTGTTTTTATACTTAAACCCTTTTTCGTCTTTGACCCATGTACTATATTACAAAACATATTTTTAGGCCTGTCAGTGTAATAAGACTTCAATAAAATAGGTCTAAATAATGCAATGATTGAAACTCAATTATGGTTATTTAAATTTTTTTAATTAATAAAATATTTAATATAAATATAATTTCTTAAATATATTTTGTATTATCACTCAACGTTTTTATATGTGAAAATATGATGATATATTTTGGGAAGGACATTCCTCTTAATGTTTGGCGTTTTTTGGCAGGTTTGCAAACCCAATGAATCGTATCTCTCTGCGTCTCAGTGTTTTCTCAGCCCATCATTGGTAAAGCCAAGTCTCAGCTGCTGAAGACTCACTTCCTGCCGCTGATGGAGAAGCTGAAGAAGAAGGCGGCGACGGTCCTGCAGGATGAGGAGCAGATGAAGGCGGAGGGCCGGGGCGAGATGTCCGAGTCTGAGCTGCTCATCCTGGACGAGTTCACCATCCTGGTGCGAGACCTGTACGCCTTCTACCCGCTGCTCATACGCTTCGTCGACTACAACAGGTATGAGAAACTCACTCAGGTGAGCTGGTGGACCATCACTGAGCCACATCGGTCAATGCTGTTTGTTTTTCAGAGCAAAGTGGCTGAAGGAACCGAACACTGAGGCGGAGGAGTTATTCCGTATGGTGGCTGAAGTCTTTATATTCTGGGCCAAATCACATGTGAGACATCTTTTCTTCTCACTAGCATCAGTTTTGATCATATTTCTATCACTGTGTTAATATCAGCTGGTGTTTTGGTGATTTAGTGTATGAAGTCAGTCTTGCTCAAGTTGACACAGAATCACATCAACTAACTAACAACAAACAGACATATCAATATCCAATATTACAGCAGATCATCACCTGTAAACAAGAGGGAACTTTCTCTGGCTGTCAGATTGAGATCGAGTTTGTTGTTCAGACAACATTGAATAAAATTTGATACATTTTATATTTTTTGCCCCACAGAACTTTAAAAGAGAAGAGCAAAACTTTGTGGTTCAGAATGAAATCAACAACATGTCCTTCCTCATAACTGATACCAAATCCAAAATGTCCAAGGTATGACATCATGAACACACACAGAACCCATTTACTTTCCATCTCTGTGATTGTTTTTATTCTGAGCAAATATGTGACCCTGGACCACAAAACCAGTCATAAGTAGCACAGGTATATTTGTAGCAATAGCCAAAAATACATTGTATGGCTCGAAATGATTGATTTTTCTTTAATGGCAAAAATCATTAGGATATTAAGTAAAGATATATTGTAAATTTCCTACTATAAACATATCAAATCAAAGCCTAATTTTTGATAAGTAATATGCATTGCTAAGAACTTAATTTGGACAACTTCAAAAGCAATTTTCTCAATATTTAGCTTTTTTTTGCACCCTCAGATTCTAGATTTTTAAATAGTTGCATCTCGGCCAAAAATTGTCCTCCTAACAAAGCTTATTTTTTCAGCTTTTAGATGATGTATTAATCTCAGTTTGGAAAAATTGACCCTTGTGACTGGTTTTGTGTTCCGTGGTCACATGTCTGACATTATATAACTGTGTCAGATACTGGATCATGTCAAAGCTGATCCTACATCAACTACTGTACTCTGGTTTAGTGATGCTGTCATTGTGATATATTGTGGTATTTTGATTTATATCATATTACTGAAATATTATGGTGTATTAATGGAGATGTAAGGTAGATTAAAGAATACTTTGACAATTTGGTTGTACCATGTGCAAAAAGGGAGCCGTATCGGACCAGGAGAGGAAGAAGATGAAGAAGCGCGGTGACCGATATTCCCTCCAGACATCGCTGATTGTCGCCGCTCTCAAGCGCTTACTTCCTGTGGGGCTGAACATCTGCGCACCGGGAGACCAGGAGCTCATCGGACTCGCCAAGAGCCGCTTCACGCAGGTACCCCTAAAACAACACACTTCTGCTTTAGTGATGCACTGAGAGCCGTTTGTGATGAAGCTGAACCTGTTTCACAGAAAGACACTGAGGACGAGGTGCGAGAGACCATACGGAACAACCTCCACCTGCAGGGAAAGGTGAGCCGACACTCCGCTCATCCGGCTCTCGTCTTCAGTCATGTTCACACATCCTGTGTTTCAGAAACCACTGAAGGGTCAATGATGTGACGCTCATTTTGTGTCCAGATCTAGTATTTCATTAGAAATTAAGCACATTTTTCAAAAACTGCAATTAAAGGGATAGTTCACCCAAAAATGAAAACGTGATGTTTATCTGCTTACCCCCAGGGCATCCAAGATGTAGGTGACTTTGTTTCTTCAGAAGAACACAAACCAAGATTGTTAACTCAACTCGGTGCAGTCTGCCAGCCAAATAATGTGAGTGGATGGGCACCAGACCTTTAAAAGTAAACAAAAACATGCACAGACAAATCTAAATTACACCCTGCGACTCGTGACGATACATTGATGTCCTAAGACACGAAACGATCGTTTTTTGAGAGAAACTGAACAGTATTTATATCATTTTTTACCTTTGATACACAGCCACGTCCATCTGTAATGAGCACGAGTTTGGCATCAGTCACGTCAAATGAGCACGCGCTCTGGCGTAGTATACGCAAACACCGGAAGAGGAAATCGGATGAGTTTGCGCAAGCAAACATAATCTTTTAGCTTTAAATGGGTTTGAACAATCAGGATAAGTGCAAGTAATTACCATTTTAATTGGCGCTATACCCACAATCTCTGTGCTCTGTGTAAACAATGCGTTTCGTATACATGCGACAGATCGCTTCCGGTGTTTGCGTATTCTACTCCAGAGCGCTACACGTGTCACGATCCGGATGATGATCTCGTGCTCATGACAGATGGACGTGGCTGTGTATCAAAGGTAAAAAATTATATAAATACTGTTCAGTTTCTCAGAAAAAACGATCGTTTCGTGTCTTAGGACATCAATGTATCGTCACGAGTCGCAGGGTGTAATTTAGATTTGTCTGTGCATGTTTTTGTTTACTTTTAAAGCTCTGGTGCCCATCCACTGCCATTATTTGGCTGGCAGACTGCACCGGTTTGAGTTAACAATCTTCGTTTGTGTTCTGCTGAGGAAACAAAGTCACCTACATCTTGGATGCCCTGGGGGTAAGCAGATAAACATCACATTTTCATTTTTGGGTGAACTATCCCTTTAATCACGTCATTGACCCTTGATCTCTTGCATGTGTGTGTAACTTCATCTCCATTTCATCCCTCATGTGTCCATCTGCATGTGTGCATGCATCAGTACCTCCGCGTGTTACACTTCAAAAAGCTGGTGAAGAGACTCATCGTCATCTTAAAGTGGAAGAAGAGTCGTCAGTCTAAAGCCACATGTCCAGAAATCCAACCTCACAAATGTGCACCGCTACGCAAACGCTCCCCCACCCTGGACATTACCCAGCATCCCACACAGATGCTCCCGTCTCCTGAAGAATAATCTGTGGACTTCACCTCTAAACACGTAAAAGCTCCTCTGAAGCATATTGAGATTAACAGAGACACCCATATCAGCAGCAGACACATGTTTATACTCAATAAACTGGTAAGAGCGAGAGAAGCGTTAGATGAGAGGAGCTTTATGATCATCAGAAACACAAATCCTGTCACCGTCGTGAAGATCCGTTCATACTGACGGTGATTTACTGCACAAAACTGTACGAAGTGATTGATATTTAAAGTGACATGAGCTTACACCACAGTCTAACATGAGTACTTCCTGCAGTTGAGCAGCAGCTAGTTGATACGGTGGGTGAGTATGAACAGCACAGAGACTTTAAACCTGCAGTGTCTGCATGAGCAGCTGTCAGCTGATGAAATCAGAATCCTTACATTTGTGATTAAAACTCGCATGCTCCTCACTGCTAATGCGATGCATGCTATCATTCACTGTTCCACATTGCACACTCATGTTTTAGCTTCATCTGTGTGTGTGTGTGTGTGTGTGTGTGTGTGTGTGTGTGTGTGTGTGTGTGTGTGTGTGTGTGTGTGTGTGTGTGTGTGTGTGCAGCTGGAGGATCCCGCGATCCGCTGGCAGATGGCGCTGTATAAAGACATGCCCAATCGCAGCGAGGACACATCTGACCCCGAGAAGACCGTCAACAGAGTGCTGAACATCGCACACGTGCTCTTCCACCTCGATCAGGTTAATGTTACTTTAATAAATCACTTTGACTTTAACGTCTCCACATACAGCTGATTCAGTTTTAAACAGCTCATGTTCTCCAGTATTCTAGACCGTTGTATGCAAATGAGCTCACTTATGATTGGTCCAGATTCTGAGCACTGCACTGCAAAAATGCTTTTCTTACTTAGATTTTTTTTGTCTTGTTTTCAGCCAAAATATCTAAAAATTCTTAAATCAAGAAGGATTTACTAGACGAGTAAAAATGATCTTGTTTTCAGAAAAAACAAGTCAAAATTAAGTGTTTTTTTGCTTGAAACCAGCAAAATAATCCGCCAATGGGGTAAGAAAAATAATCTTGTTTTCTGTTTGAAATAAGATTTTTTTTTCTTACCCCATTGGCAGATTATTTTGCTGGTTTCAAGCAAAAACACTTAATTTTAACTTGTTTTTTCTGAAAACAAGAAAATAATTTGTACTCGTCTAGAAAATCCATCTCGATTTAAGAATTTTCGATATTTTGGCTGAAAACAAGACAAAAAAAATCTAAGCAAGAAAAGCTTTTTTTGCAGTGTGAATAGGTGTTGAAATGTAAATATGGGCGGGGCATATGTTAATAAGCTCATGCACTGTAAATAATTGGTGTAGAAACAATTTTTACAGCAACTTTTACCTAAATGTTATTAAAAACCTAACGTCTTCATGTTTTATAATTGCATTTAGCAGATTACTGCAACGTAGTTATATTTCACAAGCAATGAAGCAGTTGAGATTGTCTGTATATACAGTAGTGTGCGCCACAGATGATGTGTTTATTTGAGCAGGTGGAACATCCCCAGCGCAGTAAGAAGGCCGTGTGGCACAAGCTACTGTCCAAACAGAGGAAGAGAGCCGTGGTGGCGTGTTTCAGGATGGCGCCGCTTTACAATCTGCCCAGGTGAGGATCTTCTGTCTCCTGGATCTGGATGATCTCAATAATTCCTGATTCTGATTCTCTGATTCTCAGGCACCGAGCCGTGAACCTGTTCCTCCAGGGTTATGAGAAGTCCTGGATCGAGACAGAAGAGCATTACTTTGAGGACAAGCTGATTGAGGATTTGGCCGTATGTATTTACTACACACTAAATCCATTAGGAACATGTGTTTTCCAGTAGGACATTATTTGACATGCAGAGCAGGAACTTTCAGATGATATCACTGCATAATGTGCCATTTTACAGGCTGTTGTTTTTGAACAAAAGGTGATTTAATGCAGAGACACCTTGAACAAGAATGACTAGACTCTTGAAGCTCCTCATTGTTTGGTCTGCATGAAGCAGTCTGATGTCCAAAGTGAGGTTCTGAAAGTTGTTTAAATGTTTAAAGTTTTGATTGAGAAAGTAGTCAGATTCAAAAATATATATTCTGCTAAACAAATTATTTAAGATATTCACCACCCCTTTCAATCAAAACTTTAAGTCTTTTCAGTCAAATTGAGTCTTTGATATGATAATAAAGTCAATTTTCTGCTACAGAATGTGCTATATAAAACCTTAAAAAACATCAATGCAATCTTTCCCATCTATAGATTCAAATTCACTTAAATGGTTCTTTTAAGAAGTGATTGCAGAAAGGTTCTTTGAGTTATTTTATGGCATTACTGAAAAAACATCTTTTTAGAAACTTTATTTTCAAGAGCTGGATGGATCACAAGTCTGCAGTGGTTTGTTTGAGATTCCAGTATTCTGTTTCCTCACATTTGTGAACTGTGGTTGTTTTCTGCATGTGTATTTCATCTGGTTTTCTCTGAGGGATTGTGTATATGAGTGTGGTGTTTGAGGCTGTTTGGTGTTTTAGAAACCAGGTGGAGAGGAGCCTTCGGAGGAGGATGAGATGACCAAACACATCGACCCGTTACACCAGCTCATACAACTGTTCAGCAGAACCGCGCTCACTGAGAAATGGTAAGTTTCCTTTAACCTTCAATTAGTATAATTAGTCCAAACCACAGTGACTTTCTTCACAGATCACATCAGTCTCACACTTTCCCTGAGCTACTGTTGTTTTGTTGTAGTAAACTTGAGGAGGACAATCTCTACATGGCATACGCTGATATCATGGCCAAAGTAAGACTCGTTGAGATCATAACAAGCCATAAATAAGCTCCTCTGTGAGAGATGCTCATGTTAATGTTGTGCTGCTTGTGTGATCTCTCACAGAGCTGTCATGATGAAGAGGAGGAGGATGAAGAGGAGGTCAAAAGTTTTGAGGTAGGTGACTGGACGGGATGGATCATCTTAAAGCACTCGCACACTTTGAGTTTGATTTTCTTTGCAGCTTTGAAGAGCATGAAGCACCTCATGTGTGATCGTCCTGAATTCACCGCTCACGGTGGTCTGCTTGTTTTAACCCGTACTGGTCTGGTTACCACTAGAAGGATTTTGAGCCGTTGGAGACCAGCCCAGAACCTGCAAACCACCCTAGTGTGGTTTAGACTGCAATGTAGATTTTTTTCTATGCTGGTTTTGCACATACACTCTTTTAAAAAAAAATCTAAAAACATCCGTCAGTACTCAAGCATGTTATATATGGCATCACACAACCTAAAGAATGAAACCCCGAATGCAGCTGAAACCACCTTGGACTGAAAGCTGGGTTTTGGCTGTTTTCCAGCTCGTTAACGCTGGTTTAGGTGGTTGATCAGATGGAATATAAGCTAGTGTGTTTGAGAGTCTAAGGTGGTTTCAGCTGATCTTAGCTGGTTTAAACAGATCTCTAAGCCGGACAAATGTCTGAAACGCATCTAAATCCATCAGATTTGGACAGTTGTGGTTTAGCTAAAGCTGTCAGACCACTTGATGATGTTGTTTCAATGTCGTTGTGTGATTTCCCTTTCAAAAACTTTAGAAAAAACCGTCACGAGATAAGGCTTTTTGTCTTGAGCACTGACTAGTCGCCGCATCTGCATGGCTAACCTCAACACGCTACGTCACTCTTCTGTTCCAGTTGGTGAAAGCAAACACACTTACAGACCGAAGAATGAAATGACAACGTTTTGTTTCCGCAGCGTGATATAATGAAAGATTTAAGCATCAAAATTGCCAGCAAAGAAGAGCAGTCTCTGGTAACCAGCGCTGAATGTTCATGACCATGGCTTCTATTCATTCCTTTTGGACTCACACATGGTTTCTCACTCATTTTTCTTTTCTCAGCGTGGTTGTTTTTGATTTTTATGTAATTCACAGCACGTTGCAGCAGATGGCAGTGCGGCCACAGCTTCCTGTGTGGATAGTGATGTTGCTGCTGACATGATGCTTCATCCTGAGGGTCTCATGTTCCTCTGCACTAGCTATCAGTGACCATGTCCCATAGTCTGACCTGTACTAGCACTCCACCACCAAAACACACCTTATATCTGCACTTTATTAGAAAATATATTAAAACATAGGAGATCTGTTTGGATTGTGACTAAAGTAATTCCAAACTGAAAATTTGCTCAAGAAGGTTTATATGTTAAAGGAGTAGTTTACTTTCAGAACAAAAATGTACAGATTATGTCCTTGTCACCCAGGATGTTCATGTCTTTCTTTCTTGAGTCGATAAGAAATTATGTTTCTTGTGGAAAACATTTCTTTTCATATAATTGACTTCTATGGTGCCCACGAGTTTGAACTTCCAAAATGCTGTCAGCTTCAAAGGGCTCTAAACGATCCCAACTGAGAAAAAACCCTGGTGAAAAAAACAGCTAAAACCAGCCTAGGCTGGTTGGCTGGTTTTAGTTGGTCAACCAGCCTGGTTTTAGCTGGTCATAGCTGGGAGGCAGGCTGGTTTTAGAGGGGTTTTGGACATTTTTCCAGCCTGGCCAGGCTGGTCAAGCTGGTCTTAGCTGGTCAGGCTGGGAAACCACCAGCTAAAACCAGCCATTTCCAGCTTAAACCAGCTAAGACCAGCCAACCAGCCTAGGCTGGTTTTAGCTGTTTTTTTCAGCAGGGAAGGGTCTTATCTAGCGAAACAATTGGTCATTTTCGAAACAAACTCACTATTTATGTACTTTCAAGACAGTTAGGGTATGTCGAAAAACTCCCATTTCGTTTTTATGCCCAACTTCAAAATCGTCCTACATCGCTGCAGAAGTACCCAGTGTTTACAAAGTGAACGAACAGAGAAGATCAAATGGCCTTTACAAAAAAAAAGGTCAAACAGCGATGTAGGACGATTTCAATGTTGAAGAAAAAAACAACAAGGGAGTTTTTGGACATACCCTAACTGTATTGACCCAAGCATGCGCATCACAGCCGAGACAAGACGAGCATTTGAGGTTAAAAAGTATATAAATTGTCAATTTGTTTAGAAAATGACCGATTGTTTGGCTAGATAAGATCCTTATTCCTCGGCGGGGATTGTTTTGAGTCCTTTGAGACTGCATTTAAACTGCATTTTGAAAGTTCAAACTTGGGGGCACCATAGAAGTCCACTATATGGAGAACATTCCTGAGAAAGCAGTGAGTAAATGATCTGTAAACTTTTGTTCTGGATGTGAACTAATCTTTTAACATTAAAAACTGATTTCTCTGTGATTTCTACTTCTGTAACTCTTGAGCTCTATTTGTCTTCAGTCACACACATGTAACTGGTGTGGACAAATGAAGTGCAAAACATCCATAAACTGCAAATGTAGTTGTTTTTGAGATGTTTTGAACTCATTGACACTCATAGAAGTCCCACATCAGAAGTGTCAGATCTTAATATCACTACCTTTGATTGGTGTTCATCCGGATCAATAACAGTCTGTATTAGAGGAGATTCTGCTGTGGCTTTGGGAATATGGACCTTTTACCCAGCGCTGGCACTGAAAACACAATAACCTTGTGTTTTGGCACATTTGTGGGTTCTCGGTGTGCTGCATGAGACGATCACTGGAGCAGCGTTATGATGTTCTTCCATGTGTCCCGCAGGAGAAAGAGATGGAGAAGCAGAAGCTGCTGTATCAACAGGCCCGACTGCACGACCGCGGCGCGGCTGAGATGGTGCTGCAGACCATCAGCGCCAGTAAAGGTCAGACAAACGCTGAAACCCTGAGCTGATGCAGGTTTATTGTAGTGATGGACTGATGAGAGTGTGTTTGTGCAGGAGAGATGGGGCCGATGGTGGCGTCCACGCTGAAGCTGGGCATCGCCATACTCAACGGAGGAAACTCAACCGTTCAACAGGTGACAGACACACGCAACAACATCAGCCGCTGGTTTCACTTTAGTTTACTTCATTTTGCATGATAACGTTAGTGATGCACCTAAATTCCAAAACCAAAACTGAGGATGCACTTGGCCAGAAACCGATTTTTTTTATGTTAAATGTTATTTAATATGATCAATCAGTTAATTACTTACTTACCAGCGATATTGTCGACTTGATTGCACAGATACTATTTGATCTGAACTGAGCTGGATGATGACTTCACTGAATCAATGATGAACTGACTTTAACTGAAAGTTTAGTGTTTACTATTTGCACTATTTGCCTATTTAACCTGTGAGCGTAAAAACAAATATGTATTTTAAAAGACTGATGTTTTGGTGCACTTCCTGCAAATATGGAAAAAATAAAGGGTCTCAATTAAATATGTGCAGTTTCACATGATTAGTGCAAACTGTCACATGACCAGAGCAGTTTATTTCCTGTTTGCATTATGAGACAATGATGGAGGCATCACAGCTCCAAAACATAAGGCTAGTAAAGTAAGTTAACATAAAGATGTGACAAAGATTTTTGGTGCACATTCTCTCTAAGGTGTCTAGTATTAATATATATATTCAGATATATTCAGATTTGTTGAGTGTTGAGTAAACATGTTGTTCTCGGTGGGATAACAGTCAACTTAGGTTTACAATATAAATCCAATGCAGTTGTTAGTGAAGATTGCACTAAAATGTTGCAGTGACAAATATTGCACTAAATCTAAAGTTTAAATGTTACAAATTGGTTACAATATTGATGTTGCAATACTGCTAGCACTAATAGAACAATTTGGTGATATATGTTACAATAAAGTAACAATTTTTTGATAACAATTTGATGAACATTTTTTTGTCTTTTATCTTAGTATTGCTATCAATGTTGTATACATTTTTTTTAATGCATAATAGTAACCCTAAAATGTGATCAAACTGTTAAAAATAGCTGAGCCAAGATATATAACCATTTTTATGACTGGAGAAATATGTTAATTCAGTATACACATTATCCAACCGCTCACAATTGTGACCGACTATAAAACACAATTTTTCACCCACTTTTCCAAAATATTTTCAAAAAATAATTATTGATTATTTCAAAGGTTTACTAATGACACATGATTGTATATTTTCATGTCTGAGAGAAATTTGGTATTAAACGGGTTAATACTTTAAAGCTGCTTTGACACTCTCTGTGTTGTTAAAAGCACTATATAAATAAAGGTGACTTGACTTGACTTATCCAATTTATTTATTTAATAAGCAGCGCTCAAATAAAATAAGGCAGTTTTTGTCAACTTTTTAACAGCAGAATTATGTTTCTACTCCAATTTGTTGTTGAAATATAAACATTTAAACAGTAGCTTTCATAAAAACTTGTTTTCATGATGGATGAAAACAAACTGAATGTCTTTCCTGAGGTAAATGTGAGGTTTCGTGACATTATTGATCACATGCTGTTTTATTTTTGTCTTTCCACGGCTGAATCGCTGATTGATTGATTACAATTAGACATGATTCATTTCAGTGAGTTGTTCTGTTTATTCTGATGTTCATGTTTATTTGCTGCTGTAACTAGTAGTAAAGAGGAAGAGATCATCGGTTCACTGTGACATCTGTCACCACATAAAACCACATTTATTATTGGAATTTCATCATAAACTTGACAATTTGAAAGTTGACACTTTGTTTCATATCGAAAGCCACAAAGCACAAAGCTTATTGTGATTATTGGATAGGAGTCGCTACAACACATCAACAGAAAACAGCACAGACTGAAAGATTGATCTTGAGGATTAAGAATGCAGATCAGTATTGAATCAAAATGAGAAATGGGTATTTATTAATGCAGCACTGGAGTCACACAGCTGACATGTTTATCTGTTGTGTTTCTGCCTTTAAGTCTGCTCTAAAGACATATCTATTCTCTCTATTCTGGTTCCATTATTGTTGTTTTATTGTTTTAAATTTGATACTCTTCTTTTGCTGATTTTATCTAATTTTATGTGTTTTCTTATTCTATTATGTACAGCACTTTGATCAACTCTGGTTGTTTTTAAATAAATATTGTATTGTATTTTATTCATGTTGTGTAAAACAAACACTGACAGAAAAAAAAACATGCAATCACAGAAATGCTAATTAACAGTTTTACTTAATTTTGGCTACTTAAATTTTGGTGCATCACTAGATACTGTAAATGCAATACAAACATACAGTGCAGGAGAGGCAGGAAGATACACTGCTATTCATTGATATTCATGTCACTTGGAATACTAGTGTGTGGAATGGAATCCCATGATTCCCTGTGCTGCGCTTTGATGTGTTTGTGCAGAAAATGCTGGATTACCTGAAGGACAAACGGGACGTGGGCTTCTTCCAGAGTCTGGCGGGACTCATGCAGTCGTGCAGGTAAATCCACTTCCTGCTGAGGGTCACATGACTGAAGCTGAGGTGTGTGTGATTATAGTAAAGGATGTTTGTGTATCCAGTGTTCTGGATCTCAACGCCTTCGAGAGGCAGAATAAAGCCGAAGGTCTGGGGATGGTGACGGAGGAAGGATCAGGTATGATTTACATCAACAGAAACAGCTGCTTTATGATCAATAACTATAATTAGAGCTTGATCTGTGTAAATCTGTCATGTGATACAGTATATAAGCGGGCATGAAATCATCATTTTCATTCCACTTGATTTATCATGCCATTGTGTGTTAATTGAGTTGAGTTATTGATTTAAAACTACAGTAATGCTACTTTTGTGTTGAGCGCTCATGGCACGTATCCCAGAATCCATTCTGAAGATGTCTCTGTCGGATTGAATTCTTTTACCCTTTTTCTTTACGTTTGTGTTCGAGTGGATGATGATGACGAATGCTTGATATGGTCTCCAGACGCTTGTAAGCAGAAATACTCAGACTTGAATCTAAAAAAACTCCTGATGGTTTTTTTCGCAAGGGTGCACTGAGAAAAAAGAGCACTGGACGGTGTGCGTAAGACACTAACCCTACCCTAACATGTGCTGTCTCTCTCTCTCTCTCTCTCTCTCTCTCTTTCTATCTTTATGATGTCTGTCTTTGAGAAGTGATGCTTTTGCCATTTTAAGTCAACTGAAGTTATTTTCAAAGCTCATTTCTTTTCTCAGAGATGAAGCATGACTTTTATATTCTTTTTCAGGTTTCTTTATGTTTGCTGTGTTGTAACATGACTTTTAAAGGCCTAGTTCACCCAAAATGAACTCTCTGTCGTCATTTACTCCTCGTCACGTCGCTACAAACCTGTGTGAGTTTCTTCCGTCAGTGGAACACGAAAGCCGGATCACAGAATCAGATCCAGAACATCACAAATCAACGTATTAAATATGTGACCCTGAAGTCTCTTTGTAGCAATAGCCAAGAATACATTGTATGGGTCAAAATGATCAATTTTTCTTTAATGCCAAAAATCATTAGGATATTAAGATCATGTTCCATGAAGATATTTAGTACATTTCCTACTGAAATATATAAAAACTTAAAGAAGTTAATTTGGACAACTTTAAAGGTGATTTTCTCAATATTTAGAGTTTTTGCACCCTCAGATTCCAGATTTTCAAATAGTTGTCCTATCCTAACAAACCATGCATCAATGGAAAGCTTATTTATTCAGCTTTCGGATAATGTGTAAATTTAATAAAACCCTTATGACTGGTTTTGTTGTCCAGGGTCACACACCTTAGTCTTGTCAAAAAATAATTTAGCTAGTAGCTAGCATTTTAAATATCTTAAATACAATTAAATAACAAAGCTATTAAAGCTTGATAATAAATTAAAGCTTGATTGGAAATGACAAAAATATGTTTATAAATATATCAAAAATATATTTTCATTTATTTTACTTTATTTTCATATATTTTCTTTTGGTTTTAGATGTAGATTGACATATTTAAGAGTTATATTTTTGTAACAATATAGCAATATTTGTATTATTTTAAATGAATATTCTTTATTTTCTTAGAATAAAATGTTTACAATTTTTTAGAAGAATATTTGTATTATTTTAGAGAAATTATTTTACACAATTTTACCGCTTACTGACCTCATCTGTCAGGCTCCAAAAGGGACAAAAACTCCTCATAAATATAGTTTTGCACTATTCCAAGTCTTATGATGGTTTGTGTGAGAAACAGCTATGTTTAGGTGATTATTGTTCATTTTTGGAGCTCAGCAGCATCTGTCAGCATTGACTTTCAGTATAAATAAGCATAGTGTGAATCATGTCCACTGATGAAAGTCATCAAAGTCGTGCCGGTTTGAGCTGATGTGACGGTGAGTAAACCATGGCAGGAGCTTCATGTTTGTCTGCACTATTCCTTTAACCTGTACAAGTGTTTTCTCCCTCTGATTATTTCTTTCTCTCTGAATTTGGACCTTTTTTCTCATGAATCCCTCTCTAAACAGTTTATTCACTCAGGTTTGGATTCAATCAGCTTCATTTCTGCTAAAGTCAGACTTGCTTTCATCCAACTTGTAAGTTAAGGTGGAATCTTCTAGTTCATATCCAGACTAGTCCTAACCAGATGCGGCACGACGTACGCTTGATCTCTGATGTCAGTTTCCAAGTGTGAAATCTGATTGGGCCACATAACTGTCCGTTAAACATCATCTGCGTTCTGATTGGCTGTGGACAGATTAGATGTGTCGTGTCGCGTCTGGTTAGACGCGTGATAGTTCAGAATGGTGCTGACTGAATCCAAGTCTGCTTTTCCCCTAACTCAACAGCGACTGACCTTGTGACCTGTATGACCTCTCACTTTTTTCTTTCCTTTTTTTCTTCTTTTTTTTCGGTTTCCGTACCGTCTTCCCCTTTATCAGTCATCACTCATGAGCGTGGTAATTATGCCTTCTGCCATTTTGCTGTGGTTTAGCTGTGTGTGAGCGCTGTTCAGGCCCTGAGCCCAACACCTTCCCTCTGCCCTGCGTTTCCTGTCACATGCCCCGCCCCCGGTAGAGCAGTAGCCAATCACGTGCGGTCTCCGCTCTCCTCTCAGGATTTGTACAGTTTCTGTCATTCTAGACGTAAGAACAGGGACGCTGTTAATCGATAATCCTTTAGACTGATATTTTAACCAACATTTACCACTAACAGGAAACAGCAGTGTTGACATGCAAAGGAAGTTTATATTTAAGGGTGTTTCTTCAACTATTGCCACATTTGGCCCTGTGGATTAAATTAATCTCTATTAAAACACAGACAGGATTACTGGAGAGTCATCATGAACAAATATCTAATCCATTGCATCTCAAATCATCATTCATTTGCTGATTTAGCTAGTAGCTAGCATTTTATATATGCTAAATGAAATTATATAATATTTGGACAATGTTTACATGATATGATAAATTGAATGCTTGACTGGAATTGATTATAATACAAGGTAAAAATATGTCTTCACACAACAAATGTTTATTTCACTTTTACACTGTAAAAAGTTGACTTGACTTAAAATCTTGCAGAAGTCAAGTTTAGTCAATTTATCACATTTTTAACAATGTAGATAATGATTATGTTTAGAGTAGCATTTTTGTTTTGTTCGAGTATCATTTTTATATTTTAGAGGAATATTCTTTGTAATTTTAGATAGTATTGTTATTTTAGAGGTATATTTTATTGTTATAGAATATTTTTTTGCTATATAAATTATTTATACATATAAAATATAAAAATAAAGCACGATTAGAAGCACAAAACCTGCCATGAGTAGCACAGGCATATTTGTAGAAATAGGCAAAAATGCATTGTATGGGTCAAAATTATATATTTTTTCTTTTATGCCAAAAATAATTAGGATATCAAGATCATGTTCCATGAAGAATTTTTTTACATTTCCCACTGTAAATACATTAAAACTTAATATCTGATTAGTAATATGCATTGCTGAGGAACTTCATTTGGACAACTTTAAAGGTGATTTTCTCAATATTTAGATTTTTTTGCCCCCTCAGATTCTAGATTTTCAAATATTGTCCTATCAATGTAAAATAAATGTACTTTTATGATTGGTTTTGTGGTCCAGGGTGACACTTCTGTATTATTTCATTAGATTTTTTATTTTAGTAGAATTTTTTTAAATATTATTATTTAAGAGTAATATATTTTTCATTTTAAAGTGATGTGTTTTTTTTTTTTGGAGTAATGTCTTTTTTAAATTTTATTTTATTAAATCAAATTAAATGAATAAATTACAATTATAATTGAAAGCCTGGGTCTGGAAAAAAATAATAAAAAATAAATAAATAGGACAAAGTTTTCTAGTTAATAAGACTTAAATATGAGGGTGTCAGTAGCTGCAGAAACACCAGTTTAGTGTTGCAGTCTCCAAAAGCAGTGGGCGTATCTGTAGTCTGTAAGCTCCTCCCCTTCCTGCTCCTCCCGTCCTCTTCCTGTCAGGCCGTCAGAGGCGCAGCGGCTGGGTGTTTGGTTAGGAGCGTGTGTCTCTGTGGTTTGTTCTGGTCGAGCTGCTCTGAGAGGATGATGATGGTGGTCTCTCAGCAGCAGTCGCCCCAGTCTCTTCCTCTTCCTCCTCCTCCTCCTCCTCCTCCTCCTCTCTGATTGGTCTGAGCTGTTCAGTTGTTGTCGTGTGCTGTCGTTCCTGCTGTTTCCTTCACTCCTCTTCTTTTTGTTGATGGTCAGGCTGTTTCTTTGCTCTTACGTCTTGTTCTTTTGTTCTTTTCCGACTGTTTGGTTGTGTTTTTCTGCAGTTCAGTGTTGTGTTTTCTCTCCTATCATCCATCTGCATTTCTGTTGACTGGTTTGATCACGCGTCATCATTCAGCGTTCAGTTTGACGTTCTGATAATGATGGACCAGAGGAAGTCTAACCAAACCGCACATATTTGTCATATTTATTATTGTGTATTTACATGCATATTCTTATCGTAATGTGTAGAAGTTATAGAATTAAGTATTTTGCATGCTTCATTAAAGTTAATTGTAATAAAGTGTGTAGCTGAAGTCGTCAGGCTTCTTTTCTGGTTGATCATCGCCCTGAAGCTCAGCTGAAAGTGTCTTTGTCTTTACATCTCAAACGAGAGGGCCAGAACCCCTCAGAAACTCTAAACTAAAGAAAGTTTGAGCACTTTCAGGTCAGCTTGTGAGAGGGACATGTGTGTGTGTGTGTGTGTGTGTGTGTGTGTGTGTGTGTGTGTGTGTGTGTGGTTTTCTGGAGGTTTTGATAGTTGTGACACCAGTGTTTAGCTGAGAGCTCCTCAAATCCTGTGACATTAGAAACATTTGCCATCCTGTTCCTCCGTGTGACCAGAGCAGCTCCGTGTCTCCAGACGTCTCCTGTCGGATCTCTCAGGCTTGGCTAAGATCTTGTCTTGAGTACGATACCAGCTCTACTAAACCCACACGATCAGACAGCTGTGTGTTGGTTGATGGATGATGAGCAGCTCAGTTCATGAATAATGCTGAAATTAACTACTATCAGTATCAGTGTCCCAGAAAATGTCTTACATAATATATTGTTTGTAGTGTTCATTTTCTTTGGTTAATCTTTAGTCTTCAATGCAATGTGAGAAGGCAGGTGAAATTTACAGATACGTTTTTTTAAAGCATAAAAGCTTATGCATTTAGACGTGTAAAAATGCAGATTTAAGAATGAAAATCAAATGTGAGATTTAATAATCATTTCACGATTACATCTCATTTGTTTACATAAACTAACAACACTGAACTAATAATACTGAACAGTACTTGAGCAGCATTTATTCTATTAAATGTTTATTTCAGCATTTATTAATATATTTTGAAAAGAAAAAACAGTGTTAGCATTTATGAACGCGCTATGAACTAACATATATAGTTGTATTTTTGTTAAATAATATAAGCACATGTATATTTGTAGCGATAGTCAAAAATACATTGTATGCGTCAAAATGATCGATTTTTCTTTTATGCCAAAAAATTATTAATATTAAGCAAAGATCATGTTCCATTAAGATATTTAGTACATTTCCTACTGTAAATATATCAAAACTTAACTTTTGACTAGTAATATGCATTGCTAAGAACTTAATTTGGACAACTTTAAAGGTGATTTTGTCAATATTTAGATTTTTTGCACCCTCAGATTGCAGATGTTCAAATAGCTGTATTTCTGCCTATCCTAATGTAATACTGTCCTATCCTAACAAACCATACATCAATAAAAAAGTTTATTTATTCAGCTTTCAGATGATGTATAAATCTCAATTTTAAAAAATGGACCCTTATGACTGGTTTTGTGGTCCAGGGTCACATATTAGCAAAAAATAAATAATTGCTTATTGTGAGTTCATGATAGGTAATGCATTAACTAATAACAATAAATTAAGTCATAAAGCGTTACCAGAATTAATGATAAAAATTTCATATTTGATGAGTTTAATTTTGTATTCTTCAATCAATGCATTGTTACATCTCTGTAGTCGATTTGTTATATTTTTAAAGCACATTGAAACACAACACAGTGTTGTTCCACAGTGCTGCACTGAATCAAAAGACAAATAAAAGCGCAAATCCACAGTGGAAGAGTCAAAGCCCATGATGCTGATGTAGTCTGACAGCAGGCGTCTGGGGACGGAGGATGAAGCGCTGCTGGTCTCGTGACCCTCCTCATCCCAGAGCTCATTTACAGTCTGTGTGTGGAGAGTGTGTTCTGAGTCCTGCACCGGCACACGCTCGTCATCACAGCGCCTCTAACGCCCGACTCTGCTGCCGCACAGGTGAGAAGGTCATGCAAGATGACGAATTCACCTGTGACCTCTTCCGCTTCCTGCAGCTGCTCTGTGAGGGACACAATTCAGGTGAGTCTCGCCGGTCCACGGCTTCATTAGCGCTCCAGATCCGCACCTTACTTTAGTGTTATTTTAGAATTTAGATACTATTATAGTAATTAGCAAAAGACTTTCTTCTATTTTAATATACATTAAAAATCTAATTTATTTCTGTGATCAAAGCTGAATTTTCAGCATCATTACTCTAGTATTCAGTGTCACATGATCCTTCAGAAATCATTTTAATAAGCTGATTTAATATCGATGTTGGAAACAGTTGTGCTGCTTAATATTTTTTGTAACCTGTGATACTTTTTTTTTTTTTTCAAAATTCTTTGATGAATAAAAAATTAAAAAGAACAGCATTTATTTAAAATAGAAATCTTTTTAAAAAAATATACACTACTGTTCAAAAGTTTGTGGTCAGTAAATTTTTATTCTTTATTTTTTTGGAAAAAAATATTACTTTTATTCAGCAAGGATGTGTTAAGTTGATAAAAAGTGATAGCAAAGACTCATATTGTCAGAAAAGATTTATATTTTGAATAAATGCTGTTCTTCTTAACTTTTTTATTCATCAGAGAGTCCAGAAAAAAGTATCACAGGTTCCAAAATAATATTTGGCAGCAACATTGATCATTCTAATAATAAATCAGCATATTAGAATGATTTATGAAGGATTATGTGACACTGAAGACCGGAGTAAAATTTAGCTTTGCATCACATGAAAAAAATATATTTTATTGTATATTAAAAATAGACACCATTATTTCATGTTGTAATAACATTTTGCAGTATTATTGTTTTTTTCTGTCTTTTTGAAAGCATTACAAATCTTACTGATCCCAAACTTTTGAACAGCAGTGTATATATAGATAGATAGATAGACACACACAGACCATGTGTAGTATGTCAGATTAGTATAGTGTGCTTCAAAGCATACTGTTGAATATACTGTAGCAAATAATGAGACATTTCTGAGTAAAAAAAGATTATGAAAAAATGTAGTGGCAGATTTTATCCATCAGGAATTAATTAGATCTTGAATAGTAGACAGTGCATACCTGCTAGTGCTACTAGTAACCAAATGTAAAGTGACTTGGTGAAATACAGTTATTAATCACACGCCATATTACATCTTTAATGTATGATGTAGCTCTGCCTGTTCAGATAACTGTGTGTCTGTACATCAGACTTTCAGAACTACCTGAGAACACAGACGGGTAACAACACGACGGTCAACATCATCATCTCCACTGTGGATTATCTGCTCAGAGTCCAGGTGAGCCATTCTTCCGTGAACACTTCAGGGTCATTGTTACACACATCTGACACACGTGTGCTCTGCGTGTCCTCAGGAGTCCATCAGTGATTTCTACTGGTTCTACTCCGGGAAAGACGTCATCGATGAACAAGGCCAGCGCAATTTCTCCAAAGCAATCAATGTAGCCAAACAAGTCTTCAACACTCTCACAGAGTACATTCAGGTACGAGCGATCGCTCCGCTGCCTTTCAGAGCAGATCTCTGCCTCACAAGGAAGTCATCAGAGAACTGAGGATCTCCAGTGTTTATGATTTACACGATGGGGAAAACTGAAGTCACTGAAACTAAATTTACTGTAGAGCACAGAATATCATGGAATTTGTCAAATTTTGACTTAATATATCAAATGTAGGGCTGTACAATAAATCAAGTTCAGTAAAATAAAAATATTACTATTGTATAGCAGAATGCTTACAATTTATGCTATTTAACGTAAATAATAATGATAAAAGGATATATAAATGAGAAGAATAGTTATACAATTTAACTGTAAACTTCTGTTAAACAACACATTATTTGACAAAAAAAATTAAATTTAATATATTTTCATTTGGTTTGAAACATAGTTGAATCATTTTTATTAATTTTTAATGACAAAGTTGTATTGAATCCATTAAAAAAAATAAAACCAAGTGACCCTGAACTGCAAAACAGAACTACAGTCATAAGGGTCAATTTTTGAGATTATACATAATCTAAAAGCCAAATAAATAAGATTTCCAATAATGTATGGTTTGTTAGGACAGGACAGTATTTGGCCGAGATATACTGCCCTCCAAAAGGTTGGAAACGCCCTGGAAAAGTGGGGTTTTGGACAATATTGGCATGAATCCTTTTTAATTTGTGATAATTTTGCACTGATAAGGGACAACACAAACTACGAAAACACATTTGAACAGTTTATACATTATGATTCATCAAAATATCCACCATTAGCAGCTATTACAGCTCTGCAAAATCTGGGCATCCGAGCTGTCAGTTTATTTAAACATTGACTTGATATATTATTATAAGCCTCCTGAAGGATTGCCCAAAAATGAATCACACTATGCTGATATCGTCCAAAATCACACTTTGCCAGGGGTGTTTCCAAACTTGTACAACAGTGTTCAACTATTTGAAAATCTGGAATCTGAGGGTGCAAAAAAATCACAATATTGAGAAAATCGTCTTTAAATTTGTCCAAATGAAGTTCTTAGCAATGCATATTACTAAAACGAATGAAGTTGTGATATATTTATGGTAGGAAATTTACAAAATATCTTCATGGAACATGATCTTACTTAATATCCTAATGATTTTTGGCATGAAAGAAAAATCGATCATTTTGACCCATGCAATGTATTTTTATTATTAGCTTTTAAACTAGTCAAGTTTGATGAATTAAAATGATTAGGCATGCTTTTTGATGATTAAGATTAAAGTAAACCATTAAAATTAAATCCAGAAATATTTGGGAGCAGAAATAACACTGAATTTGGAGAAAAAAACATTTTGGCCCTAAAAGTGTTTGTGTGTTTTTAGGGCCCTTGTACGGGGAATCAGCAGAGTCTGGCTCACAGCCGCCTGTGGGACGCAGTTGTCGGTTTCTTGCACGTTTTTGCACATATGCAGATGAAGCTGTCTCAGGTAAACGTCTACAGTGATGTTCAACAAACAAAGCAAACCTTCTAGAAATACACCATGATGCTCAGAACCGTCGTCCTGCTCTCATGCTGTCTCTCCTCTGTTTTGGTGCTGCAGGATTCAAGCCAAATCGAGCTGCTGAAGGAGCTCATGGATCTTCAGAAGGATATGGTCGTGATGCTCCTGTCCATGCTGGAAGGTGAGTTCACTGAGTTGATTGATTGACTAGCTCATGAGCAGGAAGATAATCATCTTTCCCGTCATTTTAGGAAATGTTGTGAACGGCACCATTGGAAAGCAGATGGTGGACATGCTGGTGGAGTCCTCGAACAATGTGGAGATGATCCTGAAGTTCTTTGACATGTTCCTCAAACTCAAAGATCTGACATCGTCAGATGCTTTCAAAGAGTACGACCCTGATGGGAAAGGTGTCATCTCTAAGAGGGACTTCCACAAGGCCATGGAGAGCCATAAACATTACACACAATCCGAGACGGAGTTCCTGCTCTCCTGCGCGGAGACTGACGAAAACGAGCTCTTGGATTACGAGGAGTTCGTCGAACGCTTCCACGAACCGGCCAAGGACATCGGCTTCAACGTGGCCGTTCTTCTGACCAACCTCTCGGAGCACATGCCCCACGACTCTCGTCTTCAGACCTTCCTGGAGCTGGCCGAGAGCGTGCTGAACTACTTCCAGCCGTACCTGGGCCGCATCGAGATCATGGGCAGCGCCAAGCGGATCGAGCGCGTGTACTTCGAGATCAGCGAGTCCAGCCGCACGCAGTGGGAGAAACCCCAGGTCAAAGAGTCCAAGCGGCAGTTCATCTTCGACGTGGTGAACGAAGGCGGCGAGAAGGAGAAAATGGAGCTCTTCGTCAACTTCTGCGAAGACACCATCTTCGAGATGCAGCTGGCGGCGCAGATGTCCGACGCCGGCGAGCGCTCCGCCATCAAAGAGGACAGCGAGAGAGAGAAACCAGAGGAGGACAGTCCCGAGATGGGCTTCTTCTCCGTCACCACCGTCCGAACGGCCCTGTTTGCCTTGCGATACAACGTGATGCTCCTAATGAAGGTGCTGTCCATGAAGAGCCTCAAGAAGCAGGTGAAGAAAGCCAAGAAGATGACGGTGAAGGACATGGTGACCACGCTGGTGTCCTTCTACTGGAGCGTCCTGCTGGGACTCCTGCACTTCGCCTTCAGCGTCGCTCGAGGATTCTTCCGGATCATTTACAACAGCTTCCTCGGAGGCAGTCTGGTGGAGGGCGCCAAGACCATGAAGGTGTCTGAGCTCCTGGCCAACATGCCCGACCCGACGCAGGACGAGGTGAGAGGAGAGACGGAGGAGGGCGAGAAGAAACCCACGGACAAAACCTCGCCCGAGGAAGACCTGGCCGATCTGACGGTGGCCACGGAAGACACCGACCTCCTGTCTGATATATTCGGTTTAGATCTAAAGAGAGAAGGCGGGCAGTACAAACTGATGCCTCACAATCCCAACGCCAGCCTCACGGATCTGCTCAACACACCTGTCCCGCCTCCACCCACACCCTCGCCGGAACTACGCAGACGACACCAGGTGACAGTGCTGATTTTGTTAACAAATAATATGGTGAAAAATATTCATTGACATTTTTTTCCATGACCAAGATGAGAGGACACTGACATCATTAAACTGTGACTATATCAACACGCAGTATCATTGACCAAAACAATACTAAATGAGACAAGACTAAAATGTAGTTTTAAAAAATTAAAACTTTCCGGCACCGATCACATACTGTACAGCGCCGTTGCGCTCCGGACGTCCCGTGTTCGAATCCCGACTCGAGGACCTTTCCCCATCCCTTTCCCTATCTCTCTTCCTGTCATGTCTGATCTGTCCTATCATTATAAAGGCAAAAATGGCAAAAAATAAATCTTTAAAAAAAAAATTTAACTTTCTATATCAAGTTCTTTTATATTTTCTTCACAATCTAGTCCTCTGCACGTATTCATGTTTGGTTGCCAGATGTCAAGAGTTAAATCCCCCAATTAGAGTTTCTCTCTTAAATAGACACATTTTCTGCCCTTTTTTAAGTTAGTCTTCCCAACCTGGCAACCTTTTTCTTACATTACGGAAAAAGCACTAATGATCTGAAAACATCAACAAACCTGCAGGGAGATTCTGCTCAAATGAAATGGTTATACAGCTGTTTGTACAACTAAATCTGCCATCAAACCTTCTCATGATGGACTATAATAAATCCAAACATGATCTTGACTGTATTGTTTGTGATTGATGCTGAAGAAATGCACTTATGCATGTCTGCGCCATGTTGTTTTAATTGACATAAATATAATTATTGCAATTAATATTAAGAATATTACTGTTTTAGATTTTGAGAGACGCTTTTTAATTTTCACTAGTTTTAGTTCAGAGTGTGTGTTTCTATTTTTGATAATATATTAATTAAAAGGGCAGTAATACTGACGTAATATGGTGCTCAACGGATTGAAGGTTAAAAATGCAGCTTCAAAAGGGCTCTAAATGATCCCAGCAGAGGAATAAGAGTCTTATCTAGCTAAATAATCTGTTATTTTCAAAAAAATATACCTCTTTAACCTCAAATACTTGTCTTGCGTATGTGTACTCTGTGCACTCTGGTTCAAGACAGTTAGGGTATGTCTAAAACTACAAAGTGAACGTGCAAAGAAGACCAAACACCCTTTACAATAAAGTAAAACAGACTAAAATTCCCAGACTTTTAGCCAACTAAACAACAAACAGGACACCTTGACTAAATATGATATAAACTAAAAAGGACATTTGACACAGGACTAAATTACAAAACAGCAGTAAATGGCTCAACAGATCCGTTCAGTACCAATAATTTCATGAATTTGTTGGTTGTTTTTAACTCTGTCTCTATCAGACGAAGGGCTCTTCATCCTCAGCAGACAACAGTGAAGTTGCAGAGGAGACTAAATCAGTGCCTGAGAAAGCAGAGTAAGTCTTGTTTGTGCAAATGTGTAGACCAATAGTGTTGATCGTAATCGCTGCATACTGAGTTCTGATTCGTCCTCTTTCTAAGAGAGGAAAATGGAGAGAAAGCACAGAAGAAGAAGGAGGAAGCGGTGAAGCGGAAGGTCAGACAGCACTACGAGCCTGATCTGCAGGAGTCGGCCTTCTGGAAGAAGATCATCGCTTACCAACGCAAGCTGCTGGTCAGAGCCCTGGAGATCTCATAATGTCCTGCTGACAGATGCAGCACTGCAAAAAATGCTTTTCTTACTTAGATTTTTTGTCTTGTTTCCAGCCAAAATATCTCAAAATTCTTGAATCAGGAAGGATTTTCTAGACAAGTAAAAAATATTGCCTCAATTTTAGTTAAAACAAGTCAAAATGAAGTGAGTTTTTGCTTAAAGCTAGCAAAATAATCTGCCAATGGGGTAAGAAAAATAATCTAGTTGTCTGCTTGAAATAAGATTAGTTTTCTTACCCCATTGGCAGATTATTTTGCTTGTTTTAAGCAAAGACTCACTTAATTTTGACTTGTTTTAACTAAAAACAAGACAATATTTTTTTCTTGTCTAGAAAATCCTTCCTTATTCAAGAATTGTTTGATATTTTGGCTGGAAACAAGACAAAAAATCTAAGTAAGAAAAGCATTTTTTGCAGTGATATAGAGCCGCTCTCTCAGGAGCGTACGCTTACACATGTGCTCTGACGCCGTGTCTTTGTCTCTTCTCCCGCAGAACTATTTTGCACGAAATTTCTACAACATGAGAATGTTGGCTTTGTTTGTGGCCTTTGCAATCAACTTTATTCTGCTGTTCTACAAGGTAATCCACACTTCAGCATTACTGTTCACATTCACGAGTCGTGTTTGTGCATCTGAGCGTGTGTTTCGTCCCGTGTGCAGGTGTCCACGTCCTCGGCCGTCACTGAGGGGAAGGAGGTGTTGTTCAGCTCGTCGTCAGACACCAGCGTGCGGTGGGATCCTCTGGGCGGCTCCGGCTCTCGTCCCGTCACTGTGCACTTTGTGCTGGAGGAGAGCAGCGGCTACATGGAGCCCACGCTCAGGATCTTAGCCATCCTGCACACCGTCATCTCCTTCTTCTGCATCATCGGCTACTACTGCTTAAAGGTACCGGATCATGCTGCATCACTGCAAAAAATGCTTTTCTTACTTGGATTTTTTGTCTTGTTTCCAGCCAAAAAATTAAAAAATTCTTAAAGGGGTCATCGGATGCCCATTTTCCACAAGTTCATATGATTCTTTAGGGTCTTAATGAAAAGTCTGTAATATACTTTGGTTAAAAATTCTCAATAGTAGTGTAAAAAAAAACACCCTTTTACCTTCAAAAATCAAAATCAGCTCTGCAAAAAATCAACTCATTTTATTGCATGGTCCTTTAAATGCAAATGAGCTTTGCTCGCCCCGCCCCTCTCTGCCGTTGGATGATGAGCCATAATCTTTACTTTAGGCGCGTTTAGCTGCGTTTATCGGCGAAACTTGCCAACAAGCACATTATTAAGGAAGGCCTTTGGCAAAGATGCATAAAAAAACCCTTATACTCACTTCTGCTGTGGGAGAAGCTGCATCAGGAATGATTCGCACAAACATGGACACATATATGGTGCTTTCCTTTTAAAAATGAAAGTAACGTTATCCTCTGCATCTTCAGCGGCCCAGATATGGAGAGTAATTGACGACTGCTATGTTCATTATAATATATCCAACAACAGAGTCACACAATGATGATCGGAGTCGGACTGTTTCAGCTCGGTGAGGGCGGGGCTAAGGTAAGGCGCTCATGTCAATCAACTATCGTGGGCGTGGCCTCTGTCTGTGTGTCGTCACACCCACAAGAAGCTGAGAATGACCTGATTTTAAAAAGGGGATATTACTTTTAAAGTAAAAAAATACTACTGGGTGGATTTTTATCATTGTAGGGTCATTGTGTACACAATCTACCAACACACAGTAATGTTCAAACAAGATGGAAAAGTGAGTTTTGCATCCGATGACCCCTTTAAAACAAGGATTTTCTAGACGAGTAAAAATAATTTTCTTGTTTTCACAAAAAAACAAGTCAAAATGAAGAACAAGCAAAAGAATCTGCCAATGGGGTAAGCAAAAAAACATTATTTGAAACAGAAAACAAGATTATTTTTCTCACCCCATTGGCAGATTATTTTGCGTATTTCAAGCAAAAACGCACTTAATTTTGAGTAGTTTTTTCTGAAAACAAGACAATTTTTATTATTCTAGAAAATCCTTCTTGATTTATGAATTTTTAGATATTTTGGCTGGAAACAAGACAAAAAATCTAAGAAAAGCATTTTTTGCAGCAATGAGCTTGATTTTACTCCAAACCTCCAGTGGTGAACCAGCACAGCTCTAGAAATGTTTATCACATGAAAGTAAACTAAAGCATGATCAAACTCAAACTCTTTTATGTATTAGTGGTTTCTACATGTCTCCTGAAGTTAGATGGTTTCTTGCTCTCAGCGGTCGGTAATTCACACACAACACATTGCGGTTGCCGTTTGACAGATCATATGACCTCAACTATGATATTATTCACACGAGGCACTGGATCTAATTTCCTAATAATGAAAGCGAGGCATACAGTTTCATTTATGCTAACGAAATCCAGTTATTGAAACAATAAACCTGCCAGATTTACATGAAAGATGAAATGCCCAGCAGCATCAGTTTAAAGAGGTTTTAATAAACGCTCCAATTATTATTGTAAAGAGCCTTTAATAGAAAGCAGAAAGCAGAGAGCTGTGGTGATTGATAGTGCTTCATCAGACTGGTGTTTCTCCTCAAGGTTCCTCTGGTGATTTTCAAGCGTGAGAAGGAAGTGGCTCGGAAGCTGGAGTTTGACGGTCTGTACATCACCGAACAGCCGTCGGAGGACGATATTAAAGGCCAGTGGGACAGACTGGTCATCAACACACAGTGAGTGACAGACGAGGCTCATGGGTAATGGGGTCGTTCTCACCTAAACCGATTGCAGTCAGGAACATTGCGGTAATGAGGCGACCCCGTGATGGAGGACAGAGCAAAAATACTGCACCGTTTTACACCGTAATAAATGAATGCGCTGTTTCTGCACTGGACTCAAGCAGCGGCGCACGACGGGACAAAACTGACTCACTCCCATTATAATCAGTGAGCTTTACTGCACTGGAAGCTCCCATTGAGCATCTGTTTTTGTTTTTGATGCCTCTTTAATGGGTTTGTGCAAGGTGCTTAAAGTACTTGAATTTGACTTTTTGAAATTTAAGGCCTGGAAAACCCTTGAAAATAGCAGTATTCCTGAAGAGGTACTTAAAAAGCTCTTGAGTTATTGAAAGACATCTATGAAATAAGTGTTTAAATTTGTCAATAAGCACATCTGTTTATGCAGAATTCCTGCAATTCGAAACACATCACAGCCTTTTCACTTATTTCAGTTGTTGTGCTGACAGTGTTGTGTAAACATAGATGAAGATGCAAAAAGAGGAACAGATGAACCAAATCAATTGAGTCATTTACGCTGGAACCACTCCGACTGATTTAAACTCGTGACTTCACCGGATTCAAACTCACGAAAACCAGAGAAAAAATAAAAGAGTCGTTCATTTTTTTAATTTTGACATCACTTGTAACGATTTTAAACAATGTTTCATATTGGGACTTCAGATCGCATATCGTGAATCATTTGATTAAGATCTATAAGCAAAATTCCGATTGAGGTCAAATGATTTGCAAATCATTATTCAGATCTGGACTTCAGAGCATGGATCACAAACCATTTGATTTAGATCAGAACCTCGGTGCGGATCGCTAATAATTCGATTCAGATCAGGACTTTCATTTGTTTCGGATCAGGATTTTGGAGGAATTTCGAAAAACAATAGAAAACATCAAAACATGAAGGCAGTGCAGTTATAAAAAGAAAACAAAAAAAAGAAAGTATACACAAGTCAAATCCCTTAGGAAACTTAACTGTGGTTTCACTAAAAGTGTAGTATACTTTGTAATACTTTAGTAGTAATAATTAGCATGTGCTTCACTTTCTTTTTGACGTTTTTATTAGTATATCTTTGTTTATCAATTTTTTTTTTTTTAGAATTTAAAATAAAAGACATTAAGGACTTCATCTCTGACTGAAGTCCTTGAAAATCAAATAATAATGCTTGAAAAGTCCTTGAAAGTCCTGGAATTTCATTTTACAGTATCTGTATTTATGAACCTTTCTTTTCCCTGTACCTCTAAAATCATTTTCACATCATCCAAGAGAGGACGCACGTTTTTGTTTTGATTCAGGTGGTCATACTTGGGATTTCACATAATGCGAAACATTATATTAAAACATTTAAACAGTTTAAATCATTAGTAATACATTAAATGTGCATTTAAAATGTAGGTATTAAAGACACTGTTTTTATTTACATACAGTATTATAGTAATATAATTCCATTCATTGAATCAGGATTTCCCAAATTAGGCTTCATGAGATTGAAAAAGAAACACTAATGCTGAATTTAAATAAAAAGTGATAGTTAAAAATAATAAATGTAAACAATGGTTTTATTTTAATTAGGGCTGGGACACGATTAATCGCGATTAATCGCATCCAAAATAAAAGTTTATGTTAACATACTAAATGTGTGTTTACTGTGTATATTTATTATGTATATATAAATACACACACATACATGTAAAGCCTTTAAAAAATACTTATATGTGTGGATAGTTATATTTGTATTTAATTTAGATTATATATAGAATTATAAATATTTTATTTATTTTAATTTAATTTTTATTTTCAGTTTTCTTTAATATACATGTTTGTGTGTGTATTTATACATACATTATATATACACACAGTAAACACACATTTAGTATGTTAACATAAACTTTTATTTTGGATGCGATTAATCGCGATTAATCGTGTCCCAGCCCTAATTTTAATAAAATGAAAATGTTTAAAATAGAATAAAAGGTATAGCTGACTGAAACATTGTTGAAATTAGATTCTGTAAAAAAAAGGCAGTTAAAACATTGATTTTGTAATCGTAATGTGCACATGTATATTTCTAGTGTCAGGACTGGAGTTTATAATACGTTTCTAAGTCAGTCTCCACTGCTATTGTTTCATGAGGATCGCTGTGATTTATGAATGTGTTTCTGTGATCTAAAGATGAAAATTCATCTCTGTCTCTCAGGTCCTTTCCAAACAATTACTGGGATAAATTTGTGAAGCGGAAGGTGAGTTTAGAAACATTTGCACATATTCAGACAGATGACCAGCTCTGATAAAGACCATCACTGTGTGTGTGTGTGTGTGTGTGTGTGTGTGTGTGTGTGTGTGTGTGTGTGTGTGTGTGTGTGTGTGTGTGTGTGTGTGTGTGTGTGTGTGTGTGTGTGTAGGTGATGGATAAGTACGGAGAGTTTTACGGACATGATCGGATCAGTGAGCTGCTGGGGATGGATAAGGCTGCGCTGGACTTCAGTGATGCCCATGAGAAAAAGAAACCAAAGAGGGACAGTTCACTGGCTGCTGTGTGAGTTGTTCTTCACTAACAAGAACAACAACTGTTTGATTGAATTTACACGAACCGTTAGTTCAGCTCATCCTGCAGGGGGCAGTAATGTGTAACCATCAACACCACATTAATAAGCAATCTCTAATCATAAATGAGTTTTCAAGCGTTGCTGATTTGACTAATGAATTCAAGCGTTCCCTCTTTATTTCCAGACTGAACTCCATCGATGTGAAGTATCAGATCTGGAAGCTGGGTGTCGTCTTCACTGATAACGTCAGTACCTGCTCCTCATGTGTGTGTGTGTGTGTGTGTGTGTGTGTGTGTGTGTGTGTGTGTGTGTGTGTGTGTGTGTGTGTGTGTGTGTGTGTACAGTAGTGTGTGTGTGTGTGTGTGTGTGTACAGTAGTGTGTGTGTGTGTGTGTGTGTGTGTGTGTGTGTGTGTGTGTGTGTGTGTGTGTACAGTAGTGTGTGTGTGTGTGTGTGTGTGTACAGTAGTGTGTGTGTGTGTGTGTGTGTGTGTACAGTAGTGTGTGTGTGTGTACAGTAGTGTGTGTGTGTGTGTGTGTGTGTGTGTGTGTGTGTGTGTGTGTGTGTGTGTGTGTGTGTGTGTGTACAGTAGTGTGTGTGTGTGTGTGTGTGTGTGTGTGTGTGTGTGTGTGTGTGTGTGTGTGTGTGTACAGTAGTGTGTGTGTGTGTGTGTGTGTGTACAGTAGTGTGTGTGTGTGTGTGTGTGTGTACAGTAGTGTGTGTGTGTGTACAGTAGTGTGTGTGTGTGTGTGTGTGTGTGTGTGTGTGTGTGTGTGTGTGTACAGTAGTGTGCTGGTTTAATCAGGTCTGATCTGGTTTGTGTGATGATGATGATGTGTCCTGCAGTCGTTCCTGTATCTGGCGTGGTACATGAGCATGTCCATCCTCGGACACTACAACAACTTCTTCTTTGCCGCCCACCTGCTGGACATCGCCATGGGCTTCAAGACCCTCAGGACCATCCTGTCCTCCGTCACACACAACGGCAAACAGGTACCGATCGCTAACTGAACTATCTATCTCCAGCAAAAGACGCCTTCAACACACTGCAAAAAAATGCCTTTCTTACTTAGATTTTTCGTCTTGTTTCCAGCAAAAATCTTAAACCAAGAATGATTTTCTTGTTCAGAAAAAACAAGTCAAAATTAGGTGCGTTTTTACTTGAAACAAGCGAAATAATCTGCCAATGGGGTAAGAAAAATAAGCTTGTTTTCTGTTTGAAAAAAGATGTGTTTGCTCACCCCATTGGCAGATTATTTAGCTTGTTCTAAACAAAAGCTCACTTCATTTTGACTAGTTTTTTTCTGAAAACAAGAAAATAATTTTTACTCGTCTAGAAAATCCTCCTTGATTTAAGAATTTTTAGATATTTTGAAACAAGACAAAAAGCTAAGTAAGAAAAGCATTTATTGCAGTGCATTTCTGACATTATCAGTTTATTTGCATATAGAAAATGGTAATAAATATTAAACTGTGTCAGAGCTAATTCGTCTTGATAATGTCAGATAACTTTGATAGAAATGCATGTAATGGATTATAATGAACCAAAAATTCGGACAACTGTTAGTATGACAAAATTCACATCATTGTGACCACAAAACCAGTCATAAGTGTCAATTTTTCTAAATTGAGATTTATACACCATCTGAAAGCTGATGTGTGGTTTGTTAGGATAGGACAATATTTGGCTGAGATACAACTATTTAAAAATCTAAAATCTGAGAGTGCAAAAAATATAAATATTGAGAAAATCGCCTTTAAATTTGTTTAAATGAAGTTTTAGCAATGCATATTACTAATAAAAAATTACATTTTGATACATTTACAGTAAGAAATTTACAAAATATCTTCATGGAACATTATCTTTACTTAACAGTAAAAGTGATAAAATGTATCATTTTGACCCATACAATGTATTTTTGGCTATTGCTACAAATATAGCTGTGCTACTCAACACTGGTTTTGTGCTCCAGGGTCACAATTATCAATTCTTTGTTGACCAATTACCAAGCAATGCTTAATTTTGTTCAGTCTGTGGTGGCATTAGCAAGTAAAGAAAAACCACTTCAGCAAAACATGGTCAGATGAAAGTGTCTAAATAATTTTTGGTCCCGAATTTTTATCAATATTACAGCTAGTCCACTGTATGAAGAATTTTTCAGTATAATATGTCTTTATTTTGTTTTCCTCACTTACGTAGATAAACTACACTGCAAAAAATGCTTTTCTTACGTAGACTTTTTGTCTTGTTTCCAGCCAAAATATCTAAAAATGCTTAAATCAAGAAGGATTTTCTAGACTGGTAAAAATTATTTTCTTTAGTACAAGTTAAAATTAAGTCTGTTTTTGCTTAGAACATGCAAACTAAACAGAAAACAACATTATTTTTCTTACCCCATTGGTAGATTATTTGGCTTGTTTCAAGCAAAAACACTTAATTTTTACTCATCTAGAAAATCTTTCTTGATTTAAGAATTTTTAGATATTTTGGCTGGAACAAGACAAAAAAATCTAAGTAAGAAAAGCATTTTTTTTCAGTGTATATAAAATATCAAAAATGATATCTGGTGTCTGAATCATTGTTGGTTTGACTGTATCTGTCTATCTGTCTGTATTATATCTGTCTGTCTGTAAGATCTTTTTAATTTAGTTTTTTGTTTGTTCAGTGTGTTAATGCATCATTTTAATAACTCAAGGTTTTAATATATGCTCTGCTTACTCTTTAGAGACACATACAGCTGTATTGAAAAGCTTAATATATCCTAACTGAGAAATTAAAAAAACATTGCAAAATGGCCCCTGAGGGCCTCACAGTTTGAGACAGTCTGATGATTATTCTTGATTACTGAGAACACACACATATGAGCTGAATTAACTGTGTGTGTGTAGCTGGTCCTGACGGTGGGTCTGCTGGCGGTGGTGGTGTATCTCTACACTGTGGTGGCTTTCAACTTCTTCCGTAAGTTCTACAATAAGAGTGAAGATGGAGAATCGCCAGACATGAAGTGTGACGACATGCTAACGGTGAGCTAGTAAATACCACACCACCAGTGTCTGAATGCTGTTTCTTTCATATGAAGATTTTTATAGTAACTGCTAATGAGGTTAAATCCTGGTTTATCTGTGATTAATCACAATCTCTCTGGAATCACTAATAGCTCATTATCCAAGGCTCTACGCTTACTTTTATTTTCAGGAGCACCTTCAAATCGATTCATTGTATTTTTCTTACTTTATTAAAAGTATGACATGTTTTATGTCAAAAAAAACTTCATTAGCTTTTTAAAATAGAATAAGAACAAGTAAAATAAGTAGTTACCAATCAAATGAAATCAGTATTAACAAAATTAATTTGCACTACAGAGGTGGCACAGAAGAGCACAAAAGTGGTCATAAGTGTATTTTCAGACATTTAACGAGGCTGGGAGTTGGCATGAGTGCAATTAAATTTATAAATTAATGTTTTAAATATAAAAAATTTGAATATAGAAATATTAAATGATTTAAATAACTGAAAATACCCTTTAAAAATTTAACTAAATCTGCCAGTAGGTGGCGACAAGCCACGAGTTAATTACTGATTCATTCATTCATTTGATTCGTGCGAACGGCTGATTTATTCAGGAATAACGCAAGTGACTGTCTTTATGAATGCGTGATTGAATCATTGACTCGCTAGATTCATTTAAAAACTTCTTGTTTATTAAACTGTTGTATTAAATCAATAGCACATTTGCAAACTCCCTAAATAATTATTAAAAGCTGTCACTCATCTTAGTTCATCGCAGTCTCACACAGTTCCATTAAAATAATCAAAGCTCATGCAGTATGAATAAAAATCTCAACAGCATCTCAGATACCAGGGTCTGCAAACATCAGAGATCTCATGATTGATTTTTTTCAGATCTAGTGCCTCATTGAGTGTGTTTCTCCTAAGAGATTGTAGGAGACGTGAAGCACATAATAAAACGAGACGTAACTGAGATGTTCTCTGTGGTCCTCAGTAGAGCTCCTGATGAGATCAGAGGACATTGAGCTGGACACTTGACCTTCACCTCTGATATTTAGTGTGTGCTGTGATTCCCTGCGCTGCGTTTAATTGGTTGCGTGTGGTTAAATGTGTTCTTGAGATGAGAACATGACTGCTGCTGCTGCCATCGCTCATTTGTGACGTTAGTGCTGTTGCTAAGCACAGACGACCGGACGGTCATTAGGACTGAAGCGCATTAACGGCCGGAGCAGTCAGATAGAACAACAGACTAATTAACAAACTAAACAAACCCAGAGAGAGAGAGAGAGGCTGGTGTTATTCATCAGATTCATAGGAACGTGTCTTTTAATGTTTAAAGATGTGTTTTTATGACACGTTCATGTTAATAAATCATTTTTATTGTTTTTAATAAAACTGCAAAAATGCTTTTTTCTTCGATTTTTTTTCTTGTTTTTAGCCAAGAATTTTAAATTTCAGTCAAGAAGGATTTTCTAGATGAGGAAAAATTGTCTTGTTTTGAGAAAAAGTTTCAGTTTTTCTGCTTAGAACAAGCCAAATGATCTTATTTCAAACCGAAACCCCATTGGCAGATTATTTTGTATTAAGCAAAAACTCACTTAATTTTGGCTTGTTTTTTTAACAATACAATCATTTTGACTTGTCTATAAAATCCTTCTTGATTTAAGAATTTTTTTACATATCTTGGCTGGAAACATGACAAAAGTCTAAGTCTAAGTTTTTTGCAATGTGAAAATGATTGTAAAATGCTTTATTATTATATTATTATATAATTGTAAATTATAAATGCTCTAAACTGTTATAATTATTATTATTCTAATAGAGAATGTAATGGAGAAGTCAGGTTTATGAGGAAGGTGTTTGACGGACTCGTGCCCAGAGCTGTGAAAGGACGTGTGTGTGTGTGTGTGAGCTTTAATCCGCTGTGAAGCAGCCACCCGTGCAAAGCCATTTCTCTGTTTCCTTCCTGTTTTTGTCTGTCTTTTGGTGCTGTGCTCCAGTCTGTCTCTCTGTCTCTGCTCCTAATAAGGGAAGACAGTTGGACTGAAAGAGAAGTGTTTGTCACTTTAGTCTCACATCCAAACACTTCCAGCTGCGCAGATCGCTGTCAGTGTGTATGTGTGTGTTTCCACAGGCATTAAGTGTTTAATTAAAGCGGTAAGTCACTGGATGTCACGAGTTACAGTGATTTGAGCATATTTTACATGAGATGAAGCCGTATCTGAAACCCAGGGTTGTTGTAGTTAACTAAAACTGAAACCATGATGAAAACATTTTTGTTACTTGAAATAAAATAAACTTTAACTTAAAATTTGCCAAGGCAGCATTTCTCATTGTTGTTTAAACTGATGAACTAACATAACTAAAACTAAAATTGAAATAAAAAATGAATAAAAATGACAGTATATATGTATACGGGTCAAAGATGTTAAGATGTCCACGTCAAAAGAAATTTACAAAAGTGATTTTATGTTCATCAAAAGCAGATTAAATGTCCGTAAAGTGTACTTTCAAGGTTTCAAATAAGATTTCAGAGAATGAAATGTCAAAATTTGGTTGAAATAATGTTACATTGTCATTCAGTGCAACACAATATTCATGTAAAAATTCTGAAAAATGTATGCTTATTCTGACTTGTACATATTAAAATACATAAAAGAATAAGGGAGCATATTAAATTTCATTGTGTTTTTAATGAGTAAAAAATTCTTACTGACAAATGGGCAAAACCTAGGATAGTGGGAAAAAAAATAAAAATGTAGAATTACAGTGAATTAGTATTTAGGGGTAAAAGTAATTAATTTTTTAATATGTCATAAATACATTTTTTGTTGTAAAAAAAAACCTTGCCTGACAAGGTTGTTACACTGAATCACATTTTAGTGAGTGTCTTCTGTAAATAAGGGGGAAATCTATGACATTCATTTTTGGATCAGAAAAACAAAAACAAAAATGCAATTAAATTAAACATTTTTTTGCATAAACAACAATTTAAAGCATTATTATGCTTATTGTTTTAATGCTTAAACCTTCGTCTTTGACCCATATTTGACCCATAACATTAAAAAAAAATGAAGACAACAACTCCCATGATTCCACACTCAATCAGGGCATCAAAAAACTACACTTTAGTGTCTTTGTTTGTTTTGAATATGTGCCCTCTAGTGGCGAACGCACATATTGTGCCTTTAATTTCCTGTTTATTGCTGCGAAGCTGTATTTAAACAATCTGTGTTGTGTAAAGCACTATAGAAATAAATGTGACACCTGATTTTACAGTCAGAACAGAACATTATTGTTCTGTAAATTACAGTATGCTAATATTACCCGTGATATTATTCTGTGTATGTGTGCAGTGCTATATGTTCCACATGTACGTTGGCGTTCGGGCCGGCGGCGGCATCGGTGACCAGATCGAAGATCCGGCTGGTGATGAGTATGAGATCTATCGCATCATCTTTGACATCACCTTCTTCTTCTTCGTCATCGTCATCCTCCTGGCCATCATTCAGGGTGTGTATCTGAGTGTGTGTTTGTGTGTTTTGAAGTGTGTTTGCTGTATCTCATGTGAGTGTGTGTGTGTGTTTAGGTCTGATCATCGATGCGTTTGGTGAGTTGAGAGACCAGCAAGAGCAGGTGAAGGAGGACATGGAGGTGAGACACACACTCAACTCTTGATGTGAAGTGTGTGTGTGTGTGTGTGTGTGTGTGTGTGTGTGTGTGTTTGATGAAACACATGCATGTTTTTCCTCCTGCAGACGAAGTGCTTCATCTGTGGGATTGGAAACGACTACTTCGACACGGTTCCTCACGGCTTCGAGACGCACACGCTGCAGGAACACAACCTGGCCAACTATCTGTGAGTCCTGCTGCTCCATTAACACTCACACATGCAGCTCCAGATTGAATTATTCTGTCCTCAAGTGATTTACCTGTGGAGAGTCAAAGACAAACAAATAAATGAGATACACGATCAATACAGAGACCAGACGAGCCGCCTTTGGCAAATAAACACAAGTTAGCACATTATTTAAACAGCATACTTTGTTAAAAAGTTTCTTGTTCATTAAGGTCATTTTTGCTCATTTGTTTGGTTAAATTGGATCATTGATGATCAGACATGTAAGCAATAAGGTACGAGAGGCCGTGCTGTATCATGAATAAATCACGGCTGAGTGAAGGGCGTTGTTAGGCACGACGCGAAGCGGAGTGCCTGCAACCCCTTCAGCCGTGATTTATTCATGATACAGCACGGCCTCAAGTACCTTATTGCTTTTATAAAACGGTTACCACACAATAAAAATATTAAAATCAAAAATATATATTAATTTATATATATTAAGTTGTACGTTTTCATAAAGTAAAATCATTAACTGCCTTCCGCTGTAAAAAGTAGTCCCTAACTGCTGCAGCTGTGTTTACGTTGCTAAGGGTGGTTGCTAAGGGGGTTCAATGATACACAAAACCGTTGAGTGAAGCGGTCATAGCAGTGCCGTATCATGAATACCACACAGCTGCTGACCAATCAGAATTAAGGAATGGAACTAACCGTTTTATAATTATTGGTTAATAAAATAGGATTAGGTACATAAAGGGTATTTGTGTTATTGAACATATTTAAGTATTGCAGGTTTGTGTCATATTCTGAGTTTGCATTTCAGTTTTTATTCATGAGGAATACTCAATCTGATGAGTAAATGCATGTGCACATTTAGTCTAGAGCTACAGTAAATACATGGAAAACATTATTTGAAAACAGTAACAGTACGTTTATTTAAATGTATTTTATTTATAAAAGTTTATTTTTCTTTTAAAATAAAAAGTAATGATTTACGTTACTAGTTACTAGGGATGCAACGATATCAAAATCCCACGGTATGCGATAATATTGCAATATAAAGTATACGATACACTTATTGCCATATAAAAAAAAAGACAAAATCTGTACATGTTAAAGTAAAATTTTTCTATCTAATGCACTTTGAGAGCTCACTGCAGGCAAAACCAGTTTTTTCATGCACCTGTCAAGTTTGAGGTTTTGGGCTTTTTGGTGTTTCCTAAAGTGTTTCTTCAGACTAGTGGAACAAAAGACACTGTTAAGTGTTTCTTTATAGCACTTTATCTATTTGTGTCAATATATTTCAGTTACAATACATATTTTCTCAAAACGAGTTTTTTCTCCTACACTGAGCCATAAATCTCCACTTCAGGAGCACTTACACACACCACACTTTACATTTATTCCTGTCTATATCCTGAAGGTTTTTACAGAAGGATTTGTTCATATATGATTTGCTTGATTTTATTCCCTCTAAAATGGTTAAAAAAAAAAATACATTGTTTTCTGTCTAAGTTTTTTTCTTAAAGGGTCAAAATGAGACCCAAACTCCCCTGTAAAAACTTTTGACTCTAATATGTAAAGAAAATGAAACAAGAATTTTGAAACTGACTTCATCCAGTGTTTAGATTTTTGTAGTAGAAATGTATGCAAATTGGCTCATATTTCATTAAACGATGGCTCATTTGCATATTTAAACCTAACATTTGAGAAAACTTTAATACACAAAATGTTTGCAATTATCAACTGAGTAACTAAGGTGATAACTATTCATTGTTTTACCCTGTTCACCTGCAGTGTCTTATCTTAAGAAAGCTGATGGGTCATAAATGTTGAGGACAAATACATAACCTCCAAATATATCTACATAAGCCAGCGCTTGCTCTGTCTGGTATGCATTGCTCATAATGCTAACATGTTCTGTCAGGCAGGTGTGGTGATGTGTGTTTGTCTGTGTCTTTGCAGATTTTTCTTCATGTATCTCATCAACAAGGATGAAACAGAGCACACAGGCCAGGTATTTCCCATCATCCTCTCTCATTAGTTCTCATGTGTTCCAGAAACATTCATCACGTCCGGCTCAACACACACTCTTATCTGTCTTTCAGGAGTCGTACGTTTGGAAAATGTATCAGGAACGTTGCTGGGAATTCTTCCCCGCTGGCGACTGTTTCCGGAAACAATACGAGGACCAGCTCAATTAACACACTCAAACACACACACGCACACACACACACACACACACACACACACACACACACACGGATGGCTCTTACAGTGGCGATTCTCTCAGCTGGAACGCTTTCGACACACAGTGGACATATGAAGTTTGTCGCCGCACTTTCCTGCCGTCCGCCGCTTCTTCATTCCATCACTGAACTCACAGACTGATTGAAGAGGAGGGGAGCAGGACGTCGTGAAGGAGGACGAGCCAACGCCGCACGCTTCTGGAGACGGGGATCCGGTGCCTTATGCAAGACGAAGACGAGCCGGAGCGAGCGCTGGAACCCCTCAGGACTCCCATCTTCTCCTCCGCTGATCCGTTTCTTGCTTTGTTTTCCGTTCTTTCGGTAATGCACCCATGCAACAGCAGAGTTACTCTTTATATAGTCGAAAAAATCTTTCATTGCATGTTTATTATGCAAGTTTAAGGAAAACATTTGAAACGTAAAGACGCAAGCCGATCTATATCACACCTGCGGTTTTCTAGGTTTAAGAACATTTAAGGTGTCTCTGTCCTGTCGCAGTATATCCATGTCCATCGCTGGAGAAAAAATGCATTGGCACTAGATTTAGTTTGACGCAGAAGCAATACCCATTCAGGGAGTCCACCCTACACGCTACGCCCCATACAGGAGCCGACATCGCCGTTTCCCCGCAGGAGCTCAACTCACGCTTCATGACCGCAGAAACACGAGCACGTCGCGCACAGACTCACCAAAGGCCTGCGGGATCGCCAGACATTCCCCATCCTTCAGGAAACCACTGCACTTTCTTTCATAGCCATGACGAAGACCAGATGCTTTTCTTATTTGTTCTATACGAAACAATGTGAATCATTGCAATAACAACAAATGGGCTAAAAAAAACCAGCCGCAACTATGTGAGAGAAATTTTGCTCATGTAAAGAATTTTGATAACAAAAAAAAAAAAAACCTCATCGGAAAATAACCTGTCAGACTTCAGTGTACCGTGTCGAGTTGTGCGCATATAACTGTGTGTGATCTGTAAAGGGAACTCAAAGACTTGCATGATTTTGACAAATAAAGCCATTATTTATTGATGCTTGTAGGTGAGGATGTGCTTACGATGACAGAAACGTCCATCTTCGGGTGATTTGCTCCTGCGGACGCCACTGAATGAATGAAAGCGCATGGAGATAATCATTTATTTCACAAACCTTTTTGCTGAAAGTGTGCAGTGAAGATTCATCTTTGGCCTAAACATGAAGGTAAAAGACCAACTTATGCTCATGTTTGTCAGGTCTTTTCAAGTGTCTGGCCTCCTTCACGACACACGAGCAGAATTAACCCTCAGAATCTGGACTATTTTCACATTCTCTGGCCGTTTGAACACGTACTGTAGGATCGCTATTCTATAAAGCAGTCATAACTTAATAGTTTGCAACCATATTGCATCTGATCAGCAACTTCTCAGTAATTAAAAGTTATTCCTATAATATTACTGCATTTTTATTAATTAAGAAATTCTATAAAATAAATTATGATGCAAATTTTGTTGCTTTTGTCTAATATTGCTGAGAAATTTTATTTGAATATACCACTGTGTGAAATGAAAATTGTATGAAAAAAAATTACACCGCAAAAAATGCTTTTCTTACTTAGATTTTTTTTTGTCTTGTTTCCAGCCAAAATATCTAAAAATTCTTAAATTAAGAAGGATTTTATAGATGAGTAAAAATTATTTTCTCGTTTTCAGGAAAACAAGTCAAAATGAGTTGTGAGTGAGTTTTTGCTTAAAACAAGCCAAATAATCTGCCAATGGGGTAAGCAAAAAAAAAATCTAATTTCAAACTAAAAACAGGATTTTTTTTTACCCTATTGGCAGGGTATTGGCTATTGTTTTTTCTGAAAACAAGACAATCATTTTTACTCGTCTAGAAAATCCTTCTTGATTTAAGAATCTTTAGATATTTTGGCTGGAAACAAGACTAAAAATCTAAGTAAGAAAAACATGTTTTGCAGTGTAGTGGTATTAACTGTTGGAATGAATGGAATTTAATTAAAATACTTAAAATTAATAACTCATGATTGCTTTAAAACAGTTGAAATTTTTTAAAACCTACAGGTTTTTCGTGCTAAAATGATTAATCAATAGACAGACATATTCACGTTTATCAACAAAATTCAGTCCAAAAAGTGTGGGAGATATGGTGAAAAGGTCGAATATATTTTATAAAAAGTTTTTGACATTAATATAACTTGATAGAAAGTTTATGAAATATAAATAAACACATTTTGAGGGTCTTAAAGCATTTGTGAAATTTCATTCCCTTATTAAAAGCAATGCTTTTTTTTTTATTGTATGTCTGTCTTCCGGGTCAAAATGGACCTGAATGCATTATGAGTAAAGGTTGCATCTTTTATTACACAGGTTGAGTTGAGTGTGTTTCAGGAGCTGCTGGCTGTGAATCTACAGCAGTCTGAGCTTTGAAGAAAAAGGTACGCGGTGCACAATCAAACACCACAAGACGTCCACGTGATTACGGCGCTCACAGTGTTTCAAAAGAACAGGAGAAATCCTGTTTTCCGTGATTATGAGCCCGTTAAAATGTTGGCTTTCAAAGCATGTCTCTAGCGACTGCGAATAAATGTGAAAAACTTGTTTATCTTCTGAACTGGGAGTGAATCCAAACAAAGAGCCCATCTGATTCCAAAGAGCCACTTTTGGTGAAGCCATTTCCAAACGCAATCAGCTCGCTGGATGTTCCGGGGGAAAAGAGCTCCTGCTGGATTTGTTTCGAACGTCCTGTGAAGACTGTGGCTGTAGATCACCATATGTTCATATGTTCAGAGCAACCGTAGCCCAATATTGAGAGATCCTCACCTGTGCTGCAGCGCTTCAGAGACGCACAATGAAGGCGTTTTATCTGAATGCAAAGCCCAGACGTGGCCGTCAGCATGAGAAATCGCTTTATATTCAAGATGTGGAAACTAATAATTTTCCTGTCCTCCAGCTAACTGCAGAAAATCATCATCTGTTGATCAAAGCGTGTCGTATCTCACAGCGGATCTTCTTTTAGAATATTCTGTACGATGAACAATTGCTATCTGTTTGGCAGATCCAGATGGAAGCGAAAGCTTCTGGATAATATGGCCTGGATATTTAAGATGTGATGATTAGAGGTTAAGGATGAGTTGGTTTATTCAGATTAACCATCATAACTGATCCCGACGCTTCATTTATGGCAACCGGGAACCACAGACGGCTGACCTCTGACCTCTGCAGCGCTTCATTACCCTTAACGATAAAGCTGTCAGCGTTAGATCATATTTAAGCGGTTGACCTGTCCTCCTGGCGTCTGTGTGTGTGCTGGATGTCTTTCAGGCAGATGAAGTGTTTCTGTGGCGTCTGAAGAGGCTCGGCGAGGAGCGGTGCTCTGAAGCACATGATTGGTTTGATTGTCCACTTGATTAAAGGATGAAAGTCCCTTTGAGCGAGCGTCCGGTGCGTCTTTCTGCAGGTTTAAATCCGTTTGAACGTTTCTGTTCTGCTCCGGTCAGCCATCGGCGGCTTTCATGAGGAACTGAACCGATAACAGAAAACATCCTTATCTCACTCCGGCTGTCTGTCTCTGTTGTCTTTAGCTGTTTAAACGTCTGTCTGACATATACTCACTTTACACTGTTGTTGTCATTGATAGTGCTTTTTATATCATGTATTATATGTGACTCTTGAACCACAAAACCAGTCATAAGTCCATTTTTTTTATTAACCAATTTACAGTGACTTGCAAAAGTATTCATACCCCTTCATTTTTTTCACATTTTGTAGCAGCATTGTGTTAAACTGCTTTAAACTAGTTTTTCCCCACATCAATTTACACTCAATACACCATAATAATGACAAAGCAAAAACTAGATTTACAAATTCATTAAAAATAAGTAGATTGCATAAGTATTCACACCCTTAACTCAGTCCATAGTTGAAGCACCTTTACAGCCTCAAGTGTTTTTGGGTCTGATGTGACCATTTTTGCATATTTTGCTCTGATCTGCATTTTCAGCTGTTAGACCTTTTCTGAGAGGTGTGTGTCTTTCTAAATCAGACTCATTCAAATGAATTTGCCACAGTTTAACTCCACTCCAAGTGTAGGAACATCTAGAAGCAATATGAATGCTCCTGAGATACATTTCCAGTGTTCCAGAAAAGGGTATGAATACTTATGCAACGGGATCTTTTCAGTTTTTTATTTTTAATAAATTTGCACAAATGTTAAAGACCTATGTTTAGCTTTGCCATTATGGAGTAGGGAGTGTAGATTGAAGTGGGAAAAAAGTAATTTAAAGTAGTTTAACATAAGGCAGCAACATAACAAAATGTGAAAAAAATGAAGGGGTATTTATAATTTCGCAAGGCACTGTAATCCCACCCGTACAAAAGATAACTGCACAAAAAATGTGCAGTTTCACATGATTAGTGCAAACTGTCACATGACCAGAGCAGTTTATTTCCTGTTTGCACCATGAGACGATGATGGAGGCATCAAAGCTCCAAAACATAAGGCTAGTAAAGTATGTTAACATAAAGATATGACAAAGATTTTTGGTGCACATTCTCTCTAAGGTGTCTAGTATTAATATATATTCACATATATTCAGATTTGTTGAGTGTTGAGTAAACATGTTGTTCTCGGTGGGATAACAGTCAACTTAGGTTTACAATATAAATCCAATGCAGTTGTTAGTGAAGATTGCACTAAAATGTTGCAATGACAAATATTGCACTAAATCTAAAGTTCAAATGTTACAAATTGGTTACAATATTGATGTTGCAATACTGCTAGCACTAATACAACAATTTGGTGATATATTTGATTTGAATGATTTTGAAATAAATTGATGATAATATTTGTTTGTCTTTTATTTCAGTGTTCATATCAGTGTTGTATAAGGCTTTTTTATCCATAATAGTAACCCTAGAATGTGATCAAACAGTTTAAAATAGCTGGGCTAAGATATATAACCATTTTTAAGACTGGAGAAATATGTTCATTCAAGACACACATTATCCCACCGCTCACAATTGTGACCGACTATAAAACACTAAAAAAAAAAAAAAGCTTTATACACCATATGAAAGCTGAATAAATAAGCTTTATAATATTTGGCTGAGTTACAACTATTTGAAAATCTGCAATCTGAGAGTGCCAAAAAAATCTAAATATTGAAAATCGCCTTTTGTTGTCCAAATCAAGTTATTAGCAATGCATATCACTAATCAAACATTTTATTTTGATGTATTTATGGAAGAAAATTTACAAAATATCTTCATGGAGCATAATTGTAATTTAATATCCTAATGATTTTTGGCATAAAAGATAAAATATCATTTTCACCCATACAATGTATTTGTGGCTATTGCTACTTAAGACTGGTTTTGTGCTCCAGGGTCACATATAACACATAATCTGTCTTTATCCATCTGTAACTGTGGTTTTCTAGGTGTATTTTAAGTCAGCAGATGCTCATAAAGTGGTTCAGATGTCGCTGCCATCAAATGCAGATTGAAGTCAAAGTAATCAGTGCATCATTATTTGGACTGCATTAACGACTGCAGAGCTGATTAGCCAGAATGTCAGGGGTTAGTTAGGTCGAGTCAGTGAGTTTGTGTGTGGATGGTTTACTATCACAGCTCAGCTTCTCTACATTAACCCTCGGTGCAAAATGATTTGATGCTAATTGCTGAAGAACCTTTGATAAACCTGTAAACATCATCTGATTTCAATCTGTTCGTCATTTAGTCTGATGGCATGTATCGCAGCAGCATAAAGATTCGTTCATCTGTGTTTGATTCTCTCCAGCGCCGCTCAGGAACCGGATCTCTCTGATGTTGAACAGATGATTGTTTGTGCGGTTGAATTATGACTGTTTTTAACACGTTTTCACGAGTATCTGGAATCCCTCTTCAATGACACAAACCAGCGTCTGTCCACAATAAAACGCTCTCTTTATTTCAGAGCGTTGTTCATTATCATCACAATCCTAAATGAAGAGCAACTTGAGACTTTTTGCTTCTCCTGAGAAAGATGATCTGATCTGATCTAGAATTAAAAAACAACAATCGTTTGAGCTGTTTTATTTCTCCAGAGAGAAATGTCTGAGACAAAGTCGTTCAGTGAAACCCTCCAGAGATTCATCAGCTGTAAATGCTGTAGCATTGATTATAAACAGACATCAATCATGGGAAGTGCATTAATGACAGATGCTGTGACTAGATCTGTTAATGAATCTCTAATCAACTATTAATGAGACACTTAGAGTGAATCATTTGAGTGAGTGAAGTGATTCAGTGCTGTGTGTTCAGTTCACTTTGTTTGTTCTTCAGTAAAGAACCGTTTCATTCTCTTCTGTGATTGACATCAGATGTGTATCACACAAGTGTTTTCTTTCTGTGTTTATGTGTGTGTGTGTGTGTGTGTGTGTGTGTGTGTGTGTGAGAGAGAGAGAGAGAGAGAGAGAGAGAGAGAGAGTGTGTGTGTGTGTGTGTGTGAGTGTGAGTGTGAGTGTGAGTGTGTGTGTGTGTGTGTGTGTGTGTGTGTGTGTGTGTGTGTGTGTGTGTGTGTGTGTGTGTGTGTGTGTGTGTGTCTGTGGTCTACATGATTGCTCAGATCAAGTTCTTGATGTCTGACTCTCTGTCATCAGAAACCGCTTAAGTCATTAAATGCTTGTTTTTCTTCATCAGTTCATTTGGAGAGAACAGAACACACTGTCCACTCACTAGTGTATATGAGACTTTGATGGACATACAAGGAGATTCTCACATCACAAACAGACTCTTCAGATTCTCACTGATCAGATGAAGCTTGTATTTCACCACAGAACAACAGGCAAGAAAAAATTTTATATACTGCATAGAATTTATTTTTGTTCATATTTTTTTTACATTCTTGTAATGTAATGATTAATGAAGAAAGAAAATGTCCAACGTTGTTTCAAACCTCAATGAGTCTCTCTCTTCAGTTCAGAATGTTCATCATTTAGTATGATGGCATGTATTGCAGCGGCATAGAGATCTGTTCATCTGTGTAAGATTCTCTCCTGCGCCGCTCAGGAACCGGAACTCAAAACAACAGGCAAGAAAATAAATTATATTCTGTATAAAATTATTTCTTTACGTTCAAAATTTTGTACATTCTTGTGACTTTAATGTAATGATTAAAGAAGAACAAAAATGTCCAAAGTTGGTCCAAACCTTTATGAGTTTCTTTCTTCAGTTCAGAATCAGTTGCCGGAAGCCATTGTTCTGATTTTTGAAGAAAAAAAAATGACTATGAAAATCAGTGGCTTTCAGTGGAATTCTTTTGTGTTCAACAGGAGAAAGAAACTCATACAGGTTTGGAGCAACTGAATGAAAGTGAAAATGTGCTGTAATTGTGCTCACCCTCAGGTCACCCAAGATTAGGATGAGTTTGTTTGTTCATCAGATTTGTATAAATGTATCATTCCATCACTGTCTCACCAATGGATTCTCTGGAGTGAATGGGTGCCGTCAGAATGAGAGTCCAAACAGCTGATAAAAACACCACTCCAGTCCATCAGTTAACATCTTGAGAAGACAAAAGCTCAAACAAATCCATCATTAAATGTTTTTTTTAACTAAAATGTAAGTTCATAATCTAGAATAACGCTGAAATCCAGCCACATATTTGTTTAGAGGTGTTTTGGCGTGTAAACGGTGCTTGATCTGTGCAGATTTCTCTCCTGATTCAAACCAGACCACTTTTTCACCAATGGATGTGAATGGGTGCCGTCAGAATGCAAGTCCAAACAGCTGATAAAAACATCACAATAATGCACACCACTCCAGTCCATCAGCTAACATCATGAGAAGACGAAAGCTGAAACAGTTCCATCATTTAGACATTTTTAACTTCAAACCATTCCTTCTGGCCAAAATATGAGTTTATAATCCAAAATAATGCTGTTCAGTCAAAGATCTGTCTGTTCATGTTGAAGTAAACAGCTTTCAGATCTACCAAACTAACTAAACTCTAATGTCAGATGGACTCTTAGATTGATCAGCTTTGAATTGAATTGACCTCTTTATGTGATTATGTAATGCATTGTGTTTTTATCTTGTTTTCTCCATCAGGACTCACCAGAAAGAGAGTAAGACCTGAGAAAAACATCCTCTGATGAAGGACACAGTGTGTGTGTTTGAGATATGTGACCCTGACTGACTCCATCTCTCTCTCCGTCTGTGGTGTGAGACTGTAATTACTGACACTGCAGTGATCAGAGACTGACTCACGCTGACCTTTGACCTCCCGCTCAGAGTCTGCTGGAGCACAGAGGTCGAGTCTCGCTCAAGGACATCAACAAATGTCCTAAAGAAAACTAGTGATGCTACTAACTCAGCATTCACTGAATCACACACAATCACTGTGAACAATCACAATTAGTTGAGGGAATTAGTTTGTTCTGACAGATTGTTTTATTTCAGCTCATTTCCAAAGCAACATTTCATTTCATTTAACTTGATAAAATAATTAAATCTAAAACAATTTTTTTTAAATTAAAGTCTTCATTTTTATATTTTGTAATGATAGTTGATCCATATGCTAATCAATGTAATGTTAATGAAATGCTGTTGTTACAATGTTTCTTATTTAGATTCAGATCAATTATGCAGTTCTAGTTAAACGCTGCTGTGATTGTAAAAGAAGATTATGAGGATATTGACCTGTAAATAGTTTCAGTATTGTTCTTTTGTTAGTTTTATCTGAATATCAGCTTGTTCTACTTCACATTATAAATAATTAATTCACAGGGCTCTACACTTACTTTTCTTTTGAGGAGCACAGTCAAAATATAAGGAGCACCTTCTAATCAATAATCTAAAAATCTGATCAAAAATTAGCCTTCCCATTACGAGGTAATATTTGACTCCTTAAATGTGATTTACAGGGGAATGTTGTTTTTATCTTTGTAATGGCATTTTCTAACTTTATTAACAGTATTAACAGACATCTTTTATGTCAAATTTGTAAATATGTATATATTTTATAATCTTTTCAAAATTTCTAACTAAAGCAACAGAATAAGGTAGAATAGGTTACCAGTCAAATGAAATCAGTATTAACTTTTTATTTGTACTACACAAAAATGTCTTGTAGGTATATTTTCATGTTTAATGAGGCTCAGAGGTGGCATGAGTGCAATCAAATTCATAAATTCATGTTGAGATTAATGTTTTAAACAAAAGTTTGAATATAGAAATATTAAATGATTCATATAACTGAAAAGATACTTTAAAGGGGTCATCGGATGCCCATTTTCCACAAGTTCATATGATTCTTTAGGGTCTTAATAAAAAGTCTGTAATATACTTTGGTTAAAATTCTCAATAGTAGTGTAAAAAACACCCTTTTACCTGGTCAAAATCAGCTCATTTTATCGCATGGGCCCTTTAAATGCAAATGAGCTCTGCTTGTCCCGCCCCTCTCAGCTGAGGGATTACGAGCTGTAATGTTTACTTTAGCCGCATTTAGCTGCGTTTATGCCAACAAGCACATTATTAAGAGGCAATTTACAAAGATGCATAAAAAACCCTTATCCTCTCTTCTGCTGTGGGAGAAGCTGCATGTTTCAAACTATTTTTGATGACAGAATAGAGCAAAATCAGGCAATAGTGTTATAGTCAGACAATGTAAGTCACTTAATAACTTTTTGTTTATTGAATGGTTAATATCTCATTTACAAACCCCCCTAAAAATCATTAAAAGCTGTCACTCATCTTAGCTCATCGCAATCTCACAAAGTTCTATTATAATCAACTGTGCTCTCTCCACTGCACAGTCAGTCTCTCTACACTTTGTTTATGAAAGCATTGGTGAGATATGTCTGTGATACATTACTCATCATTGCAAAAACACGTAGAAACCTTTGTAGCTTCTCTCAGTGCAAACACTAATATTCTGATCAGGTCAGTCGCACTGCTGCTCCTAAATATTTTTTTGCCACAAATGTGACAGAAATGGTGGAGCCCTGATTTATACATTGAGTAGCTCATAACTCTGGAAGAGACAGTCTCATTATTATTTCTAATGAATACATACTGTTTCACATACTACCGTTGGAGAATAATAAGCAGTATGCAAGAGTTTGATTCCAGACACATCCTTACACTTATTGCTCCCTTATTTCAAACGATAATTAAACTGACCTGAGCTTTCATGAGGTTAAACTCATATTTGCGCTGTTTCATTATGCTGCTGTATTTTCTGGATATCTGCTGATGTCAGATATTCATTCACTCATTAGGCGCTCATCTATCAGGGACAGAAAGCTGAAGATGTCAGACTGATGTCCTGAACGCCGGCACACATCCAGACACAGAGAGGTGAGAGTCTGGAGAATATTCCTGCAGGATTTGTCCACTGCTTTATTAAACAGATTCCACTGTGTCTAATGTGAAATATACTTATAATAACAATAAATGTGGGTTTGTGCGGCTCCACTCATATGATGGTCTGTTTCTTTAAGAGCTGTAGTGTTCAGATGATCTGCAGATCTCCAGAGTGAATTTAAAGCTCTCAGATCTTCTCTTCAGTTTCTGTGAGTAGAGCATCAGAACTTAAAGTTTTGAACTGTAGATAGATTAGATGATTGGCATGTTGCTAGCATGATTAGAATGTAGTTAGCATGATTCCAACAATTTTCTTGCATGTTTAATATATTTTTCTAACATGATTAGCAAGTTATTAGCATGTCATTAGCAAGTTCCTAGCATGATTAGCAAGTTATTAGCATGTCATTAGCATATTTCTAACATGATTAGCAAGTTGCTAGCATGTCATTAGCATATTTCTAACATGATTAGCAAGTTGCTAGCATGTCATTAGCATATTTCTAACATGATTAGCAAGTTGCTAGCATGTCATTAGCATATTTCTAACATGATTAGCAAGTTGCTAGCATGTTTCTAGCATTATTAGCAAGTTTCTAGCATGATTAGCTAGTGGCTAACACGTTTCTAACTTGACTATGAAGTTGCTAGCACGTTTCTAACATGTTTCTAGCATTATTAGCATGTTTCTGGCATGAATAGCAAGTTACTAGTATGTCATTAGCATATTTCTAACATGATTAGCAAGTTGCTAGCATGTCATTAGCATATTTCTAACATGATTAGCAAGTTGCTAGCATGTCATTAGCATATTTCTAACATGATTAGCAAGTTGCTAGCATGTCATTAGCATATTTCTAACATGATTAGCAAGTTGCTAGCATGTCATTAGCATATTTCTAACATGATTAGCAAGTTGCTAGCATGTTTCTAGCATTATTAGCAAATTTCTAACATGATTAGCTAGTTGCTAACACGTTTCTAGCATGACTATGAAGTTGCCAGCACGTTTCTAACATGTTTCTAGCCTTATTAGCAAGTTTCTAGCATGATAAGCAAGTTGTTAGCATGTTTCTTGCATGATTAGCAAGTTACTAGCATGTCATTAGCATATTTCTAGCATGATAAGCAAGTTGTTAGCATGCTTCTAGCATTATTAGCAAGTTTCTAGCATGATTAGCTAGTTGCTAACACGTTTCTAGCATGACTATGAAGTTGCTAGCACGTTTCTAACATGTTTCTAGCATTATTAGCATGTTTCTCGCATGATTTTAACATTTCTAACCTGACTAGCAAGTTGCTAACATGTTTCTAGCATTATTAGCATGTTTCTCGCATGATTAGCAAGTTACTAGCATGTCATTAGTATATTTTTAACATGATTAGCAAGTTGCTAGCATGTTTCTAGCATTATTAGCAAGTTTCTAGCATGATTAGCTAGTTACTAACACATTTCTAACATGTTTCTAGCATTATTAGCAAGTTTCTGGAATGATTTTAATGTTTCTAACCTGACTAGCGAGTTGCTAACATGTTTCTAGCATGATTAGCATGTTATTTAAATGTCATTAGCATGACTGATGATAAGTTACTAGCGAGTCAGAAGTATTCTAACTAAAACTAAAATCCTAAGTAAGCTAAAAAAGATGGATTAATTCAAATTAATTCAAAATATGAACATAAACTGTAATAACATACATCAGTGTTTCTAAAATAACAGCACAAAGAATTGGCAACTAACACTTTGAATTTAATCTGAAATACAAACTGAAATGCAACTTTGAAACAACATATTTTACAGTGAAGAGACAACAAGAAAGATGACAGAGTGCCCCATTCCTTCAACAAGTACATTTATAAATGGATCTGTTTCTGTTGTTAAATGCAAAAACAGTTCCACTCCTGAATCTCATTTGAGTGTTGGTCATGTGACCTGAGTGTCAAACCATCAGAAGCGATTCCACACTGACACTCCATATCTCCTGCTTTGCAGAGCAACACGTTTGAGAAATCAATAGTGAATCCTGTTTGACATACAAATAATTGATCCTCTGGGAGCCGCTAAGTGTCACTAATGGCCTTCAACGGAGACTAATTGTATGTTTTTTCTATTGAGACGCTTCTGAATAGTCCATGCGTTTCAGCGCTCATTGTTGAGGAAGGTTAAAGACCAGCTGTTCTGATGTGTATTTCTACCTCAACTTATTGAGTCGGAACTGCCACTGCTTTCTATTTCTCCAGCATTCTCCATTGTTTATGAGAGTGTAATAAAGTGGAAGGGCGAAAGCCGTAGTCTTTTCCAGGATGGTCTTAATTAACCACAATTAACCAGCCTGTCTAGCTGACATCTTTAATTGGCCCAATGGAGCGCGGTCAGTCTACCGTGAGACAGACACTGAGAGACAGACACTGACAGAGAAAGAAAAACCTCAAAGAATGAAGCACATGTCTGCTCAACCAAGAAACAAATCCATCACTAAGACCTTTTTAAGTAAAATACCAGTTTTACGACTTTTTCCTCCCATGAAAAAGTCTGTCATGTTGTCTCTCACATCAAAATCCAGCCACGTATTTGTTTAGAGCTGTTTTGGCTTGTAAATGCTGCTTGATCTGTGCAGATTTCTCTCCTGATTCAGATCAGACCACTTTTTCACTGGAGGAAGTGTTATTATGGATTCTGGACTATTCTGGATTTTAATTAAAAATGTCTAAATGTGGAATTTGTTTCAGCTTTTGTCTTGTCAAGATACACTGTTGGGGAAAGTTACTTTTAAAAGTAATGCATTACAATATTGAGTTACTCCCTAAAAAGTAACTAATCACATTACTTAGTTTTTATGGAAAGTAATGTGTTACGTTACTTTTGCGTTACTTTTTAAATCTGGGCAGGGCTTGCTTGTTTGTTTTTAATATAAAAAGTTGTATTTTTGTCAAATGTAAAAGCCTTTTCACCCCAAAAGCCTCAGGTTTAGAGAAAAGTAAAGTGTCGTCTGTACAGTAGACCACAGAAGAACAAATGTCAACTCTTCAGCAATAAAAAGGAAAACAAATGTTAGATGATCTTGAGTCATTTGTGCTTATTAGTCTGGATGAATTGGATCATCGAAGGTTGGCAGCAAAGACAGTTCATAAAACGGGATTAAATACATAAAGGATATTTGTATTATTGAACATATTTAATTATTGCAGGTTTGTGTTGAATTTCAGTGTTTTTATTCATTTTGAGGAACACTGTATCTGTTTTTTAGTGAGTGAGATGAATTAATGCATGTTCACATTTATTCTAGAACTAAAGTAACATCTTACTCACAATTTCTCTCAACATGGGGACAGGAGAGTAACGGGCGTTACTAATTTGAAAAAGTAACTCAGATATTTTCTTGTCAATTAAAAAGTAATGCGTTCCTTTACTAGTTACTTGAACAAAGTCAAATGTTGTTACCCACAACACTGTCAAGATGTGAACTGATGGACTGGACTGGTGTGGGTTACTTGTGGATTATTGTGATGTTTTTATCAGCTGTTTGGACTCTCATTCTGACGGCACCCATTCACTGCAGAGGATCCAGTGGTGAGACTACATCATGAACACACGTCAGGTCACACTGCCTTCGTTTCTTCAGCTCTGATTCATTGAGATGGACCCTCAGAAGTGATTGAATTCTAAACGCTCTCCAAAGACAGACAGCAATGTATGAACCACACTCACAATTCATCTCAATAGAACTAGGTGCCATCTAATGTGGTATAAGTTTTATTTAGATCTGCAATGCATTACTTACAGTCTTTGATAATGATGCCTAAAATGCTGTTTGATTAAATTGCTCTCATGTATTTGGGTCAAGGACGAAAAGGGTTTAAGCATAAAAGCAAAAAGTGTAATACTGCTTTAAATTGTTGTTGTTTTTCCAAAATAAATTGTTTGTTTAATTGCATTTTTGTTTTTGTTTTTCTGAGCAAAAAATAAATATCATACATTTTTCCCTAATTTAGAGAAGACACCCACTTAAATGTCATTCAGTGTCAATCGTGTCAGGCATATTTACAACAAAAATCAATTTATGGCAAATTAAAAAACTAAAAATACTAATTAGTTGTAATTATACAATTTTTAAATTTGCAACTATATTAGTTTTTTTTACTCATTTAAACCACAGTAAAATTGAATATGCTACCTTGTTTTTTATATATATTTTAATATGAATATATATATATATATATATATGTGTGTGTGTGTGTGTGTGTGTGTGAGCCACAGGTGCAGTTGCAGCTCCAGCATCTTTCACACAGTGAGTATCAGGCCAATTACACACATACACATCACACTATATATGAGGCAGTATGTATATCATATTACAGAAAACTAGGATACTTTTATGGCCTTTTATGTTCTTATCTTATCTTTCTCCTGAGACATGTAGCACTTCAACCCTGTAAGCTGTAAAATACAGAAAGTTGGTTTGTCAAATTAAAAGGTAATGAAAATGAATCTGCCATCATCTGCACACTCAGGCTGAGCCGCAGGTGAGACGCTCGTTAGCTGATAATTCATTCGTTCCGTCTCCACCTGCTTTCATCCTCGTAACCACTGATTATCAATCATCACTAAAATATGTTCATGATCCCACAGGAGATGTTATTGCTCAGATGTTTCATTATGAAATGCTGAGAAATAAAACTCACCTGAACGAGTCAATCGTAGTGCTGCAGTAGAGAAACTCTAAGAGAACTCTAATTAAAACTCTAATTAAAACTAAAATCATAAAAAAGTTACTTAAACCTAAAAGATAGTATTTTTAAAAAAAATCAACTATCATGTGTCATTTATCATTTTAACTAGTGTAAATAAAAATAAGTAGGCCTAAACTGAAAAGTGTAAAGGAATATATAAAAAATTAATGAAAACACAGCAAAATTACTAAAGCTTTCATTAAGGCGAGACACTGCAGTTAAATAGAGTACAAATTTAACTAATAGTTATCACCTTACTTACCCAGTTGATTGATTACATTGATAATTGCAAACATTTTTTGCATTACAAGTTTTCTAAAATGTTAGGTTTAAATATGCAAATGAGCCACTGTTTAATGAAATATGCACTCATTTGCATACATTTCTAGTACAAAAATCTAAACACTGGATGAAGTCAGTTTCAAAATTATTATTTTTTTGACATATTAGTCAAAAGTTTTTACAGAGAGGATTTTGGGTCTAAATCTGTCATGCCATAATTCAGAAAAAAACTTCCAACAGACAGGAAACACTATATATTTTTTTTACCATTTTGCGGGGAATAAAATGTTGTATAAAATCAAGCAAATCAATATATGAACAAATCCATCTTTTAAAGAACTTCAGGATATAAACAGGAATACAAATGCTCAGTGTGGTGTGTGTAAGTGTTACTGAAGTGGAGATTTATGGCTCAGTGTAGGAGAAAAAACTCCTGGCCTTTGAAAACATGTATTGTAATTGAAATGTATTGACACAAACAGATAAAGTGCTAAAAAAGAAACACTAGTCTGAAAAAACACAAAAGGCCAAAATCTCAAACTTGACAGGTGCATGAAAAACAGCATTTTTGCCTGCAGTGTCTCCCCTTAAAATTAAAATGAATATGGATACTATGAAAATAAAAACTCCTTTAATATATAACAAATTTGATTTGTGATGGCAGACTGTGGAATCTTGTCAAATCTGAGCACAGTTCGAGACATTATTGAGATCTCTCCTGAAAGACATACAATTACTAGTGTTTTCTCAGGAGAAAGAGAAACATTGGAGATGCAGAAGACTTAAACCGATCTCTCCATTTAATCTCATTGTCCTCCAGAAACAAGCAGAATACTAAACAGATCTGACTGTGATTTCTCTTGATATTTTGTGTCTCGCACTGAATCCCCTTAGAAACATTAATGCAGTTTCTTCAGCATTAAAACAGACGTGTGCTGGTGCCATTTGGATAATAATAAGTGTGTAATTCATGAAGTCAGTCATTAAGCGAGTGTCGTCTGTGGTGTTCAGTGCTGTTTACTGGCTCTGTCTTCATGAACGGCTCTCTCAGGAGCTCAGAAATGAGTTGGTCGTCTCACTCGCGGGTTGTTTGATGATCTGATGTGATTTTAGAGTTTAGTCTAATCATGAATATTACCCGTGTGTGTGTATCTGATGCTGAGAGTGAATACTGATGAGCTCGTCTCACTAATCAGCACAGCAGTCAAACGTCAATCACTCTGACGCTTATTGTGCAATAAAGAGCGAGAAGATCAAATTCAAGCGTCTGAAGCGTCGCACCTTCTCATGTAGGAATGCCACTGGATCAGATAAACTAATGTCTGAAGTTCTTTCTACAGCTGCTTTATCACACTAAAACCTGCATTTACACAGACGTTTTAAAGAAGCACACATGTGCTTCAAACAGTGCCTTGCAAAAGTATTCATACCCCTTCATTTTTGTCACATTTTGTTTTGTTGCAGCATTATGTTAAACTGCTTTAAATTTGTTTTTCCCCACATCAGTTTACACTCCATACACCATAATAATGACAGCAAAAACCAGATTTGCAAATGTATTAAAAAATAAGTAGATTGCATAAGTATTCATCCCCTTAACTCAGTCCATAGTTGAAGCAGCTTTACAGCCTCAAGTGTTTTTGGGTCTGATGTGAGCATCTTTGCACATCTGCATTTGGCAATTATCTGCCATTCTTTGCCTCACCTTTTCACCTCTCCATCTCTGTCAGCTTGGACATTTTCTAGAGTCCTAGTTGTTCCAGTCGTCTTCCATTATGGAGAATGCTTCTGTCAACCTTCAATGCAGCAGATTTGTTTCTGAACTCTTCTCTAGATCATCGCCTTAACGCAAGTCTGTCACTGAGCTCTACAGGCAGTTATCTTGGTTTTTGCTCTGATCTGCATTTTCAGCTGTTAGACCTTTTCTGAGAGGTGTGTGTCTTTCTAAATCAGACTCATTCAAATGAATTTGCCACAGTTTAACTCCACTCCAAGTGTAGGAACATCTAGAAGCAATATGAATGCTCCTGAGATACATTTCCAGTGTCCCAGAAAAGGGTATGAATACTTATGCAACGGGATCAGGTTTTTATTTTTAATAAATTTGCACAAATGTTAAAAACCTATTTTTTGCTTTGCCATTATGGAGTAGGGAGTGTAGATTGTTGTGGGGAAAAAAGTAATTTAAAGGAGTTTAACATAAGGCAGCAACATAACAAAACGTGAAAAAAATGAAGGGGTATGAATACTTTGGCACTGTATATTAACACAAAAATAAAAAAACATGCTTTCATGTGCTCTTAAATGTTTTGAAGATGTAGAAAAGCATTGGCCAGTACAAAACAGCAAATATCCGTACTGCAAATGAGCAATGCAACAAAAGCAGAGCATTATAGACATGGCAGAAAACAATCACAATACGTTTTACTGCTGTTTAGCACAATATCAAACATCAGCAGGAGTTCTGACAGCTCCATTCATGCTGCCTTTCAAACACACTTAAATCTACATCACATCACAACAGGAGACGTCAATGTGTTTCAGAGAAACTGCCTCTTTAACATAGAAAACACCCTCATCTACAACCTGCAACTCAACAGAGACTCTCAAAGCAAAATCAAACTCATTCAGCTTCAGAATGTCACTTTCGTCTGAGGATATTTAATGAGGGAAAAATAAACAAAGACAAAAATATAACTTTAAAGTCAGGAAAAAATTAGGCTTTGGTGAATCCTGTTGAATAGATGTGAATGTTTTATTTGTAGCATATGATGCTTTACACAAAATATATTGTTTCAGGTCATCAGAATGTAGTCCAGTCTTGTATTGTACCCTGCAAAAACTGATTTTCTTCTTTAGTATTTTTGCCTTGTTTTCTAGTATAAATATCTAAAAATTCTTGAATCAAGATGCATTTACCTGACAAGTAAATTACGTTTAGTTTTCTGAATAAACAATCTAAATTTTGTTAGTTTTTGCTTAAAACAAGCAAAAATATCCGCCAATAAGACAAGAAAAATAATCTTGTTTATCATTAGAATTAAGATGATTTTTCTTACCGCATTGGCGGATCTTTTTGCTTGCTTTAACAAAATGTTAATAATTTTTTTCAGAAAACAGGACAAAATATCTCAAGTTATTTTACTTGTGAAGTAAATGCTTCCTGATTTAAGAATTTTTAGATATTTATACTAGAAAACAAGACTATTCTTTTTGCAGTGTAGTAAACTTTATTACATTAGAATTAACCATCAATAAATTAGTAACAGCCCTGTATCTTAAAAAAAAAAAAATCTAATGATATGTATAAACTTTAATGCACTTCAAATAACACAGACATATGTCAAAGGATTTGAAGTCTAACAAAAATGTATTATTTAGCTTAAATTTTGCAAAAGGGTGGAAAAAGTGTAAATCAGGATTAGACACAAAATAATCTTTAGAATCATTCATTTATTTAAAAATAGGCTAAAAAATTGCTCGGATTCAGACAGGAATCATGTGTTTGTGTCAGTTTTTCTGCCAATTAAGGAAGAATACAAGACTACTTCACCTTGAAATGGTTGTCAAAAGCAAAAATGCTGCAAAATGCATCATATTTAGTGAGAAAGTGTGACATGCTACAGCAAAACAGACAAGATTTTTGGAATGAGAAGCTCAAAGTGAGTTGGAAACAAGCACTGGATATCAGCACATAATGCAGGGAGGTGTAGATCTGACATTTGAAGTGGTGAGATTTTAGACAGGTGCATCACCTACAAGAGCAGCATGGTTTTCTGATCAATCATTCGCAGTAAGAGCAGAAGCATGAAATAAGAGAGCCAACAGAATCAATGCTGACAAATAAATCGCAGGGTCAAATAAGCAAAGTAAAAACAGAAATCTGTTTAATAAGTGAATAAGTGAACTCATTCTCATCAAACACACATGAATGTTTCAGATCACATTTCAGGCTTTCATATAATAAACAGATCGGAGGCTGCTCTTGAACCGTATCGCAAGTCATGAGACTTTAAAATTAGCACAGTCGCAGCAAATCAAGAAATCTGCGTGTCCATATTTGGCCGTTTCCTCACCGCTGCCTCGTCCGCTGGACTTTCACCAGATCAGACGGAGAGTTTGTCCTTGATGAGACTAAATAAGGGTCCGAGCGAAACTCCGTGAAGGGCTGAAACAATAGCGGATGTGGTTATTGAGGCGTCCCCTGAGATTAACACCGTCCACATCTGACACGCGGCCTTCTGAACGTGAATAACCATCATCTGAGACACTGCCGCTTTAGAGTCCGTTCTAAAACAACATTGTGGAGCTCATCAGATCTCAGTGTTATTGATGTGATGCATGTAAACTCTGATCTTTCACAGGTGACTTAGATTCCTGCACGCTCCGCACGTCTCAGTCTCAGTCTCAGCGCTGGGAGGGATGTCAGAACATTGTTTTAAGTTGTTTGTAATGGTTTCTAGGTGGTTGCTTGATGCTACAGATCAGAAGAACCCATGAAATCAATTCCAGTTTCCATCTGAGATCTTCACAAACAGTCTGAGCATCAAAGTGAGAGAGTCAGTGATTGTGAATGATCATATCTCCAAATGTATTCCACATGAACATGATTTTTAAAGCTGGATGAGTCTGATTGATGGTCAAACTTAGTTTAGATGAGTTCATTTGATCAGTGTTTCAGTGGATGATTGATGAGGGAAGGCTGGTTCACGGTGGTCTTGGGTTATAACTGTTAATCAAAAGCTTTATAAATCATCTGATCAACTCTTATGGCTTAATCAACAATATTAAAAATTCCGGTGCAGAATGTCAGAAAAACAGCTGAGTTGACATCTGGTTTGTATTCACAGGCGCCGCGCTCTCCTTCACAGATGCTGCTGAAACTCATGGACCGTCAAACATCAAATGAATCCATATTTCTGTTATCGCTGAGCTGAGCTGAAGAAACTCCTGAAATCATGAGCTGTATGATCACACTGAACGACTGGCATCGCATGTAACTTTCATATTATTTCAACAGCTTTGCCTTCAGGCCGGAAACCCGTTTTAGATTGAGAACAATGTTTCTGTATGTCCACATAATCAGATGATTGATGATAAATGGTTTTTGAATGCCGTTCCACTATAGATGAGTCTGATAAAGCGGAATGGGGTAAACCAGCACGTCCTGCCACCAGTGTGTGTGTGTGTGTGTGTGTGTGTGTGTGTGTGTGTGTGTGTGTGTGTGTGTGTGTGTGTGTGTGTGTGATGTACCGTTCAGAGGTTTGTTTGAATGAATTTGCCCTCTTCAGTTTCAGAGTCCATATAAGCAGAAGCATGGCGGGTCTGACAGAGCGCTCCGCTGCTGATGAATGGCTTTCGTGTCATCGTTTGTTATGATAGAGGGAATAAATAATGAGCTCAGTAATGTGGACACGTCTCACTTCAGACAGAAGCCACTCCGCTGCTCCGGGCCACGCTTTACTGTGTCCAGCAACTCTATCTATCTATCTATCTATCTATCTATCTATCTATCTATCTATCTATCTATCTATCTATCTATCTATCTATCTATCTATCTATCTATCTATCTATCTATCTATCTATCTATCTATCTATCTATCCAAATCAATCCATCCATCATCCATCCTTCTGTCCATCCATCTATCTATTCGTCATCCATCTATCCATCCATCCATTTGTCCATCCATCTATCTATTCGTCATCCATCTATCCATCCATCCATTTGTCCATCCATCTATCTATTCGTCATCCATCTATCCATCCATCCTTCTGTCCATCCATCTATCCATCCATCCTTCTGTCCATCCATCTATCTATTCGTCATCCATCTATCCATCCATCCTTCTGTCCATTCATCTATCTATTCGTCATCCATCTATCCATCCATCCTTCTGTCCATTCATCTATCTATTCGTCATCCATCTATCCATCCATCCTTCTGTCCATTCATCTATCTATTCGTCATCCATCTATCCATCCATCCTTCTGTCCATTCATCTATCTATTCGTCATCCATCTATCCATCCATCCTTCTGTCCATCCATCTATCCATCCATCCTTCCATCCATCCATTTGTCCATCCATCTATCTATTCGTCATCCATCTATCCATCCATCCTTCTGTCCATCCATCTATCCATCCATCCTTCTGTCCATCCATCTATCTATTCGTCATCCATCTATCCATCCATCCTTCTGTCCATTCATCTATCTATTCGTCATCCATCTATCCATCCATCCTTCTGTCCATTCATCTATCTATTCGTCATCCATCTATCCATCCATCCTTCTGTCCATTCATCTATCTATTCGTCATCCATCTATCCATCCATCCTTCTGTCCATTCATCTATCTATTCGTCATCCATCTATCCATCCATCCTTCTGTCCATCCATCTATCCATCCATCCTTCTGTCCATTCATCTATCTATTCGTCATCCATCTATCCATCCATCCATTTGTCCATCCATCTATCTATTCGTCATCCATTTATCCATCCATCCTTCTGTCCATCCATCTATCTATTCGTCATCCATCTATCCATCCATCCATTTGTCCATCCATCTATCTATTCGTCATCCATCTATCCATCCATCCTTCTGTCCATCCATCCATCCATCCATCCATCTATCAATCCATTCTTCTGTCCCTGTCCATCCTTCCATCTATCAATCCATCATTCTGTCTGTCTTTCCATCTATCCATCATTCCATCCTTCTGTCCATCCATCCATCCATCCATCCTTCCATCTATCAATCCATCATTCTGTCTGTCTTTCCATCCATCTATCCATCCATCCATCCTTCTGTCCATCCATCCATCCATCCTTCCATCTATCAATCCATCATTCTGTCTGTCTTTCCATCTATCCATCCATCCATCCTTCTGTCCATCCATCCATCCATTTGTCCATCCATCTATCTATTCGTCATCCATCTATCCATCCATCCTTCTGTCCATCCATCCATCTATCAATCCATTCTTCTGTCCCTGTCCATCCTTCCATCTATCAATCCATCCTTCTGTCCATCCATCCATCCATCCATCCATCCATCCATCCATCCTTCTGTCCATCCATCCATCCATTTGTCCATCCATCTATCTATTCGTCATCCATCTATCCATCCATCCTTCCATCTATCAATCCATCATTCTGTCTGTCTTTCCATCTATCCATCCATCCTTCTGTCCATCCATCCATCCATCCATCCATCCATTTGTCCATCCATCTATCTATTCGTCATCCATCTATCCATCCATCCTTCTGTCCATCCATCCATCCTTCCATCTATCAATCCATCATTCTGTCTGTCTTTCCATCTATCCATCCATCCTTCTGTCCATCCATCATCCATCCATCCATTTGTCCACCCATCTATCAATCCATCCTTCTGTCTGTCCATCCATCCATCCATCCTTCTGTCCATCCATCCATTCGTCCATCCATCCATTTATCGATCCATCCTTCTGTCTTTCCATCTATCCATCCATCTATTTGTCCATCCATCCATCCATCCATCCATCCATCCATCCATCCATCCATCTATCCATCCTTCACATTTTACAGTTACTCCTCATTTAATAATATGATATTGTTGTTCATTAAATCCAGCAGAAGTGTAAGCATGTTGAGTGAAGTAATAAAGGTCACGATGAGCAGGTTTTGATATGTCAGACATGATTTCTGCACTGCCAGTGTTTTGTGTTTATTTGCACAGTAAAGCTGCAGCATCTGCTCACAGACGTCTGGGATTCTCTCATCATGTATCAAACAGAAACACTTCTACTAAACAATTATGAAATATAAAAGAAAGAAATGATTTTTATTTGCTGAAATTTCATCCCTTCATTCGAATGTCTTGGTGCACATTAATTAACCAGCCGCATTCCTGTTTTGTTTTCATTGTTCCAGCTATTCATTGCTATTCGTGGGATGGAGATTTTGGCCTTAGTTCAACACATCTGGACCTGAAAGATCTCATAACAATCTACATGCTGGTGAGCAAAGACATTCATAGCGATCATCATATGAGCCTGGTTTGCCACATTAAAGATTTATTCTGTGCAAATGCTTCTGTTGAGGAAAATATGTATTTTTGTGTGTTTGTTATATTTTCATGAGTGAGTCAACAGGAATGTAATGTTATTTATCTTTTCAATTGGTTTTAGTGCTTCATTGTGCTGGAACTGCTGATTTCTGTGTGCAGTATTCATCAGACGGTCAGTGGATGGACTATGAAGGGGTATGAATACTTTTGCAAGGTACTGTACAGAGCAGTGCAGTGCATGTACAGTAGAGTGAGTTCAGATACAGCGGTTCTTGAGCAGCTCTAGATGTTTGTTTTACGGCATCAATCAAATTCATCAACCATAACATTCGAATCAAGAGTGGCAGCAGTGTATCAGATGAAGTGTGTGTGTGTGTGTGTGTGTGTGTGTGTGTGTGTGTGTGTGTGTGTGTGTCCAGCTTCTCGGTTCAATACCCTAATTTCCAATGTCACAGACCTGTCACTATGACAACCGTGAGAGACGACTGACTGCTGTCACACACACACACACACACACACACACACACACACACACACACACACACACACACACACACACACACACACACACACACATGTTGGGTTTACATGTTTTATGGGGACATTCCATAGGCGTAATGGTTTTTATACTGTACAAACCGTACATTCTATGGCCCTACACCTACCCTACACCTAAACCTAGCCCTCACAGGAGATTGTGCACACTTTTACTTCATCAAAAAAACTCATTGTGCATGATTTATAAGCCTGTTTCCTCATGGGGACCTGAGAAATGTCCCCACAAGGTCAAAATCTACTGGTATTCCTATCCTTGTGGGGACATTTGGTCCCCACAACGTAATGAATACCAGTACACACACACACACACACACACACACACACACACACACACACACACACACACACACACACACACACACACACACACACACACACACACACACACTTGTGGAAGTTGATCTTAATGGAATCACAGCACTTCTGGATGAGATTGAGAAGTTTGTGTTTGGCTCCATCATAACTGCTATACAGATAGTCTGAGGTGGAATTACACAGCGTTCAAGCGTTCAGTACAGCTAGAAATCAAGTTACAAAACTGAACAGTTGCACTGACTTTAACAAATGACTTCTTATTTACGTCAGCATGAAATGAAACCTGACTCTATTGACTCTTAATTCACGCTCCTGGTCTTGTTGTGAATGATTCATCAGTATTTTTGTCTTTTTAATTTCTTTTTCAGAATGTAATAACTCACTAAATCCCAATGCAGAGACACTTTCACCATCTAATCAATTCCTAATGGAGAAAATCAGGCCTTTAATATCCTGTTTCACTCTGAAGGACGTCATTTTATGGAAGTGAAATGAGTTGTTAATGTCAGCTGATGTTTAAAGCAATGAAGGTTGTGTGGTTAAACGCAGGTGTAAAATACCTACTGTATTTCAGCAGTGACTGTGTTTGTCTGATTGTATGATGTTCAGGAAGGTGTTGGTCGGTCACCTGTAGGTGGCAGTATGAGGTTTCTCAGAGCATCTGGACATTTCTCAGGGAGATTTATCAGATAGTTTTAGATATTCTCTTTGTTGTGACTGTCAAACGCTTTACTGCACCAGAAACAATCCTTTCAAGGGCTGTTCCGCAATCTAGTTAGACACCTGGAAATCAGTGTTGTTCTGCATGCATTTATTTGATCACAGAATACAGTAAAATGTGAAATATTGATTATTAATTATGATTTTTAAAATAGCTGTTTTCTGGGTGAATCAATGTTAAAGAGTTATTTTTTGAATTTCCAGCATCATTACTCCAGTCTTTAGTCACACGATCCTTCAGAAATCGTTCTAATATGCTGATTTGCTGCTCAAGGAACATTTCTGGTTGAAAACAGTTGTGCTGCCCAATATTTTTGTGGAAACTGTCATGGATTTTATTTTTCAGGATTCACAGATGAATTGCAAGTTCGAAAGAATAGCATTTATTTGAAATATAAATCTTTTCTAACATTATAAATATCTTTATTGTCACTTTTAATCAATTTAATGCGACCTTAATGGTTTTATTTGAAATACTAATTTGCCCAGTTCATTTCTGCAGTCTATGTAGGTGTCTTGTTAGGTTTTGAGACACATGCATTATCTTAAACGCCCCCGGTTCTTTTTCTGTTTTTGAAATGTGAAATAATTCTTAACTGGTTAGTTCAGATCTACTCACTCATCCTCGCGTCGCGTCTTCAGCGTCTCGTATCGCGTCGCGTCGCGTCGCACCGGACGCTTCACACACAGTCTGTACGTCACCGACACCGAATCCCGCCCCGAAGCGCGAATCCATCATCAGATGCGGTCGGAACTCGGACGCTGGCGGAGAGATGAGGAGCAGAAGAAGATGATGAAGATGATGAATGTGGTGTTTGAAGAGCGCTTGAGGTGGATCTAACTGACAGCAGACTCCAGCTGGACTCAGATTGCACTCAGTTTGGACTCAGCAAAGGTTCGTAAGTTTTGAGTTGCGATGCACTAAAATCATCATTCTTCGTTTCGAGTTTTTTTTTTTTCTTTAATTAGTAAATATTACTAACCCGAATTCAGTCCAGGCATGTACTGATTTAGTATCACTTTTGTAATCATTTATTAATTAATTTATTTTCAAATAATATAAGTGATACATTAGTAATTATATCCATGCGTCATCTTTATATTGAATATGTGTTTCTGTTGTGTTTTATGTTTTTCTCTCTGGTCTTGAATGAAGGATAAAGAATGAAAGTTCTTGTTTAAATTCTGCAGATTTTTAAGCTGTTTGAAGTGTTTTTCTGTGAGCTGGTTTTCCATGTTTCTGGTGGTTTTGTGGTGGTTTAGTAGAGGTTTGGCTCCAGTGGGTTTGCGATTCTGTCAGCTGAAGGAGAATTATTGTGTGTGTATGGGTCCTTCTCTCTCTCTCTAATTCAATTCACTTAAGCTTTATTGGCGTGGCCATAGGATAGCCAAAGCACTGCAACATTCATATATATACAGAGTGCACTGAAATAATATTAAAAATATTGTCATTTGTCAGTGTGATGGTTCCATTCAGGGTTTATGGTTTTGGAGATCAGATTCAGATTTTAATGTTTCATCATGAGTGTTTCAGTCTCTGTTTCTCTTTTGGCTTTTTTGCAGATTTTTTTTTATTTTCTGCAGTCTGTTCTGCTCACATTCCCTCAGTCTTTCAGCACACACACACACACACACACACACACACACACACACACACACACACACACACACACACACACACACACACACACACACACACACACACACTCACACTCACACTCACACACTCACTCTTGCATATGTGGTTTACAGGGACTCTCCATAGGCGTAATGGTTTTTGTACTGTACAAACTGTATTTTCTATTGCCCTACACCAATTTTTGGGTTTAGTATGTTAGCATGATTTTTAAGCCTTTTGGTTTTTACAGGGACACAGGAAGTGTAAACCTCATAAACCATGTTACATTGTAGTACCCATGTCATTATACTCATAAACCATATATGACACACACACACACACACACACACACACACACACACACACACACACACACACACGAACACACACACACACACACACACACACTGATACACACACACACACACACACACACTGATATACACACACACACACACACACACACACACACACACACACACACACACACACACATAGGTGAATGCACATATATGTCATGTACTGTATATTCATCACAATACATGTTCATTTTATATAAGTGAATATAAAAAAAGAGATGTGCATTTCATTTTTTTGTATATATGTGAACCTGGACTACAAAACCAGTCATAAGGGTTAGTTTTTAAAATTGAGATTCATACATCAGCTGAAAGTATAAATAAATAAGCTTTCTATTGATGTATGGTTTGTTAGGATAGGATACAATTTAAAAATCTGGATTCTGAGGGTGTAAAAAATCTAAATATTGAGAAAATCACCTTTAAAGTTGTTTAAATGAAGTTCTTAGCAATGCATGTTACTAATCAAAAATTAAGTTTTGATATATTTACTGTAGAAAATTTACAGAATATCTTCATTGAACATGATTTTTACTTAATATCCTAATGATTTTTGCCATGGAAGAAAATTTGATATATCAATACATTGAGTCAAAGTATTGTTGGCTATTTCTACAAATATACTTGTGCTACTTAAGACTGGTTTTGTTTTGTGGTCCAGGGTCACATATGTTGCTTTAATAAAGTTTCATATAGAAATGCAATATATATTTGTTGACACAGTTGCTACATATGAATCATCATGTAGATGACATATATGTTATCAGTTATAATAACATAAGTAACATTTACAGTGCCTTGCGAAATTATTCATACCCCTTCATTTTTTTCACATTTTGTTATGTTGCTGCCTTATGTTAAACTACTTTAAATTACTTTTTTTTTCCCCACATCAATCTACACTCCCTACTCCATAATGGCAAAGCAAAAAATAGGTTTTTAACATTTGTGCAAATTTATTAAAAATAAAAACCTGATCCCGTTGCATAAGTATTCATACCCTTTTCTGGGACACTACATGTTCCTACACTTGGAGTGGAGTTAAACTGTGGCAAATTCATCTGAATGAGTCTGATTTAGAAAGACACACACCTCTCAGAAAAGGTCTAACAGCTGAAAATGCAGATCAGAGCAAAAACCAAGATAACTGCCTGTAGAGCTCAGTGACAGACTTGCGTTAAGGCGATGATCTAGAGAAGAGTTCAGAAACAAATCTGCTGCATTGAAGGTTGACAGAAGCATTCTCCATAATGGAAGACGATTGGAACAACTAGGACTCGAGAAAATGTCCAAGCTGACAGAGATGGAGAGGTGAAAAGGTGAGGCAAAGAATGGCAGATAATTGCCAAATGCAGATGTGCAAAGATGCTCACATCAGACCCAAAAACACTTGAGGCTGTAAAGCTGCTTCAACTATGGACTGAGTTAAGGGTATGAATACTTATTTCAGTCTTTTATTTTTAATACATTTGTAAAATTTGCAAATCTGGTTTTTGCTTTGTCATTATTATGGTGTATGGAGTGTAAATTGATGTGGGGGAAAACTAATTTAAAGCAGTTTAACAAAATGCTGCAACAAAACAAAAATGAAGGGGTATGAATACTTTTGCAAGGCACTGTATGGCAGTGACTTTGACTGAGTGTTGTGTTTGTTAAATGAGTGTGTGTTGTGTTTGTGAGGACTGTGAGCGTCCGCAGCGGTAATGAAGGCAGTGATTGATTGACGTTTGTAATGCAAGTGACTCGTGCATCAGTGCAGCTGCAGCTCCGCAGAGAAACACATGCAAGCTCATCTGCTCATCGACACCACCATCATTCACTCAAACCAGAGATTTTTTCATGAAATGAATCAAGATTCGCTCATCCGCTTTCGTGTTTAAAAGCATCCCCTCATGCACTCAAAACAGAATATCAAATATTAATCTGACATAAAAAAAAATATTGCAGAGGTTTCGTGACTTATTATTATTCAAACTTGTGAAAGATTAAAGAAACAAGTCGATGTGTCTAAACTCTTGACTGCTGAACAAAAATGTACATATTATGTCACCCCCTTGTCATCCAAGATGTTCATGTCTTTCTTTCTTCAGTCGTAAAGAAATTATGTTTTTTGAGGAACACATTTCAGGAGTGTTCTCCATATAGTGGACTTCTATGGTGCCCTGAGTTTGAACTTCCAAAATGCAGCTTCAAAAGGCTCTACACTTCTTAATCTTTAATATTTATACACTTTTTAACCACAAATGCTGCACTCCGGTGAAAAACTTCCATCTCATTTTCTCCTCCAACCTCAAAATCATCCTACATCACTGTTTTACCTTTTTTTGGAGAAAATGCGATGGGAGTTTTTTGACACACCCTAACTGTATTGAACCAGAGTGCATGGCAAAGCTAGATGAGATGAGCATTTGTGGTTAAAAAGTGTATAAATATTAATTTATTTAGGAAAATGACTGATCGTTTTGCTAGATAAGACCCTTATTCCTCAGCTGGGATCATTTAGAGCCTTTTCTTTACGACTATGAAAGACATGAACATCTTGGATGACAAGGGGAGAGTAAATTCAAGTAAAATTTTATTTCTGGAAGTGAACTAATCCTCTATTTAAAACTAAAATTAAACTAAACTAAAATGAACACGAAAATGGAAAAATAAAAATAATTCAAAATATGAATAACAACTCTAATTATATCTAAAACAACACTGGCAATCTTTACATTTCCACAGCAACTCTCCAAACGGATTCACTGTTGTTATTATATGGGCTGCCACTTCATTCATCATTTTAATCATTAATTAATTGCGATTAACCACATGCCTCAATATTAGCTGTAAAAATCCTCCAAATGAAGAGGAAAATGAGATTGATGTGTCCGATGAGTAGATGACTCTATATACGTTTAGTGAGTGTGTGTGTGTTCCTGGTAAACCCTATGTTATAGGATCAAAATATCTGCACAAAGATGACAATATACAAAATCCTTTTGGTCCCCTGCATGAGAAAACAAGCTTCTAAATCAAACAGAATGACGTTTTTTGAAAGTCTAAAAATGCAGAGTTTTCTGCAAGGGGTAGGTTTAGATCTAAGGTTGGCGTAGGGGAATAGAAAATATAAAAAGTATTTTACAAAAGCCATTACGCCTATGGAATGTCCCCATAAAACATGGAAACCCAATGTGTGTGTGTGTGTGTGTGTGTGTGTGTGTGTGTGTGTGTGTGTGTGTGTCTGTGTGTGTGTGTGTGTGTGTGTGTGTGTGTGTGTGTGTGTGTGTGTGTGTGTGTGTGTGTGTGTGTGTGTGTGTGTGTGTGTGTGTGTGTGTGTGTGTGTGTGTGTGTGTGTGTGTGTGTGTGTGTGTGTGTGTGTGTGTGTGTGTGTGTGTGTGTGTGTGTGTGTGTGTGTGTGTGTGTGTGTGTGTGTGTGTGTGTGTGTGTGTGTGTGTGTGTGTGTGTGTGTGTGTGTGTGTGTGTGTGTGTGTGTGTGTGTGTGTGTGTGTGTGTGTGTGTGTGTGTGTGTGTGTGTGTGTGTGTGTGTGTGTGTGTGTGTGTGTGTGTGTGTGTGTGTGTGTGTGTGTGTGTGTGTGTGTGTGTGTGTGTGTGTGTGTGTGTGTGTGTGTGTGTGTGTGTCTGTGTGTGTGTGTGTGTGTGTGTGTGTGTGTGTGTGTGTGTGTGTGTCTGTGTGTGTGTGTGTGTGTGTGTCTGTGTGTGTGTGTGTGTGTGTGTGTGTGTGTGTGTGTGTCTGTGTGTGTGTGTGTGTGTGTGTGTCTGTGTGTGTGTGTGTGTGTGTGTGTGTGTGTGTGTGTGTGTCTGTGTGTGTGTGTGTGTGTGTCTGTGTGTGTGTGTGTGTGTGTGTGTGTGTGTGTGTGTGTGTCTGTGTGTGTGTGTGTGTGTGTGTGTGTGTGTGTGTCTGTGTGTGTGTGTGTGTGTGTGTGTGTGTGTGTGTGTCTGTGTGTGTGTGTGTGTGTGTGTGTGTGTGTGTCTGTGTGTGTGTGTGTGTGTGTGTGTGTGTGTGTGTCTGTGTGTGTGTGTGTGTGTGTGTGTGTGTGTGTGTCTGTGTGTGTGTGTGTGTGTGTGTGTGTGTGTGTGTGTGTGTGTGTGTGTGTCTGTGTGTGTGTGTGTGTGTGTGTGTGTGTGTGTAAGTGTTTTGATCAGCAGGTGTGTAAATAAAGCGCGTGCATGAATCTTCTTTAATGTGGCTGTATAAAGCTTCCAGTGCCAAAAGCTCTTCAGGTCCAACTGTTAAATCAAATATTTGCTCAGTTCTTCATCCGCGTGTCCCAGTAAATCCATCTGCCTGTTTATTCATCAGTCGGAGCCTCTGAGCGCTCGATTCTGACACCTGTTGAGCAGAAACATGCCAGCACACGGCGTCAAGCATCAGTCTGGAGTGTTTCACAGAAGAGTTCTGGGCTTTTTGCAGCTTTCTGTAGTTGTCATGGTGGTCTGTTATTATCAATAATTTGATTTAATTCTGGATCTAAATGGATTAATCTCACACAGAAGCTAAACATACTGTGATTGGTCGGTCATGCGGTGTCTTCCTGTCTCTCTCTCTTCCTGTGTGTGTTTTACTGATCTCGTTTTCATATCATCACGTAAGCTGGACGTGTTTCTGCAGCTGAAGATTTGATTTGGATCATTTACCTCACAGAAAAACCTAAAATAGTGTCCTCATGATCGTCTTGATGTTGCTCAGATGCTGTCTGTGAAACAGGATGATTTTTATGTTGTAATATTACTATTTTATAAAAATACACTGCAGCTCAAATGTTCGTTTTTTAAAGACTGCATTTATTTGAATAAAATACTGAAAAAAGTAATATTGCAAAATGTTATTAAAATATAAAATAATTTTTATTATTTAGTATTATAGTTTTTAATTTAATATACTTTGAAATATAATTATTCCTGCAATGCAAAGCTGAACTTTTTTCTAGTTTTCAGCGTCACATGATCCTTCAGAAATCATTCTAATATGCTGATTTATTATTAGAATTATCAATGTTGAAAACAGTTGTGCTGACAAATATTTTTTGGAACCTGTGATACTTTTTCCAGGGTTCTTTGATGTGTAACAAGTTAAAAAGAACAGCATTTATTCAAAATTTAAATCTTTTCTAACAATGTAAATCTATGCTATCACTTTTTATTAATCAAACACATCCTTGCTGAATAAAAGTATTAATTTCTAATTAATTAAGTACTAATTTCATGTTAAAATAGAAAACCACTATTTTATATTGCAATAACATTTTACAATATTACTGTTTTTTTTCTGTATTTTTGATCAGCCTTGATGAGCATAAGAGACGTCTTTAAAAACCATTAAAAATCTCTCAAACTGATCTCAAAAACTGATCTCAAACTTTTGAGTGGTAATGTATATTTTCAGCACATTTGAAATGAGGATCAGGTTGAGAGCATTGCATTGTGGGATGCAGAATATCATGCACTGTGGTTGTATTCTGCGCTTAGGATGGATGTTCTTGCATACTGTGAAGAGTGATATGAGTTTGTCAGCGTGAGCGTGTGATGTGGATCAGCTGAGCTGCTGTGTTTCATTGAGTGTCTCACAGGTGTTTGGGAAACGGATCTTCTGATGTGGATGAATCAGTGATCTGAGAGAGCTGTACAGCACACGATCAATACACCTGTCTTTCTGTTGTTCGCTCTCTGTCAGATTTACACTAACAGTGATTGTATTGAGCCAGTTAGTCATATTATTGAAGGAACATGGATAGACAGATGAGTGTTGCATGAGCTCTAGATTGAATGCAGTGTAAGTCTGATGCATGTAGATGTGGATGTGTTTGTGTGAGGGCCGGTTTTGGACTCTTTCTCCTGTAAATGAGTTCTGCCATCTGACCGGCGTGAGTCTAAAAGCTCTTCTGATGTTATTTTAATGAAGTCGCATTTAGAAACATCTCCAACACTTACTGAGACACTTCACTCTCTGTATGCAGCTCTCCTCACTGCTGGAAACACAAGAAACCAGACGATGGAGAAACCTGCAGACAGAGCTGCTGCTCATCGTGGATAATCAATGGTTTAGTGTTGAGCTGGTTTGTTTGTTTCACCAAACTGTGGTCAAAGTGAATAAGAGCATGTTTGTAGAGCCCAAAATCTTATCCAAGATGTTCATGTCAAGTTATGTTTTTTGAGGAAAACATTTCAGGAATGTTCTCCATATAGTGGACTTCTATGGTGCCCTGAGTTTGAACTTCCAAAATGCAGTTTAAATGCAGCTTCAAAGGACTCTAAACGATCCCAGTCGAGGAAGATGGGTCTTATCTAGCAAAACAATTGGTTATTTACTAAAACAATGTACAATTTACAGTGCCTTGCGAAATTATTCATACCCCTTCATTTTATTTTTTTTTTACATTTTGTTATGTTGCTGCCTTATGTTAAACTACTTTAAATTACTTTTTTTCCCACATCAATCTACACTCCCTACTCCATAATGGCAAAGCAAAAAATAGGTTTTTAACATTTGTGCAAATTTATAAAAAATAAAAAACTGAAAAGATTTTATAAGTATTCATGCCCTTTTCTGGGACACTGGAAATGTATCTCAGGAGCATTCATATTGCTTCTAAATGTTCCTACACTTGGAGTGGAGTTAAACTGTGGCAAATTCATTTGAATGAGTCTGATTTAGAAAGACACACACCTCTCAGAAAAGGTCTAACAGCTGAAAATGCAGATCAGAGCAAAAACCAAGATAACTGCCTGTAGAGCTCAGCATTGCAGAGCTAGACAAGACGAGCATTTGAGGTTAAAAAGTATATAAATTGTAATTTTTTTTAGAAAAAGACCAATCGTTTCACTAGAGAAGACTCTTCTTCCTCGACTGGGATCGTTTAGAGTCGATTGAAGCTGCATTTAAGCTGCATTTTGGAAGTTCAAACTCAGGAGCACCATAGAAATCCACTATATGGAGAACATTCCTGAAATGTTTTCCTCAAGAAGCATAATTTCTTTACGACTGAAGAAAGAAAGACATGAACATCTTGAATGACAAAGGGGGTAAATTATCTGTACATTTTTGTTCTCAAAGTGAACTACTCCTTCATTTAATGCAGGTTTGGAATGACGGGTGAAATATCATATTCATATCTAGCTGTAGATTACACATAACTCTCTGCTAGTAGGTCTAGTCATGTAAAGTGGAGTTAGTTGAGTTGTGGTGTCAGTGGATCTCTAGTGGATCAGTGGAGTGAGTGATGATCATCAGAGCAGGTGGAGAGAATCATCACTGCAATTATTCCTCATCATTTCATCTCTGAGCAGGAAGACAGCTTTCAGTTTCTCTCATTACTGTCAGACGCTCTCTTGCTCTCTCTCAGCATCTTGTCTCATCTTCAGGTTCTGTGTGAGAAATGCTGCGCTTATATTTCACACAGTTCATCTCAAAATGCACTTCTGTCATCATTCACCTTCGCCTCATGTCAGTTCAAACCTGTATGCTGTATGCTGATTTTTTTAATTGTATTTTACAGGGTTTGTACTAGGTGCTTAAAGTGCTCAAAGTACTTGAATTGTGAGATGACTGGATGCTTTCAACTGATTTTCTATTGGACTGTCACCAACTCAAACTATTTCAAATATAGTGAATTAAGCTACAAACTCCATTATAATGTGCAGTGTTTCACTAGTTAGCAGTAAACCGGGTTACCTCACCTGAATATGTTCTTAGATTTGTGCTGAATGTTATATTTGGAATATAAATATTGGTATTTTATTTGTAAACATTACACTTTTTTCGCTTATTTTAGTAAATGTCCTAAAACTAGCGAGCTAAGGCAGTAGTAGTACTGACAGTGTCGTGTAAACATGGCTGAAGACGCAAAAAGAGGAGGAACAGACAAACCGATTCAACTGAGTGAGTCATTTACACTGGAACCGCTCCGATTGATTCAAACTCGTGGCTTCGATCATTCAGTTCAAGCGAATTCCGAATCAGTTAAACCATTGTGTTGGAAAATGATTCACTATTTCGAAACACTCCAATGGGATTATGATTCATTTGATTCAGGTGCGGGTTCGTGAACCATTTGATTCAGGTGCGGGTTCGTGAATCATTTGATTCACTTCAGATCGCCAATCATTTGATCGGGTCTTCGAATCGCGAATCATTTGATTCCGATCGGGACTTTGGTGAGGGTTTGCAAATCATTTGATCCACTTCAGATCGCGGATCACAATTTATTTGATCGGGACTTTGAATCACAAATCAATTGATTCACTTTGGATTGTGGTTTACGAATCATTTGATTGGGACTTTGAATTGCGAATCATTTGATTCCGATCGGGACTTTGGTGTGGGTTTGCAAATCATTTGATTCACTTCAGATTGCAAATCATTTGATCGGGACTTCGAATTGCGAATCATTTGATTCCGATCAAGTTCGCGAATCATTTGATTCATTTCGGATCGTGAATCGCAAATCATTTGATTCCGATCGGGACTTTGTGCAGGTTCGCGAATCATTTGATCAGGACTTCAAATCGTGAATCATTTGATTCCAATCAGGACTTTGGTGTGGGTTCGCAAATCATTTGATCCACTTCGGATCGCGGATCACAATTTATTTGATCAGGACTTTGAATCGCAAATCAATTGATTCACTTTGGATCACGAATCAGTTGATTGGGACTTTTTGAATTGTGAATCATTTGATTCCAATCAGGACTTTGGTGTGGGTTCGCAAATCATTTGATTCACTTTGGATCGCGAATCATTTGACTCTTTTCAGATCACCGATCGCGAATCATTTGATCGGGACTTTGAATCGCGAATCATTTGATTCACTTTGGATCACGAATCATTTGACTCTTTTCAGATCACAGATCGCGAATCATTTGATCGGGACTTTGAATCGCGAATCATTTGATTCACTTTGGATCGCGAATCATTTGACTCTTTTCAGATCACCGACCGCGAATCATTTGATCGGGACTTCAATTCACGGATCGCGACAGGACTTCAAATCGCGAATCATTTGATTCCATTCAGGACTTTGGTGTGGGTTCGCAAATCATTTGATTCACTTCGGATCACAAATCATTTAATCGGGACTAGCATAGGCTACTTTGCAAATATACATTACAATTTAAATCATCTCTCTCTTTTTTGTATTGTAGTAGCTACTGAAAATCAGTGGAAGGAGATTCAAAGGCAGAGTTCATGTAAAAAAAAGTCAAATTCTGTCACCATGTACTCAGCCTCTTGTTGTTCGTTTCAAAAGAAGATACTTTGAGAAATGTCTACATGTTTTTTGTCCATATAATCAAAGTCAATGGGGTCCAAAGATGTTTGGTTCCCAGTGTTCTTCAAAGTATCCTCTTTAGTGTTCCACTGATGAAAGTAAGTCAACATTGCCAGAATTATAGTTTGTAGGTGAACTAGTGCTTCAAATGTGTTTAATTGGTATGAAAATGCTGTGACTGTCAGCAGATGTTGAATGCTCCTCAGAACAGGCTTGATGTTGATCATGTTCATTGCTGTTGGTGTGAGTTTGTGTCGAATTCTCTCTGCTTCCACTCTTTATCTTGCGGCGACACACGTTCTGTCCGTTTTGGAGCGTTTCCCGTGGATCTGGAGTGCTGGAGGAGATGGAGTCGCTCTCAGCTGATCTGGAGTCTTGGCAGCGATCAGATGTTGTGTTCGGTGGCGCGTGTCGTTAGGATATACATTCATTAGTGTTTGAGCGGGATCTGGATTTGATTATCTGCTGACAGATAAAGCTGCGTTACAGAACATGACATGATTTGCCCTGAACTGCAGGCCAGAGAGCAGAAGCTGCACAGATTTAGCCATTTATAGGGAGCTTTGGGAACCGTTCGCTCGCTCGCCCACAGACAAGCACTGTCTCTCACGGTATCAGCACTTATTGATTACTAATGAAGTTTATTGATCGTAATAGGATTGCATATCACTATGCGGTTGCTAGGGTGCAGTGCTGTACATCATCAGGTTCCAAATATTGATTATTCATAACTAGATTGTATTACATTTTAAAATGCTCATAATCAGATTACAGTTACTTCTTTGGATTACATGATCACATATTATTCATAAAATGCAGTAAATTGTTCATCATTTATTGATTCTTCTTAATTCTTCTTTTTTTCTTTTAAAGTTTCCTTTCCAAAAATCCTACTGTGTGTTCTACCATTGTAGATATTCACAATCTACAATGGTATGGAAGCCTGTTTCTGCCACTGAATAAAAAAAAAAAAAAGGTAATTGTTACTTTTTAACTCACAATTCAGATTTCTTTTCTCAGAATTGCATGATACAAACTTGCAATTCTTGTAATGGTGAGATATAAACTTGCAACTGCGAGTTATAAAGTCAAAAAAATGTCACAATTCTGACTTTTGTTCTTGCAATTGTGAGATATAAAGTCCAATTTTGAAGGGGAAAAAAATTGCGAGGTATAAATTCTGAGAAAAAAGTCTGAACTGTGAGTTTATATCTCATAATTCTAAGAAAAAAGTTATAATTGCAAGATATAAACTTTTTGTTTAAAGAATTGTGAGATTAAAAAATCACAATTTCCTTTTTTTATTTTTTATTCAGTGGTGGAAACAGGCTTCCATAAGAATGGGCATATGAATATCGTATAAATGAAAATTTTATTACATTTAATTTCAAATTAAATAATTATATTTTTTAGGGTTTTAGTGTTTTATTTTGATTGTTTTTGTTTTTTCTTTTACGTTTGATATTATTTATTATAATTTTTTTTCTTTATTTTTATTTGACATATTTATTTTTTTACTTATATTATAAAATGTACAGGTTTTTCTGGGAATATGTTTACATTTTTATTGTATTTTCTACAGAAATTTTTTAGCAACCACAGCTGCATTCAGAGTCAGTAACTTTCTAAATTCACCAATTCTGTGAGGGTGTTCTGGTGGTTGAACTGGATTGGAGGTGTTTTACTGTATAAGGCAGTCTGATATTTCTGCCTGATGTTCAGAGCAGCTGTTTTGTTTGAGAAGGGCATCTGAAATGCTGAGTTTATACACATGGATTTGCCCGAATCAAACTCACTGTCAGAAACAGGCTGGTTAAGGAAATGTTTAGTTAACAGGTTTTCAGTGCTAATAGTCTCTACATGAGTAATCCTCCTTCTTTCATGTTGATTTAAAGACAAGCGTCACAGTAGTTGATGACTTCTCTTTCTCCTTTCGTTAGCCTGATGTGAAGGGCGTTTGTTTATTCATTCATATTCACATATTTATGTCTGATCTTAGTCTCTGAGTGGCTGTTAATGTGTGAATGAAGTGTAATGTAAGCTACAGGGTTTGAAACATGAGTTGAAGTGTTTGAACTAAACAGTTGGTCGATGTGTCGCGGCGGATCAGTCATTGATGAGCCGTACAGCAGAAGCTGAGCGCCGTCCAAAGCCCTTCATCTGTCACAGACCGCACCGATGCGTGTGGCCAATCCAGCAATCCTTCTGCCAGAACGTGCGCGATATTACAGCCGTGCATTACATCTATGAGAGAAACACCGCCTGCTGATGTTTTCTTGTGCATCAGCAAACACCCGTTTTTAATGCAGGATTCCCTAAAGCCCTGTTATCTGTTATTAAAGAAGCAGATTTAAACACAATACAGACTAACACGTCTGATCCAAATCACGGTCATTTATATTTGAGTCCATTTTTATGTACTTATATTTTTATTTATAAAATGTGTAAATAGTATTTACACAGTGTTGTATTTGTATTGTGTTGCCTTTAAATCAATAAGTATATGTGTGAAAGCCTGTTTCCACCACTGAATAAACACATAAAAGGTCATTTGGACTTTTTATCTCACAAATCTGACTTTTCTTCTCACAACTGTGAGATATAAATACACAATTGCAAGTTATAAAGTCAGAATTAAGGAATATAAACTCAAAATTGCAAGAAATAAAGTCAGAATTGAGGAATATAAACTCAAAATTGTGAGAAATAAAGTCAGAATTGAGGAATATAAACTAAAAATTGCAAGAAATAAAGAGAATTTTGAGGTATAAACTAAAAATTGTGAGAAATAAAGAGAATTTTGAGGTATAAACTAAAAATTGTGAGAAATAAAGTCAGAATTAAGGAATATAAACTTAAAATTGCAAGATATAAAGTCAGAATTGAGGAATATAAACTAAAAATTGCAAGAAATAAAGAGAATTGTGAGATATAAACTCAAAATTTTGAGAAATAAAGTCAGAATTGAGGAATATAAAATAAAAATTGCAAGAAATAAAGTTAGAATTGAGGAATATAAACTTAAAATTGCAAGAAATAAAGAGAATTTTGAGGTATAAACTAAAAATTGTGAGAAATAAAGTCAGAATTAAGGAATATAAACTTAAAATTGCAAGATATAAAGTCAGAATTGAGGAATATAAACTCAAAATTGCAAGAAATAAAGAGAATTGTGAGATATAAACTCAAAATTTTGAGAAATAAAGTCAGAATTGAGGAATATAAAATAAAAATTGCAAGAAATAAAGTTAGAATTGAGGAATATAAACTTAAAATTGCAAGAAATAAAGAGAATTTTGAGGTATAAACTAAAAATTGTGAGAAATAAAGTCAGAATTAAGGAATATAAACTTAAAATTGCAAGATATAAAGTCAGAATTGAGGAATATAAACTCAAAATTGCAAGAAATAAAGAGAATTGTGAGATATAAACTCAAAATTTTGAGAAATAAAGTCAGAATTGAGGAATATAAAATAAAAATTGCAAGAAATAAAGTTAGAATTGAGGAATATAAACTTAAAATTGCAAGAAATAAAGAGAATTTTGAGGTATAAACTAAAAATTGTGAGAAATAAAGTCAGAATTAAGGAATATAAACTTAAAATTGCAAGATATAAAGTCAGAATTGAGGAATATAAACTAAAAATTGCAAGAAATAAAGAGAATTGTGAGATATAAACTCAGAATTTTGAGAAATAAAGTCAGAATTGAGGAATATAAAATAAAAATTGCAAGAAATAAAGTTAGAATTGCGGGATATAAACTCAAAATTGCTAGAAATAAAGTCAGAATTGAGGAATATAAAATAAAAATTGCAAGAAATAAAGAGAATTTTGAGGTATAAACTAAAAATTGTGAGAAATAAAGTCAGAATTAAGGAATATAAACTTAAAATTGCAAGATATAAAGTCAGAATTGAGGAATATAAACTCAAAATTGCGAGAAATAAAAACAAAATTGAGGAATATAAACTAAAAATTGCAAGAAATAAAGAGAATTGTGAGATATAAACTCAAAATTTTGAGAAATAAAGTCAGAATTGAGGAATATAAATTAAAAACTGCAAGAAATAATGTCAGAATTGTGGAATATAAACTCAAAATTGCGAGAAATAAAAACAAAATTGAGGAATATAAACTAAAAATTGCAAGAAATAAAGAGAATTGTGAGATATAAACTCAAAATTTTGAGAAATAAAGTCAGAATTGAGGAATATAAATTAAAAACTGCAAGAAATAATGTCAGAATTGTGGAATATAAACTGAAAATTGTGAGAAATAAAATCAGAATTGCAAAATATAATCTTTTCTGCCATGCTGCTTATTTATGTAATATGCAAATCACCGTAGTTCATTTTGTTTTATGGCAATATCACGATTGGTTGAACACAAGTACATTTTAAATTTGGTGTTAATGATGTTCATTTATTTCCTGGACCTGCACTAATTTCTATTTGAGGTGTCAATATAATTCAAACTAATTATTGTTTTGTTATTTAAATTAATCAGTTATCTATTAAATAACTGCAAGTGTTAAAATAAATAATACTTCCATTAAATATTCCTAATGTAAAATCAAAACAAAAGCCACTTCCATGATGACATCACCCCACAGGAAGTGATGTCATTTTGGAGGGAAATCAGCAGCACAGACGTCAGTGTTATTAATGAATTCTGGGATGTTGATGTGAAAATGAACTTCTTCATGTAAGTAAACTGTAAATTCAGCTCATGTTTATCTTTATGTCATTGCATAAATAATCCAGTTAATAACTGTCAAGCACATTTATAGAAATGCTTAAAAGCACAGCGCACATTTATTTGTAATGATTACAGGGATTGAAAGGTTTCGCATGAAAGCAAAGACTAATGAATAACTGCTGGATTAATGACAGGAGTTTAAGTGTTGTTTACTCCACTTAAATGCTGTTTGATGCAAAACACACATTAGCAAATGAACATAGCATTGTGATACTTCAAATCTGAAGACTTTATATTAAAAAACTCATGTTGAAAAGCCACAAAATGGCTGTGATTTTATTTAATTTTAGCATCAGCACTTAAACTAGTGTCATCAAAACAGCAAGTCAAAATCCAAAGATAATCAAGGGCTTTATGGAAGCTATGGAGTATTTAATCTAAATTATGGGATGGAATGTGCTTAAAATAGGCCAAAAGAGATTTTGATGGAGCTTGAGAAAACATTTGATTTAGTTTAAGCCATAAATAAACTGATAGTTGAGCATCAATTAAACAGAGAACAAAGTAATAATGCTATTTGTTTAGATAAATCTGTGAACGTTTATCTCATCTGTGTGAGTCAGGTTCTGGAAGCAAATAGAAGGAAACTTCAGGAAGTCCAGAGTTGATTGAAGGTCTTTAATCACTTTATCAATAACATTAATACTATCAAGGCTTTAATGTACTGGAACATGTCTTTAGTTAACCAACCATTCATCTCAGAAGACGGAGAACGTCTACAAAAACATTTAGCACATTAAAACACCATTAGCTGGTTTAATGATGTTCACAGAGATTCTATGTAGGAAAAAAATGAAAAATGAAATATAATTTAAGAATGCTTTGATTTAGATAAAGATACTGATGTCTTTTATACTGTTTATCTTTGATCTGCTTCAGTAATAATCAGTGATTTCCAAAGTCAGATTCATCAACTGTCCTTCTTTGGTATTGCGGTCTGTCTTTAAAGGTGTTTGATAGCGAGGCCAGCTTTAATTTGTGAAATGAGTTTATAGAGTCTTCATCTGAATTCATGTCCTGCTCTGTAAATGCAAAAAAGCTTTTCTTCATTGTTCTTCATCTTTGTGCAGGTTCTGCTTGTTTTAACTCTGAACCTGCATGAAATGTCTGCGATTTAATTCACTGAACTCAGAACAAAGAATCCCAGGCCGTATAAAAGAGGCTTTCTATCTTCAGACGGCAGCTAACCGTCTTATCTGCACACATTTGTTACATTTAATTACTTTCTGTCAGAGTCATTATTTTCCAAAATACAAATGCATTATTTTGTCAAACTCAATGAACTCCTGAAATGCAAATGTATTCAGGTAACGATACGCTGATGTCCGCTCGTGACGTTAATGTAGATGCATGAGGAAATATTTTCATCAAAATCCAATGAAGGGCGCTCTGGACATTCAGCAGTAGATCTTCACCTGAGTTTACCTGAAGAAAGAGCATCATACTGAACTTGTTTACTATAATAACAGATGAGCCCTATGTTATATCGATCTGAATTGGTGCTGGTTTGTGTCTCAGCGGGGGAAATGTTTTCAAACAGATTGATTTGAAGCTGCTGCTTGAAATAGAAACTAAAAATTGCAAGAAATAAAGAGAATTGTGAGATAAAAACTCAAAATTCCAAAACTCAGAATTAAGCAATATCAACTAAAAATTGTGAGAAATAAAGTCAGAATTGTGGGATATAAACTAAAAATTCCAAAAAATTGTCAGAATTGCTAGACATAAAGTCAAAATTGAAGAATATAAACTAAAAATTGCAAGAAATAAAGAGAATTGTGAGATATAAACTAAAAATTGCTAGATATAAATTCAGAATTGAGGAATATAAACTCAAAATTGCTAGATATAAAGAGAATTGTGAGATATAAACTAAAAATTGCACGAAATAAAGTCAGAATTGAGGAATATAAACTCAAAATTGCGAGAAATAAAGAGAATTGTGAGATACAACCTCAAAATTGCGAGAAATTAAGTCAGAATTGAGGAATATAAACTATAAAATTGCACGAAATAAAGTCAGAATTGAGGAATATAAACTCAAAATTGCGAGAAATAAAGAGAATTGTGAGATACAACCTCAAAATTGCGAGAAATAAAGTCAGAATTGAGGAATATAAACTCAAAATTGCTAGATATTAAGAGAATTGTGAGATACAACCTCAAAATTGCGAGAAATTAAGTCAGAATTGAGGAATATAAACTCAAAATTGCGAGAAATAAAGAGAATTGTGAGATACAACCTCAAAATTGCGAGAAATTAAGTCAGAATTGAGGAATATAAACTAAAAATTGCACGAAATAAAGTCAGAATTGAGGAATATAAACTCAAAATTGCTAGATATAAAGAGAATTGTGAGATACAACCTCAAAATTGCGAGAAATTAAGTCAGAATTGAGGAATATAAACTATAAAATTGCACGAAATAAAGTCAGAATTGAGGAATATAAACTCAAAATTGCGAGAAATAAAGAGAATTGTGAGATACAACCTCAAAATTGCGAGAAATTAAGTCAGAATTGAGGAATATAAACTCAAATATAGAGAATTGTGGGATATAAACTAAAAATTCCAAAAAGTAAAGTCAGAATTGCTAGATATAAAGTTAGAATTGAGGAATATAAACTCAAAATTGCAAGAAATAAAGACAATTGTGAGATACAAACTCAAAATTGCGAGAAATAAAGTCAGAATTGCTAGATATAGAGACAGAATTGAGGAATATAAACGGCATGAACTTGTTTACTATAATAACAGATGAGTCCTATATTATATTGATCTGAATGTGTGCTGGTTTGTGTCTCAGCGGGGGAAATGTTTTCAAACGGATTGATTTGAAGCTGCTGCTTGGTTAATTTGTCTCAATGGGAGTGAAAGTCTGTTGATCTGAGACCGTGGTTGATTTGTCTCGTTCTGCTTTCGCAGGACATTTGAAATGGAAAGTTTCTCAGAGATGCGCTGAATGTCGCGTCACGTTCCCCATGAGATCGGCTGGCTTTATCTGTCCGTCGCTCGTCAGCTGCGTGTTTCTCATGAAGAAGCAAACACAAGCTGGTAATTCCTGACATGAGAACATCATGTTCTCTGACCGCGGGCCAACAAATGAATCTTTTAGTATCTGTGAAACACAAAGCTGAGACTTCAGAAGCATCAGAACAAATCAGGGACTGGAGGACTGTCATTGGGTTTGGTGAACACCTTAAATATTTATATACAGTATCTCACAAAGGTGAGCACACCCCTCACATTTCAGCAACCATTTTAGTATGTCTTCTCAAGGGACATTACTATAGAAATGAAACTTATATAGCAGTATAGATTTACTCTCCCCTGTAAATAACTCGACATACAGCCATTATTGTCAACAAAAGTGAGGACACCCTACAGTAAGTAATAACAGCAGTATGTTCAACCATGCAAAGCCAGATGTCCTAATCATCATGTTTTTGTCTACTCGACAGGACCATTCGAAGTTGTGTAACTTGTATTAGAGCAGTTCAAATTGTGACCCTGGAGCACAAAACCAGTCTTAAGTCGCTGGGGTATATTTGTAGCAATAGCCAAAAATACATTGCATGGGTCAAAATTTTTGATTTTTCTTTTATGCCAAAAATCATTAAGAAATTAAGTAAAGTTCATGTTCCATGAAGATTTTTTGTAAAATTCCTACTGTAAACATATCAAAATGTAATTTTTGATTTGTAATATGCATTGTTAAGAACCTAATTTGGACAACTTTAAAGGTGATTTTCTCAGTCTTTTTGATTTTTTTGCATCCTCAGATTTCTGATTTCAAATAGATGTATCTCAGCCAAATATTGTCCTATCCTAACAAACCATACATCAATAGAAAGCTTATTTATAGAGCTTTCATATGATGTATAAATCTCAGTTTTGTCAAATTTAACCTTATGACTGGTTTTGTGGTCCAGGGTCACAATTTAGGATTTGAGAATTCGAATTGTTGCTCTCCACAAAGATGGCCAAGGCTATTAGAGGTTCAGTAACACCCTGAAACTGAGTTACACTACAGTGGTCAGGGTCATACAGAGGTTTTCCAAGATGGGTTTCCATTCGGAACAGACCTCGCAAGGGTCGATCAACAAAGTTGAGCACTCGTTCTGTGCGTCAGGTGCAGAATCTGGCTTCAATAAACAGGTGCATGAGTGCTGCCAGCATTGCTTTAAAGGTTGCAGAAGTAGAAGGTCAGCTTGTCAGTGCTCAGACCATACGCCACACACTGCAACAAGTCGGTTTGCATAGGCATCGTCCCAGAAGGAAGCCTCATCCGAAGCTGGCTCATGAGAAAGCCTGCAAACGGTTTGCTGAAGACAACCAAGAGCATGAATTACTGGAAGCATGTCCTGTGGTCTGATGAGACTAAGATAAACTTGTTTGGCTCAGATGGTGTCCAGCATGTGTGAGGAGGACCAAGAAAATTGTGTCTTATCCACAGTCAAGCATGGTGGTGGTAGCAGAACATGATGCCTTCCTTATCCAGAAACTAGGCCGAACAGCAGTTTTCCAACATGATAATGACCCCAAACACCCCACCAAGATGACAACTGCCTTGCTGAGGAAGCTGAAGGTGAAGGTGGCCAAGTATGTCTCCAGATCTGAACCCTATAAAGACAGAACGGCACGTGTCATAATCTGAAAACCAATGCTCTCCATTGACTTTGTATTGCGGGAAGCTGCCTATGTGTCATTTCTGACTTATAACAAAAATCAGAACAATGTCTAAAAGCTGCTGTGTGACAAGGTGTACAGTAAACAAGCTAAAAAACACAGAACTATGTTTTTATAAGTTGTCGACCTAAAAAAAAAAAGTGTTTAAGAACACAAAAGTAGGCGCAACGTGTATTACTCTGAGAACTACGCCCACTGGAGGGAAATTTAACGGCAACAGTAAGCATTCATTATTTAACCATGTCAAAAGATTATTTCACCACCCTGGAAGGAGGAGATATATTGAGACTATATATGAGATATATAGAAACTAAATTTTATTGGTTTATGTCAGTGCACATTTTCCTTACCTTCCTTTTGTTGAAGAAATGATTCAACTGAACAGCCCAACGTGAAATACCCTGACATCTACAACTATTTGTGTCCTTAAAGGGATGGTTCGGAGTAGAATTGACTTCATTGCTATGCACACCGAAGCCCATCTAAATACCCCATCCGAAGTTTTTTTTTACCTTAGTCGAACATGTATGGAGATATTAGAGTTTTTCGAATTGCTTGTTACAGGAGTGAATGGTACATGTGATGTATCTCGTAAATTGCACCACTAAACATGCAAGTAATCTTACCAAACTTGTACAGTAGTGTAAATAGGTTATGTACTCTCAAAACGCTGCATCGGAACATTTGTAAGTCCACCATGAGTGTTTTAAAAACACGTTTTAGCCGATCCCTACTAGTCTCAAAAACTACAAATGGCGACACGTCGACGTCACGTCCCTGGTTTGAAAAAAGCACGTAAAAGTCCTCATGTCCACAAGTTGACATGCACACAGATCTAGTAGGAGGACTTTTACGTGCTTTTTTCAAACCAGGGAAGTGACGTCGACTTGTAGTTTCTGAGACTAGTAGGGATCGGCTAAAACGTGTTTTTAAAACACTCATGGTGGACTTACAAATGTTCTGATGCAGCGTTTTGTGAGTACATAACCTATTTACACTACTGTACAAGTTTGGTAAGATTACTTGCACGTTTAGTGGTGCAATTTACGAGATACATCACAATCTAATATCTCCATAAATGTTCGACTAAGGTAAAAAAAACTTCGGATGGGGTATTTAGATGGGCTTCGGAGTGCATAGCAATGAAGTCAATTCTACTCCGAACCATCCCTTTAAACACTCATTTTTTGGGGTTGACAGCTTATAAAAACGTAGTTGTGTGTTTTTCAGCTTGTTTACTGTACACCTCGTCACATAGCAGCTTTTAGACATTGTTATGTTTATTGTTATAGGTCAAAAATGACAAGGAGTCCGCTTCCCGCAAGACAAGTCAATGGAGAGCGTTGGATTGTTTTATCCCCAGTTGTGGGCGTGGCCTAAATGCGCTCTGTCTCTATTAAGCTCCTGTGGTTCATCCTCAAGCGTACAGTAAGGTGGAGAAGCAGCATGTGTCTACCGTCCAGCAGCTCATAATGTCATTACAGAGGATCTCAACAACAATCTGTGGATCTGTGGTCAATTCCATGCCCAGGATGATGAAGGCAGTGCCAGATAACAATGGTGCTAACACAACATATTGACACTTTGGACAAGTTCACTTTGTTGTTTTGACAATAATGGCTGTATGTTATTTTCAGAGGACAGCACATTGACTACTCTAAAATATATCCAAGATTCATTTCCATAGTATTGTCCCTTATAAAGATATGCTAAAATGGTTGCTGAAATGTGAGGGATGCTCTCACTTTTGTGAGCTACTGTATATTGGCTTGTTTGTTTGGTTGGTTGATTTATTGATTGACTGGTTTGTGGTTTGTTCTTCATGATGTTTGCTGATGGATTGTTTAATTATCAGTATGATGTGACATTATGAATGGCTTGTGTTTGTGTAATGGATCCTAATGGCGTGTCTGTAAATGGAAGGGCAGATTCTCTCTGATCTCCATTAGAAACACTCATTTATGTGTTTACTGAGAGGACGGTGTTTTTGTGAGGGTTCAGGTCATTTTTGTATGTGCTGTAATTTTACTGACCTCTTTTGTCTGTCTGTTTAACTACTGACGCAGATGTGTCCATTAACCATTCACCCGCATGGGTTTGACCTGTCTACATGTTTCTAGATCTCAAGTGGTGGTTTAACTGGGTGAATCTACAACAAACCCCATGTGGAAAATATATATTATTTACATAAAGTCAGAATTGCTAGATATAAAGTCAAAATTGGAGGATATAAACTCAAAATTGTGAGAAATAAAGTCCGAATTGCAAGATATAAAATCAGAAATGAGGAATATTAATTACAAATGGCAAGACATAAATTCAGAATTGGGGATATAAACTCAAAATTGTGAGAAATAATGTCAGAGTTGCAAGATATAAAGTCAGAATTGGAGGATATAAAACAAAAAATTGTGCGAAATAAAGTCAGAATTGCTAGACATAAATTGCGAGTTTAATACCACTTAATTGTGACTTCATTTCTCAGAATTGTGCGTTTATATCTTTTAGTTCTGACTTTATATCTCACAATTCTGAGAAAAAAGTCAGAATTGCGAGTTTGTATTACACAATTCAGAATTATGAGAATACACAATAACCTTCTTTATATTTTTATTCAGTGATTTGTCTTTCATATATATGGCATGAATTGTAAAAAATAATAATAACAATACTAAATGCAAAATATTGGATACATTGTTATTTAAATATTTTCAAATTTGAATCTGAAATGTAACCAGTTTTCCTTTTCTTTTTTTTTTGAGAGAGAGATTCACAAATTTTTTAGTTCAATCCACTGAATTTTTTTTTTTACAATGAAACAGTTTTAAGTAAAGAAATGGCAAGAAACATGTTGAATTAAACATGACATTTTAAAGCATTATGACTTAAGTAGTATTTTCCTGAAACTCATTTTGCATTGTCTGAAGTGAATGATCAGCTCATCTTCACGTGATTAACGTCGTCGTCTGAAGGATCTGGTCCACATCTGAAGGTTTGATGACTCTGGCTTTAATTAGTATAGCCTGTATTAGTGATTTCAGCAGTTCTTTACAGGCTATGCTAATCTATGCCAGAATCATCAATGCAATGGATCGGATTTTCCTCTGAAGAAACGCAGCGTCATCATTTCACTGGGACCCAGGCCGTTTATGATTATGAGCATTTATTGGAAACAAACCTGTTTACTAGAGCACAACTAGCTCATGTTTATCAAGGACTTGAATGTATATTAAATCTTTTGTTACATTATAAACAGAGAAACACAGTGTGTGTAAATATGAGTGTGTTATGCATTATAAACACAGTCATTGAGGTACAAAAGGGAATAGGTCAATAAATGTGTTTTTCTCTCTTCTGGACTGAAGTGAATGTCACCAGTTCTAATATTGCAGTCTGTATCGTGTCAAATTGTCTTTATTTTTCAGATCCAAAATATTATCTTAATCATAAAACGATATGCATGTCAAACTTGGACAGTAAAGTGAACATTTCTACATTTCTAGTAATATTAAAAGTGAACCAAGTTGTCACAGGTGTTTAAATGGATTTTACAGTTTGTTTTTTAGTTACAAAATGATATTTTGATATTTTTGCATGGTCATGGATTTGTGTCTCATCATCTGTTAACTGTTAAATAAAGCAACCATTATGTAAATATGTATACAATGTAAACAAATATTTTTCAAAGTTGTAAATAAAACAAAAAAGATTACTCAACACTCTACCAGAAAATACTATTTCATTTTTTCTGCTTCAATTTTATGTAATTTTTTTAATCATTGTGGAATTTTCTAGCCATTTCTGAGTGAAAATTGTTTTAATTTTTTCCTATATATATATATATATATATGTATATGTAATGTTTTTTAAAGACGTCTCTTATGCTCATCAAGGCTGCATTTATTTGATCAAAAATACAAAAAAAGACAGTAATATTGCAAAATGTTATATCAATATACCATAATGGTTTTTATTTTAATATACTTTAAAATATAATTTATTTCTGTGATGCAAAGCTGAATTTTCATCAGCCATTACTCCAGTCTTCAGTGTCACATGATCCTTCAGAAATCATTCTAATATACTGATTTATTATTAGAATTATCAATGTTGGAAGCAGTTGTGCTGCCAAATATTTTTTGGAACCTGTGATTCTTTTTTTTTAGGATTCTTTCAGGAAGTTAAAAAGAACAGCATTTATTTAAAGTATACATTTTTTCTAACAATGTAAATCTATGCTATCACTTTTTATTAATTTTATTAATTTATTAATTTTATTAATTTTTATTAACACCCTTGGTGAATAAAAGTCATAATTACTTTCTAAAAAAAGAAAGAATAAATATTTACTGACCCCAAATGTTTGAACAGTAGTGTATATTGTTAGAAAACATTTCTGTATTCTGTATTTATATATGTATGTGTGTGTGTGTGTGTGTGTGTGTGTGTGTGTGTGTGTGTATATATATATATATATATATATATATATATATATATATATATACACACACACATACATATACAGTGCCTTGCAAAAGTATTCATACCCATTCATTTTTTTCACATTTTGTTTTGTGTTGCAGCATTATGTTAAACTGCTTTAAATTAGTTTTTTTTTTCACATCAATCTACATCTCATACACCATAATGACAAAGCACAAAACAGGTTTGTAACAGCTTTAATTTATTAATTTAATTTAAACAAATTTATTAGAAATAAAAAAACTGAAAAGATCCCGTTGCATAAGTATTCATACCCTTTTCTGGGACACTGGAAATGTATCTCAGGAGCATTCATATTGCTTCTAGATGTTCCTACACTTGGAGTGGAGTTAAACTGTGGCAAATTCATCTGAATGAGTCTGATTTAGAAAGACACACACCTCTCAGAAAAGGTCTAACAGCTGAAAATGCAGATCAGAGCAAAAACCAAGATAACTGCCTGTAGAGCTCAGTGACAGACTTGCGTTAAGGCGATGATCTAGAGAAGAGTTCAGAAACAAATCTGCTGCATTGAAGGTTGACAGAAGCATTCTCCATAATGGAAGACGATTGGAACAACTAGGACTCTAGAAAATGTCCAAGCTGACAGAGATGGAGAGGTGAAAAGGTGAGGCAAAGAATGGCAGATAATTGCCAAACATCAGACCCAAAAAGACTGTAAAGCTGTAAAGGTGCTTCAACTATGGACTGAGTTAAGGGTATGAATACTTATGCAATGAAAACCTGTCTCATAATGTGACAACATGCCCCTGTGTCTTTTCCTTCTTTGGCAATAGCAGTGGAGATCTTAACAGTTTTTGAAGTTGTGTGGTTTGACAGCAGGTCTGCTCTGATGAATGTCCTGAGGTGTGGAGTGTCCCGGTCTGTGGGTGTTTGTGCTCAGATTAATGCTGTTGTTCTTGCCGTGTGTCTCATGGGATGCTGGAGGATTTCCAGTTTATTCAGATGGCGAACAGCAGCTTTAACCAGATACAAGAGCTCAAATGAAAGCAGCAGATATTCTGCTTGACCAGCGAAGCCTTCGCTCAAATCCGCAGCCCTTTGATTTATGCAAAACAGAACAAACCCTGAGGATTTCCGTTCGCTTCCCTTCGAGCTGAACCGCTTTAGACTGAACAGAACAGAATTGAACTTGGTCTGTAGATCTATAATAATAGATTGCTTTAATTAGTCTTTAACCTGGTTCCTGTGACCTGAGCAGAGCATTTACACTCTTCAAAATAAAGCTGCTTTAAAAGGTTCTTCACAGCGATGCCATAGAACAACAATTCAGTCAAAGGTTCTTTAAAGAACCATCTCTTTCTTATCTTTTTATAATCTAAAGAACTTTCTTTCGCCACAAATAACCTTTTGTGAAACTGAAAGGTTCCTCAGATGTTAAAGGTTCTTTAAGGAACCATTTAGACAAAAAAGGTTCTTCTATGGCATCGTGAAGCACCTTTATTTTTAAGAGTGTAAATATTCACAAAAATAGGTGAGTATTTTCCCAGGCAAAATCAACAATTACATTGTAAACAAATAATTTTAAAAATGTGTAAAAACTACAATTATTAGAGTAGGCCTGTTTTACAAGAAAACACTATTTCAGTATTTATACTTCACAATTCCACGTTTAATTCAATGTATCTGATGCTGTTACTTTCTAACTGTTTGAAGTTAGGGTTTGAAACATCTGAGTATAAATTGTTTCACCATCAGTTTGTTTGATGCTACAGTGTATGTTTTGTTTACAGGGTGTTGCTATGCAGTTGCTAGGGTATTTTGGGTGGTAGCTAAGGTGTTGCTACAATAGTCTAAGTGATTTCTAGAGCATTTCTCTAACTGTTTTCTTCCTGTCTATTGTGAAAAAAAAAAATGCTTTTCTTAATTTGATTTTTTTTGGTCTTGTTTCCAGCCGAAATATATAAAAAATATTTTCTTGACGAGTAAAAAATATTGTCTTGTTTTCAGAAAAAACAAGTCAAAATTAAGTGCATTTTTGCTTGAAACAAACCAAATAATCTGACAATAAGGTAAGACAAATAATCTTGTTTTCTGTTTGAAATAAGATTTATTTGCTTGCCCCATTGTTCTAAGCAAAAACTGATTTAATTTTGACTTTGACTTTCTGAAAACAAGACAATAATTTTTACTCGTCTAGACTATCCTTCTTGGTTTAAGAATTTTTAGATGTTTTGGCTGGAAACAAGACCAAAATCTAAGTAAGAAAAGCATTTTCCTTAATTCTGTTTCCTGTTTTAAATAAACGGAGAGTTCAATGCACATCATGTACAATAATAAAACAATCAAGCACCACTAATAGTTGAATTTGTTCAGAAGCTGAGGCCTGAGATTGGCAGTGAGTATTTAGTTTGTGTGGGATCATTATTAGCTGTTTCTGCTCCAGTAACTCGGCCGGTTGCAGCTCGAGCGGCTCAGATAAATGAAAGATTTACAGCAGGGTTTGTAGGAAAGAACCAGAGGATTTCCTGCTCAGAGTCGAGGTCAGACGCTCCTCCATCAGACATTCAGAATCTAGTTTTTAGCATTTACAAAACATGCAAATCAGCAGCAGAATGGATTTAGTTGAAATATACAGTACAAATGTCAGACATTTACTGATGTTGGATCTGATTTTAGTCTGAGAATGGGCTGTATTTGTCTGTCTGACAGTGTTCTTCTTCTCATTGCTCTGGCTTCACGTGTGAATTATTGACAATAAACTCTGTTTTAATGGTCAGTGGAGTTTGTTTGGTCTAGTCCGTGTTTTTCTCATCTCGTGTTTGGAGTGTGTTTGTTTTTTCACTGCTACTTTACTGCTGCTGCAGAAGTTTATCATACGGAATAAACAAAATGTCCTTTTGTTTGATTTCATATAATCATGACCTGGACTAGAGTTATGATAGTTAACCAAAATAATAAATAAAACCATAAAAAGTGTTTTTGTTAATTTTAATAAACATAAATAAAATATTTTAAAAATATACTTTATTATTTGCCAAAACAACATTTCTTATATTTATTTAGTTTAACATAAGGTACAAAAATTAACTTTAATTACATTAGTTAAACTACTAAATTTTAATATTAGCTATATGTAGATGTTAAAAAAAGTATTTAAAACAATTAAAAACTAAAATTAAATTGAAAACAAATGTCCTAATATTTTGGGACATTAAACATTTTTAATTATTTTATTCTCTTCTTTTATGCTCATCAAGGCTGCATTTATTTGATCAAAAATCCAGAAAAAAACTGTAATGTTTTGAAATATTATTTCAATGTAAAATAACATTTTTCTATGTGAATATATTGTAAAATGTAATTTATTTCTGTGCTGCAAAGCTGAATTTTTCAGCATCATTACTAATTAATATTTTGTTGAAACCTGTGATACTTTTTCAGGATTCCTTAAGTTTAAAAGGACAGCATTTTTTTTAATAGAAATGTTTTGTGATTTTTATTTTTATTTTTAGTGGTCAGTAAATTGTTATTCTTTCTTTTTTTGAAAGAAATTAATACTTTTATTTAGCAAGGATGTGTTGAATTGATTAAAAGTGATAGCATAGATTTACATTGTTAGAAAAGTTGTATATTTTAAATAAATGATGTTCTTTCAATTTGTTTTTCATGAAACAATCTTGACATTCAACATTGATAATAAAAGTAACGAATCAGTATATTTGAATGATTTCTGAAGGATCATGTGACACTGAAGACTGCAGTAATGATGCTGAAAAATGAGTTTTGCATCACAGAAATAAATTATATTTTAAAATATATTAAAATAGAAATACATTATTTTAAACTAAAATACTATTTCACAATATTAGTATTTTGTCCTGTTTTTTTTTTTTTATCAAGTAAATGCAGCCTTGATGAGCAGAAGAGTATCTTTAAAACACATTATGGATTATAACTTGTGTGTGTATATATATATATATATATATATATATATATATATATATATATATATATATATATATATATATATATAAATGTCTATAAATGTGTCTGGTTTTGTTAATGTCTAGTTTATTTTAGTCTAAATTGACTAGATTCTACCACATGATGGATTAATTTCTGTTGTGCACTCCTAAATAAATGTGCTTCACGATGCCATAGAAGACCCTTTTTTGTCTAAATGGTTCCATAAAAAACCTTTAACATCTGAAGAGCCTTTCTGTTTCTTGTTCTTTGTGGTGAAAGAAGATTCTTCAGATTAAAAAAGGGTAAGAAAGAGATGGTTCTTAAAGAACCTTTGACTAAATGGTTCTTCCATGGCTTTGCCTTTATTTTTAAGAGAGTAGAGTTTGACTGGAGATATGAGAAGTGTTTCTCCCTCCATCAGTTTATTGAGCTGCCGTAACTGTATGCTGTTATATGGTTAGTTTTATGATCTGCGTTCAGTGTTGTTTTCCCTGCTGTCCAGAGCAGACCTGAGAGCCTTTCTGTGTCTCTATCATCAGCTGAATGCTGCTGTTTGAGGTTTATTGAGCGTCAGAATCCGGTGTATGCGGTCAGGACTGATCAGATCAGAGTCTGAGAGATACGCAGGCGTTCAGCGGTTTATTCAGCATCTCTGTGGTCTGTCCAGTGATTGAACGCAGACTGAGAGCAGCACTGCAGAGATCACTCACTCCTGAACCGAGAACAGCTTCAGAAGCTCCTCCACGTCTCCAGACACACCAAAAATTCATAGCTTTAATATTCTCTGAGCGAGGAACCCACGATGCATGAGGACTGAAAACAACACACACACACACACACACACACACACACACACACACACACACACACACACACACACACACACACACACACACACACACACACACACACACACACACACACACACACACACACACACACACACACACACACACACACACACACACTCTGTTCAGCAGCGCTGTATCTCTGATGGACTGTAATTCTGTCTCATGGCCGGATAGTGACTGTTCAGAATGAAATACTAACCTGATTCTCGCTGCAAATACTCAGCACACACAGAAATAATGGTACAAAAGCTGTCAGTGGGATGGAACATTTTTAAAAGGTTTTTTCAGATTCTGAAGGCTGGATTTTAATCCTTCTTTAATAATCCATCCTGCAAAAACTATGTTCTTACTGAGTATTTGTGTCTTGTTTTTTAGTACAAATATCCTTAAATCAAAATGCGTTAGAAAAACAGTAAAAGACTGTAAAAATGCTACAGTAAAAACCTATTAATTGGTTAACGGTATCCAGAATTCGCTGTTACATTTCACATTTGATGATTTTTAGTTGAAATAACTATGTATCTTCTTAGTTTTTAGGGTTGTATGTTACATCTAATCAGTGTTGGGGAAAGTTACTTTTAAAAGTAATGCGTTACAATATTGAGTTACTCCCTAAAAAAAGTAACAAATTTCGTTACTTAGTTACTTTTTATGGAAAGTAATGTGTTACGTTACTTTTGCATTACTTTTTAAATCTGGCCAGGGTTTGCTTGTTTGTTTTTAATATAAAAAGTTGTACTTTTGTCAAATGTAAAAGCCTTTTCACACCAAAAGCCTCAGGTTTAGAGAAAAGTAAAGTGTCGTCTGTACAGTAGACCGCAGAAGAACAAATGTCAACTCTTCAGCAATAAAAAAAGTAAAACAAATGTTAGATGATCTTGAGTCATTTTTGCTTATTAGTATGGATGAATTGGATCATCGAAAGTCGGCAGAAAAGACATCGGTTCATAAAACAGGATTAAATACATAAAAGATATTTGTATTATTGAACATATTTAATTATTGCAGGTGTGTGTTGAATTTCAGTGTTTTTATTCATTTTGAAGAACACTGTATCTGTTTTTTAGTGAGTGAGATGAATTAATGCATGTTCACATTTATTCTAGAACTAAAGCAACATCTTACTCACAATTTCTCTCAACATGGAGACAGGAGAGCTTTTAATCAATAAATTAAATTCGTAAAACCTAAAATGTTGCTACCATATTTTACAGTAAAATTCTGGCAACCACAGCTGCTTATTACCGTTAATTTTTACAGATTTAACAACAGTATACTTTAGAAGCACAAAAACCGTCCTGTTTTCTAAGAAATTGAGAGGTGAGTTCGTTTAAAGCAAAAAATATCTGTCAACACTGCAAAAAATGCTTTTCTTACTTAGATGTTTTGTCTTGTTTCCAGCCAAAATATCTAAAAATTCTTAAATCAAAGGGTTAAAAATAATTTTCTTGTTTTTAGAAAAAACAAGTCAAGATGAAGTGAGTTTTTGCTTAGAACAAGCAAAATAGTCTGCCAATGGGGTGAGAAAAATAATCTTGTTTTCTGTGTGAAATAAGGTTGTTTTTCTTACCCCATTGGCAGATTATTTAGCTTGTTTCAAGCAAAAACTCACTTAATTGTGACTTGTTTTTTCTGAAAACAAGACGATCATTTTTACTCATCTAGAAAATCCTTCTTTATTTAATAATTTTTAGATATTTTGGCTGGAAACAGGACAAAAAATAAATAAGAAAATCATTTTTGCAGTGACTGAGCTCAGGAAAAAATCTTTTTCACTTGAATTAAGTTGATTGTTCTTTCTCCATTAGCAGATATTTGATGTTGTTCATAAATTCACCTAATTTTGACACCTTGTTTTTGTCATTTTGATTTACAATCTAAAATATTACAGAATCATTAGTTTGTGTGATTTACAGCAGTGTGTTCCTGATGTAAGCTTGCCTTTTTATTAAACCATTTTTTGCTCAGCAAACCATAATCACTCAAAGAGCTTCATTTCGAGTTGAAATATCACTCTGTCATTTTTGGTTTGAATATCATTTATGTTAATAAGAGATTCCTCATAGCATCTGGCTGTGTTGTTTTTCAGGTGAAGTTTAGATGAGTACAGTAGAGTCTGAGTCGATCATGGTGTTCGGTTCATGTCATGTAAAGCTGATGTCCAGGGCTGCGTTTCTCAAAAATACGTTTAGTCTTTACTAACAGAGTATGTGTGTTACAGACTGTGACTTTGGCTGTAGTTTCTGTGTCTGTTTGAGTTGTTTGACTAATTCTTACACTTTCACTCGTCTGTGTTTTATTCACACATTCCAGAGTCTCTATTCATAGTCTGTCATTTTAGTATCAAGGACATTCTACTTCAGTGTTTTTAAATATTTTTTAAATTTAAGTTTTAGGTCTTTGATTATGCTGCTAAGTTAAATTAAACAAAAAATAATACATGTTGCTATGTCAGCTACCTAAAATAAAACAAGTAATATGTGACCCTGGACCACAAAACCAGTCATATGGTTAAAGTTTTTGAAACTGAGATTTATACATCTGAAAGCTGAATAAATAAGCTTTCAATGATGTATGGTTTGTTAGGATAATGTTTGGTCAAGATCCAACTATTTGAAAATCTACAATCTGAGGGTGCAAAAAAATCTAAATATTGAGAAAATCGCCTTTAAAGTTGTCCAAATGAAGTTCTTAGCAATGTATATTACTAAATCAAAAATTAAGTTTTGATATATTTACAGTAGGAAATTTACCAAATATCTTCATGGAACATGATCTTTACTTAATATCCTAATGATTTTTGGCATCAGAAATCAATCATTTTGACCCACAATGTATTATATAATATAACCATGCTACTTAAGACTGATTTTGTTTTGGTTTTTTAAATATATGTATTTTTTATTTTATTACAGTCAACTTTTGTTCCATTTCAAGTAACACATTTTTTTAAATAATAATTTTCATTTCATTTTTATGATAATAACCCTGTTCCACATTTACTTTTCTCTTTCTCTCTCTTGAAATAAATAAATAAATAAATACATTAATTAATTAATATCAGATACCGTTTTAATATGGTAATTTGGACTCTACATTATGAAATAATTTAACTCACCATTTAAAACGTCTGTAAGTGTCTAGTTAGTTTAACTTTACACTATTAAAAATAAAGGTGCTTCACAATGCCATAGAAGAACCTTTTTTGTCTAAATGGTTCCATAAAGAACCTTTAACATCTGAAGAACCTTTCTGTTTCACAAAAGGTTCTTTGTGGTGAAAGAAGGTTCTTTAGATTATAAAAGCGTAAGATAACCATTTGACTGAATGGTTCTTCTATGGCATCGCTGTGAAGAACCTTTTAAAGCACCTTTATTTTTAAGAGTGTACAGTATGTACTAAAATAACTCAATTTACCTATATAGTAGTACTAATATTGTAGTGCAACTGTGCAGTTTGCTGGATGTAAAACACAGAGGGTGAACAGGATGATGTCTGTGTTTGTGCTGTGATTGAATGTGAAAGATCAGAATTGTGTGTGATATTTCCGGCAGCCGTTATCGTCTTGAACCAGAGCTTTAATCCCATTCCCATCTCACCTGTGTGGCGAAAACCGGCTCTCAAAACCCTTTGAATGTTCAGTGATGCTTCAGATAACAGGACGATTAATGCATATTTCAAGAGCTGAGTGAACCTACTGAAAGAAATCAGAATATTCCAGCCTGAGTCTGATTCTGTGCTTCTGAACAGCAGATGTTGAGCTGACTATTATATGAATGTAATGTGAATTAAACGGAGCCCAGTGAATGTGTCACGTATGATGGGATGATCTGAATGATCTTCACTCTGCTGTTTTTCAGTGACTGACGGAGCTGAACAGACTTCAGCACATGAGATCCAGCCGAGTCACCCATGAGCTTTAATCAGGAGATACGGTGAGAAAACACACGCCACAAACCTTTAGCATCTTAAAAACACCATGAAATGATCAGACTTATATAGTGTTGGGGGTAACGCATTACAAGTAACACAAGTTACGTAATAATATTACTTTGTTCAAGTAACTAGTAAAGTAACGCATTACTTTTAATTGACAAGCAAATATCTGAGTTACTTTTTCAAATAAATAAACGCCAGTTTTCCCCTCATTTATTGATCAAAAGCTCTCCTGTCCTCATGTTGAGAGAAATTGTGAGTAAGATGTTACTTTAGTTCTAGAATAAATGTGAACATGCATTAATTCATCTCACTCACTAAAAAACAGATACAGTGTTCCTCAAAATGAATAAAAACACTGAAATTCAACACAAACCTGCAATAATTAAATGTTAAATAATTCAAATATCCTTTATGTATTTAATCCCGTTTTATTAACCGATGTCTTTGCTGCCGACCTTCGATGATCCAATTCATCCAGACTAATAAGCAAAAATGACTCAAGATCATCTAACATTTGTTTTCTTTTTTTATTGCTGAAGAGTTGACATTTGTTCTTCTGTGGTCTACTGTACAGACGGAGATTTACTTTTCTCTAAGCCTGAGGCTTTTGATGTGAAAATGTTTTTACATTTGACAAAAATACAACTTTTTATATTAAAAACAAACAAGCAAACCCTGCCCAGATTTAAAAAGTAACGCAAAAGTAACGGAATTAGTTATTTTTTTAGGGAGTAACTCAATATTGTAATGCATTACTTTTAAAAGTAACTTTCCTCAACAGTGATTATATATAATAGGTTTGAGCTTCAGTGGCGGAGCTCTTCATATGATTTCAGAAGACCGGGAATATAGTGCTTGCATATTGTGTGAAAAACTTTTATGATGCTTTATAGCCATTTATAGCATCTAATCACTGTCTGCTATTAGCTGCATCAAAAATGAGCATTCTGTTCAAATCTTTAGTTTTTCACAAAATAAATAAAATCATATAAGTTTGAAATGACATGATGACAGCTGTCAAATATCACTTTTAGAGAAGGTCACCTCAGATTCAAACTCATGAGCTGCTGTCTGTTCATTTGCATTAAAGTTATCCCCATATTGTACTATTCCTGTATTTTCTGGAATAAAAGGTGCATTTTTTTATTTTCTGAAACATGCTGCGACTTCTATTCCAAAGCAACTTACTGTATAAAAAGCAATTAATGTCAAGCATTATTGACACATTTGTATTGGTGTCGAATGTACACAAGTATAATGCATTTCCCAGTTTTGCTTTGAATTATTTAGTCTGGCCATTTATGATGATGTTTTTTATAATAGTGAATGCCAGTGTTATTTATGTGTTTTTCATTCCTGCTCTGGTTAAATGTAAAGGATTTGTTGTGGAGTGAAGGAAACTAAAATGCATAATGTTTTCCTTTTATTTACTGGTATTTTGCATTATTTCTGAATGTAAAAATACAATATGACTAGTACACTGATTTTTATATATATATACATATAGTCATCAATGCAGTTTTAATCTAGTGGAACTTATTTTTCAGAAAATACTGTATTATTTATTTTTACTAATATTGACTTTAAAGTTTTACTAATATTGATAATATTAACTATTTTACCATTATTAGTCTATGTCAAATAAATAATTGTGAAAAAAGTCAAATAATTACAAAGAAATGCTAAGTAAAAAGTACAATTTAATGCAAATTTTAAAATCTAGAATCTGAGGGTGCAACAAAATCAAAACATTGAGAAAATCACCTTTAAAGTTGTACAAATTGAGTTCTTAGCAATGCATATCACTAATCAAAAATTAAGTTTTGCTGTATTTACAGTATGAAAATTTACTAAATATCTTCATGGAACATGATCTTTACTTAATATCCTAATGATTTTTGGCGTAAAAGAAAAATGTGTCAATTTGAGCCATACAATGTATTTTTGGCTATTGCTACAAATATACCTGTGCTACTTAAGACTAGTTTTGTGCTTTTGTTTTTCAAATTATTTTGTTACAGTTAACATTTGTTCGGTTTCAAGTAACAAAAATGTTTTTTTTATTGATAATTTTCATTTTAGTTTTAGTTTATGATAATAACCCTAGAAAATAGAATTAAATGTGAAATTTTGTACCTGTAGAAAGACTGAAATGCTCTAATAATCTTTATTTACAACTTACTAATTATAAAAAAAAATATATATATATGTAAATTATTATAAATTCTGATTTTGTATTGCTTGTTTAAAAAAATGTAGGTGTTTATGAACCACATGAATTTGTTTCATATTTCTGTGTTTCATAGTGAGTGTGTGAGACGTGTGCATGTAGTGTGTAGTGTGTGTTTGTTGCGGGTGTAATTGAGCAGGTGGAGTGCTTGTTTCTGAGAGGTTTGACATCTATCATGACCTGCATTACGCTCTGAAGATGATTATTATTACAGCGGCAGAATTGACGATCGCATCTGTCCTGCTGCTAAAGCTGAACCAGAGGATAGATGAGAGTCATCAATGAGTGCATGTTTATCAAATGCTCTGTTATTATATTCCATATGCAGCCTGTAAATCATCTGTAGGAATCTCTTTATCTGCAGAGACTCTCATATCCATGTTTCTGCCATCTGAGACGTTGATCATGTATAATGTCAGTGAAAGTAAATGAAGTTGGAGGCGGGGGAGAGACTCACAGTTCATGTGCAAATCAGAATTATTTCTGTTTCTGCGAGCGCTGCCAAAATCCAACACTTTTCTCGGATATTTTAGTGTTTCTGCACGAGCTCACTTGGGTAAAGTAATTTAGAAAAATGTTTACTCACCTAATGAAGGAAAAAATAGCTTCGAGATGCTGGTCTAGACTGGTTTATGGTGGTTTAGCTGCACTGTTAAAACTGAAAACATGAAGAGAGATGGAAAGCGTTTGTTTTCACTGCATGAAGCTTTGACTAACATTGTAAGTGGAGTTCAGGGAAAAATGAGCTGTATAAAGACACTCCAAGCTTCTAATCATAATTTCTCTAGAACAGAATGTTTGCCAGTTTGCATGATCTTCATGAGCAATAGCTGATCAGATAAATAAATCATCTCTCCAAAGACCGTCAGTGTTTATATGATAGTAACCAACATCACAAATAAACACTTGAGTTATTTTCATTCTGTCTCTTCGCTGACAGGAGAAACATTGTCTTTTATAAATAAAGAAAAAGGGCTAATAATAAAAGATCTTTAGTTATGAAAGTTGTTTTTGTTAAACTTCTTTGAAATAGACCCGGTCTAGCAGCAGTTTTTATATAATTCACTGTGTTTTTACATTACTACATTAAATGTGATTTGGTAGTGATGCTTAATTTGATAACTAAACATGAATAAATCCGGCCTCCAGCATGACTGTGACTTTTAGTGTTTCTGAAATAAGTCTGTTCTGCTCACCAAGGCTGCATTTGTTTGATCGAAAATACAGTAGAAATAGTGAAATATTATTAGAATGTAAAATAGCTGTTTTCTATGTGAATATCTGTTAAAAATGTCATTTATTCATGTGATGAAAAGCATCATTACTGCAGTCTTCAGTGTCACATGATCTAATATGCTGATTTAGTGTTCAAGAAACACTTCCAGTTATTATCAATGTTGAAAACAGTTGCGCTGCACAATACTTTTGTGAAAACTGCGAAACATTTTATTTTTCAGGATTCACAGATTTATTTGAAATAGAAAACTTTTGTAACATGATAAATGTCTTTTTTTGTAACATGATAAATGTCACTTTTGATCAATTTAATGCATCCTTGATGAATAAAACTGTATATATCTTACTGACTCCAAACCTTTGAATGAATGCTTTATCCTCTTTTTTTTTTTTCAAAAAAATGGTTGGATTTTTGAAGTCAGTGTGATTTTTAACTTCTAAAGAATCTTGTTTAATAGCCTCATTTGCACAGAATACATTACCCAGAATCCTGATGGGCAGAGAATTAATATAGTTAGTTAATACTCAGTATATGTCAATAGTTATGTATTGTATCAGAAGTTAAGGATGTCAACAATGCATTTTTTTTTATTAATTTGTTCATTCATGCATTCAAATTATTTGTTTATTTTTTATTTACATCCGGTTGTTGTGTTTCATGGATCAGAACTTTTTATTGAATTTTTAAAATTAATCAATCAATTAATTGAGTAATTTACTTAGGCCTACTTATTTTTTAATTATTTATTTTCTTTTTGAGACAGTGATTGAGAAGAAATTCTGTCTGTCACGGTTCTGCTCTCGTTGATTTATGGGTGATGTTTTATAATAATGACTGTGACTTGGACATGATTCCTCTTATTACATGGCTACTTAAATAATAACATGATATATTAATATTAATTCATGGAGCTGAAATATTAATCTGAGTGTGTTCTGGGTTTGAGTGGGTTTAGACTTGAGTGTGACTCTGAAACAGCAGATGGTCTCATAGTCGAGGGACACACACACACACACAGACACACAGACAGACACACACACACACACACACACACACACACACACACACACACACACACATACACACACACACACACACACACAGACACACAGACAGACACACACACACACACACACACACACACACACACACACACACACACACACACACACACACACACACACACACACACACACACACACACAGACACACAGACAGACACACACACACACACACACGCACACACACACACACACACACACACACACACACACACACACACACACACACACACACACACACACACACACACACTCTTCCTCAATAATAAAGAGCTGGTTGATGTCTGTGTGACCCTTCACCTTTAGCTGACCTCAGGTGACCTCAAGAAACTGTGTGTTTGAGGACAAAACCTCTGTCTGATCATAAAAACGACTAAATATGTGTGTTTATACAGTCTTTTTTCTTGAGTTTGCTAAAAAATATTAGTTTCTGTCTATAAAGTTGTATCTTTTTGTCTCAGTTTTCATCCATTATGTGAATATCTCTTCAGTTTCTGGTTTCTCTCTGGTCTATTCAGTGCTCATTTCTGTTTGACGTCAAAACGGCTGATAAAACTCTGATTTCAGGCTCTGGTGTAGATATTGTGGTTTGTGTTTTTACGATGAGCTGATTTATGATGGTTATCAGTGTTTTGTGTGTAAATAATGATTGTGAAGGACACTGATGATGTTTAAAGATCCATCTAATGAATGTTTAACAGCGCTGTGTGTTTTTCAGTTCACATCTCATTTATTTTTGAATAATTATATTCATTTATATGAGGTAATGTGTGTTTTATACATGTGTGTGTGAGATATTATGGATCAAATCTAGCGAGGATATTAAGAGATGCACATTGTGAATTAGGTTTGCAAATGAATCATGTAGGTTATTATAAAGGACATTCATTTATTTTAATAATCCTGCTATTCAGCGGGGGCTATGAATTAAAGCCGGCTCATGATGTGAATCAATATCATATATGACCCAAAGCCCACAGATGAAAACAACATTATGAGTCTGATGATTGAATACAGACATGATGAGCAGAGACACCAGATACAGAGACGAGATCTCAGCATCAGATGATCATGATCACTTCCTCTTTCTCTCTCTGTCTGCTGTTCTCTCCTGCACATCCTCATGTTTCTGTTTCTTTCTCGTCTCTCTCTGGCGTCTCGTCTCTTGTCAGGTTGATCTTGTTTGACGTTTAAGTTTGTCGCTGTGCAATCAAACTCAAACATCCTGGAAACACCAGACAATCACTGCCAGTGTTCCTCTTCCTGTGGATCTCAATGTCCTTAGATACTAGCAAACCTCTCAAGCAGATTATCTCAAGAGTATCACAGTTTAAAGTAGTTAAAGATGCTGTAAGCAGTGTCACAAATAAAATCTGAGGGTGCAAAAAAATTTAAATATTCAGAAGAAAGTCTTTAAGTTGTTCAAATGAAGTAGTAATGCATATTACTGATCAAAAATTAAGTTTTGACATACACTGCTGTTTAAAAGTTTGGGATCAGTAAGATTTACATTTTTTTGGAAGTCTCTTATGCTCATCAAAGTTTCATTTATTTGATCAAAAATATAGAAAAACATAACATTCTGAAATATTATTGCAATTCAACGTTTATTTTTGACTATTGCTACAAATATACCTGTGCTACTTAAGACTAGTTTTGTGCTCCAGGATCACATATAATATATTTTAGAGTTTATTTATTTTTAACACCAATAGTAATTTATAATATTTTTGTTGTTATTTTTTTAAATAATACAACACATCATACACTGTAATATAATATAGTGTAATTTAAAAAAATACATGTTTAATAAAATATAGAATTTATAGTTAAGTTTACTCTAGTAGTAATACAATATAACACATGCGACCCTGTAGCACAAAACTAGTCTTAAGCAGAAATAGCCAACAATACATTGTATGGGTCAAAATTATATTTTTTCTTTTATGCCAAAAATCATTAGGACAGAAAAATCATGTTGCATGAAAATATTTTGTAAATTTCCTACCGTAAATATATCAAAACTTAATTTTTGATTAGTAATATGCATTGCTAAGAAGTTAATTTGGACAACTTTAAAGGCAATTTTCTCAATATTTAGATTTTTTTTTGCACCCTCAGATTGCAGATTTTCAAACAGTTGTATTTCAGCCAGATGTTGTCCTATCCTAACAAACCATACATCAATGGAAAGCTTACCTATTCAGATAAATTCACACTTATGACTGGTTTCGTGATCCAGGGTCACGTAATTGTAATATAGGCACTACTATTTTTATATCAATGTTGTATTATTAGTATGAGGCAATTGATATTTGCATATACAGTGCATTGCAAAAGTATTCATACCCCTTAATTTTTTTTCACGTTTTGTTGCAGCATTATGTTAAACTGCTTTAAATGAGTTTTTCCCCACATCAATTTACACTCCATACACCATAATAATGACAAAGCAAAAACCAGATTTGTAAATTTGACAAATTAAAGACTGAAAGTGATATCAAGTGTGTTTTTCTAGTTCTTTGTGTCATTCCCTCAGGCTAACATCTCTCATCTCTCAGCTTCGTCCACAGAATATGCCACCATGAACCTGACGCAGAGCGCCGAGCCTGGATTATTCCTGACCAACAGCTCCCCTGGGATGCGGGCTTATCCCGTCACAGCCTTCGTACCACATGACGTCCGGACCGTTCGGCCCGCCAACGACTCGCTCCTCAATTTGACCGGCGGCCACAATGCCACGCTGCCGCGCACCATGACTTCGGACCCGCTGGGCGGACACACCATCTGGCAGGTCTTGATGATCGTGTTTCTGTGCGGCTCGCTTTCCTTAGTCACCATCATCGGGAACATCCTTGTCCTGGTGTCCTTTAAAGTCAACAAGCAGCTGAAAACAGTGAATAACTACTATTTGCTCAGCCTGGCGTTCGCTGATCTGATCATCGGTGTGCTTTCGATGAACCTCTACACCACTTACATAATCATGGACCAGTGGGCGCTCGGGAACTGGGCGTGCGATCTGTGGTTGGCCATCGATTACGTAGCCAGCAACGCGTCCGTCATGAACCTGCTGGTCATCAGCTTCGACAGGTATTTCTCCGTCACCCGTCCGCTCACGTACCGAGCCAAACGGACCACCAAACGAGCCATGACTATGATCGGACTGGCTTGGTCTATTTCCTTCATCCTCTGGGCGCCGGCCATCCTCTTCTGGCAGTATTTCGTCGGGAAGCGGACGGTCCCGCCGGACGAATGCTTCATCCAGTTCCTCTCGGAGCCGATCACCACCTTCTGCACGGCCATCGCCGCTTTCTACCTGCCCGTCACCATCATGACCGTCCTCTACTGGCGGATCTACAAGGAGACGGAGAACCGCTCCAAAGACCTGGCTGGACTCAAGGGTTCTGGGAACCAAGGGAGTCCGGAGGAATCGGTCGGGAATCCGGGAAGCTCACGTAGTCACAGCAGTTACGAGCTCCACCAGAGCCAGAGAAGCTCTGGGAAAACCAAAAAGCGACGGTTTTGGTTTTGGTCCTTGAGTCGTAAAGCTCGGAAGGGTCACTGCGGCGTCACGGACCGCAATAGCAGCGACAGCTGGAATAATAACGAAACCGTCGTGTCTGTCGATCAATCCGACGAGGAGGAGGAAGAGGATGGTTCAGAAGCCATAAACTCGATCTCCGAGAGCGTCCAACCAAGAAAGGGCTTGTCTGGTCACTCCACTCTGGATTCAAAAGCGTCTGTGAGCTCCAAAGACCAACCCAACGCCAACATCTCGCTCAAAGACGCGGCGCTGGCCAAACGCTTCGCTTGCAAGGCTAAGACGCAGGTTAACAAGCGCAAGAAGATCTCTCTGGTGAAGGAGAAGAAAGCGGCGCAGACGCTGAGCGCCATCCTGCTGGCCTTCATCATCACGTGGACGCCGTATAACATCATGGTCCTGGTGAACGTGTTCTGTGACGAGTGCATCCCTGAGACGCTGTGGGCTTTGGGGTATTGGCTGTGTTACGTCAACAGCACCGTCAACCCCATGTGTTACGCGCTCTGCAACAAGACCTTCCGCACCACCTTCAGATCCATCCTGCTGTGCCAGTGGCGGCAGACCAACAAACCCAACAAACTGCACGTCCAGCAGAGGCAGTCGGCCGGCCAATATCGGAAACAGAGTCCTGTGGAAAACTAAAGTCGTCTGGAGGGCGTTTGTGAAGGGCTGTTGAGTTTGTACAGTATTCATGTTTATAGGTGCCTCAGTTAAATGAGAAGTTCACTTCCAGAACAAAAGTTTACAGATAATGTACTCACCCCGTTGTCATCCAAGATGTTCATGTCTTTCTTTCTTCAGTTGTACATTTCCATATAGTGGACTTGTGTGGAGCCTGTGAGTTTGAACTTCCAAAATGCAGTTTAAATTCAGCTTCAAAAAGCTCTAAACAATCCCAGCTGAGGAAGAAGAGTCTTATCTAGCGAAACGATTGGTTCTTTTCTACAAAAAAGAATATTTAAGAACACTTTTTAACCACAAATGCTCAACATGCACAAATACAGGAGTACACAGAGTACACAAAGAGCTAGACAAGATGAGATTAAAAAGTATATAAATCGTCAATTTGTTTAAAAAATAACCGATTGTATTCACTAGATAAGACTCTTCTTCCTCGGCTGGGATCGTTTAGAGCTCTTTGAAGCTGCATTTAAACATTTTGGAAGTTCAAACTCAGGGCACCATAGAAGTCCACTATATGGAGAGAAATCCTGGAATGTTTTCCTCAAAAAAATATTTCTTTACAACTGAAGAAAGAAAGACATGAACATCTTGGATGACAAGGGGGTGAGTACATTATCCATACATTTTTGTTCTGGAAGTTAACTAATCCTTTAAAGTCGAACCATATATTGTGTGACTTCAGAATCATCCACTAGAAAACTTCTACTGCACCCTGTACATATAAACCTACGGAAATGAGACTTTCCTTTCCTTTGTTGACATATTTCCTAGTGAAACTGAAAGTCTGGGTGGGACAAATGCGGTATTTAAGGGCTCATGTTTTTTTTTTTTTTTTTTTTATCAATCTCGTTGTCTAACCCAACACTATTTTCATACAAGTTTGGCTCATAATGTACATAAAATGTGACCCTGGAGCACAAAACCAGTCTTAAGTAGAACCGGTATATTTGTAGCAATAGATGAAAATGCATTGTATGGGTCAAAATTATAAATTTTTCTTTTATGCCAAAAATCATTAGAATATTAAGATCATGTTCCATGATGATATTTTGTAGATTTCCTACCATAAATATATCTTTTGACTAGTAACATGCATTGCTAAGAACTTTATTTGGACAATTTTAAAGGCAATTTTCTCAATATTTAGATTTTTTGCACCCTCAGATTCTAGGTTTTCAAATAGTTGTATCTCAACCAAATACTGTCCTATCCTAACACACATACATCAATGGAAAGCTTATTTATTGAGCAGAAGCCGTATAAAGCTCAGTTTCAAAACTGACCCTTATGACTGTTTTTGTGCTCCAGGGTCACAAACCAAACAACCTGCAAACGTTTGTTACTTCTGTTAAACACAAAAGAAGATATTCTGAAGAATGTTGGGAACCAAACAGCTGGTAGCCATTGAGCTCGATAGTATGAACAAAAAAATACTATGGAAGTTAATGCCTACCAGCAACTGTTTGTTTAGTTTTTGGCTGAGCAATCCCTGGATCTTTGGGATGCTCCATGCCATGGTTCTCTGTGATTTTGTATTTGCTCTGAAATGTGTTACTGCTGACACTAACTTCTACTGGGTTTGATTTCACCCTCATGAATGTTTTAAAAATGTATTTCCACTTTAAGTCAAGTGCACACTACAAAACCGAAGCACTTCATGTTTTTAAAGTAACACTTTATTTTAGTAGTCCGCTTTAGACATTCTACTAACTGTAAGTATTTTTGCAACTCCATGTCAACTAGCTCTCATTAGACTGTCTGCTTAATATCTGCCAACACTGTATTGTGATGATCCTCAACAGACGTTCTACTGACTATAAATAACTGTGCAAATACATGTTAACCTATTCTACTAACCCTAACCAAACAGTCTGCTAATACTCCAATGAGTTAGTTGATGTGTGGTTGCAAAGTTACTCATAGTGTGTAGAATGTCTGAAGTGGACTATCAAAATAAAGTCTGTTCTCAGTTTGTGAGAATGCAACAAAAATCCCTAGAAATGATCATTTCTAATGCAATGTGGAAACTTTTTTCATTGGCTAGATACTTGTGTAAAATATCAAGACTTAAAAGTTCAATTCCTCTGTGTATTTAAACCCCTGAGAGCAGAAATGAGCCAATAAAACGGCGAGAGCGTGAAGCAGCGCCAGCGGAGGGTGAGGCCGTGGGAAGACAGAGCCAAAAAAACCCTGCTGCCCACGCCTCCTCAAACGCCATCGCATCCCTCATTTTTGGCTTCTATTTTACTGTTTTGTGCAAATCAGTGTAAAAGCAAATGCCAAACCTTCCTGCGTTCTGAGAAGAACAAACCAGGGTGGAAATGGCCTTTCAATTTCTGTGTTATAGCCCAGTTGCACAGTATGCAGTAGTTCATGGTGCTTGCAACACTAAAGTCATGGGTTCGATTCCTAGTGAATGCATGAACTGATCTAATGCATACCTCAATGCAATGCAAGTGACTTTGAAAATAAAACATCCTCTGCCTAATGCATTAATGTAAGTGGCGCTTGCAACACTAATATCATGGGTTTGATTCCCAGTGAATGCATGAACTGATCTAATACCTTAAATGCAATTCAAGTCACTTTGGATAAAAGCATCTGCCAAATACATTCATGTAAATGGCGCTTGCAACACTAAAGTCATGGGTTCGATTCCCAGTGAATGCTTGAACTGATCTAATGCATACCTCAATGCAACCCAAGTCACTTTAAAAAAAAAAACATCTGCCAAATGCATTAATGTAAATGGCTTGAACAGTAGATCATGGCGCTTGCAACACTAAAGTCATGGGTTTGATTCCTAGTGAATGCATGTATTGATCTAATGCATACCTTAAATGCAATGCAAGTGACTTTGGATAAAAGCATCTGCCAAATGCATTAATGTAAGTGGCGCTTGCAACACTAAAGTCATGGGTTCGATTCCCAGTGAATGCATGAACTGATCTAATGCATACCTCAATGCAACCCAAGTCACTTAAAAAAAAAAACATCTGCCAAATGCATTAATGTAAATGCATGCATTGATCTAATGCATACCTTAAATGCAATGCAAGTGACTTTGGATAAAAGCATCTGCCAAATGCATTAATGTAAGTGGTACTTGCAACACTAAAGTCATGGGTTCGATTCCCAGTGAATGCGTAAACTGATCTAATGCATCCTTAAATGCAATGCAAGTCACTTTGGATAAAAGCATCTGCTAAATGCATTAATGTAAGTGGTACTTGCAACACTAAAGTCATGGGTTCGATTCCCAGTGAATGCATGAACTGATCTAATGCATACCTCATTGCAATGCAAGTCACTTTGAAAAAAAAAACATCTGCCTAATGCATTTATGTAAATGGCTTGAACAGTAGATCATGGCGGTTGCAACACTAAAGTCATGGGTTCGAGTCCTAGTGAATGCATGAACTGATCTAATGCATTCCTTAAATGCAATGCAAGTCACTTTGGATAAAAGCATCTGCCAAATACATTCATGTAAATGGCACTTGCAACACTAAAGTCATGGGTTCGATTCCCAGTGAATGCATGAACTGATCTAATGCATACCTCAATGCAATGCAAGTCACTTTGAAAAAAAACAACCTCTGCCTAATGCATTAATGTAAGTGGTGCTTGCAACACTAATATCATGGGTTTGATTCCCAGTGAATGCATGAACTGATCTAATACCTTAAATGCAGTTCAAGTCACTTTGGATAAAAGCATCTGCCAAATACATTCATGTAAATGGCACTTGCAACACTAAAGTCATGGGTTCGATTCCCAGTGAATGCATGAACTGATCTAATGCATACCTCATTGCAATGCAAGTCACTTTGAAATAAAAAAAAACATCTGCCAAATGCATAAATGTAAATGGCTTGAACAGTAAATCATGACGCTTGCAACACTAAAGTCATGGGTTCGATTCCCAGTGAATGCATGAACTGATCTAATGCATACCTCAATGCAACCCAAGTCACTTAAAAAAAAAACATCTGCCAAATGCATTAATGTAAATGGCTTGAACAGTAGATCATGGCGCTTGCAACACTAAAGTCATGGGTTTGATTCCTAGTGAATGCGTGCATTGATCTAATGCATACCTTAAATGCAATGCAAGTGACTTTGGATAAAAGCATCTGCCAAATGCATTAATGTAAGTGGTACTTGCAACACTAAAGTCATGGGTTCGATTCCCAGTGAATGCATGAACTGATCTAATGCATACCTCATTGCAATGCAAGTCACTTTGAAAAAAAAAACATCTGCCTAATGCATTAATGTAAATGGCTTGAACAGTAGATCATGGCGGTTGCAACACTAAAGTCATGGGTTCGATTCCTAGTGAATGCATGAACTGATCTAATGCATTCCTTTAATGCAATGCAAGTCACTTTGGATAAAAGCATCTGCCAAATGCATTAATGTAAGTGGTACTTGCAACACTAAAGTCATGGTTTCGATTCCCAGTGAATGCATGAACTGATCTAATGCATTCCTTAAATGCAGTGCAAGTCACTTTGGATAAAAGCATCTGCCAAATGCATTAATGTAAGTGGTACTTGCAACACTAAAGTCATGGTTTCGATTCCCAGTGAATGCATGAACTGATCTAATGCATTCCTTAAATGCAGTGCAAGTCACTTTGGATAAAAGCATCTGCCAAATGCATTAATGTAAATGGCTTGAACAGTAGATCATGGCACTTGCAACACTAAAGTCATGGGTTCGATTCCCAGTGAATGCATGAACTGATCTAATGCATTCCTTAAATGCAATGCAAGTCACTTTGGATAAAAGCATCTGCCAAATGCATTAATGTAAATGGCTTGAACAGTAGATCATGGCACTTGCAACACTAAAGTCATGGGTTCGATTCCCAGTGAATGCATGAACTGATCTAATGCATACCTTAAATGCAATGCAAGTCACTTTGGATAAAAGCATCTGCCAAATGCATTAATGTAAGTGGTACTTGCAACACTAAAGTCATGGTTTCGATTCCCAGTGAATGCATGAACTGATCTAATGCATTCCTTAAATGCAGTGCAAGTCACTTTGGATAAAAGCATCTGCCAAATGCATTAATGTAAATGGCTTGAACAGTAGATCATGGCACTTGCAATACTAAAGTCATGGGTTCGATTCCCAGTGAATGCATGAACTGATCTAATGCATACCTTAAATGCAATGCAAGTCACTTTGGATAAAAGCATCTGCCAAATGCATTAATGTAAATAGCTTGAACAGTAGATCATGGCACTTGCAACACTAAAGTCATGGGTTCGATTCCCAGTGAATGCATGAACTGATCTAATGCATTCCTTAAATGCAATGCAAGTCACTTTGGATAAAAGCATCTGCCAAATGCATTAATGTAAATGGCTTGAACAGTAGATCATGGCGCTTGCAACAGCAAGGTAATGCATTTAATCTCCAGGGAATGTGTGAACAGACAAAATATTCCTTAAATTCAAAGGATAAAAGCAAATATGCAAAAATGCAAATGTGTGTGAACCGACACAACACAAAACACAAGCTGTGAGTGTTTGTAGTGTGCACTTGGCCAGTTGAAACTGTAAGGTCGTGATCTATTATACAAATGCTGCTCACACCGACAGACGTCTGAACAGTTCATGGTTTTACAGCAGAAAGTTAGTGCAAAAACAATTTCAAGCTCGTTCAAGAGTGTCTGCAGCAAAAAAATACCCTAGAAATGTAAAACGTGGGAGGAAAATGTTCAGTAACGAATTCCTCTTTTATTTGTGATGTGTAAAATCTCATTATTGTGTTCTATGCATATCTGGTTGGGAGTTTAGTGCCTGTTTCTGTCAGATGACGTACAGTAGTTCAGATTGTTTTTGAATGCAAAGCCAAGATGGAGTGGTGTTTGATTGCAAATAAATAAATATGGTGTGTTTTTATATGGTTAGAAACAATGTGCCCTCATAAACATGTAAAATAAACTAATTTCAGATCTCACAGGGATTTGACTGTCTGTCCTGTGAACATTTGCTGTTTTTTCCAGCATGTTTGGGGTTAAAGATCCCTGGATCAGAGATCATGTCGTATACCTGTCGTGTAGTTTTACACACTGCTGTAACAGCAACACATCTGATTGTTGAGATACAGTATTGTTGTTTATGTGATTCAGGTGGTCTGAACTGAGAAATTACATTTTACAGGAATTCAGATCAAATGTAGAATCACACCCCCCTCTAGTGGTCATAATAAAAACAGACCGCAAGAATAAAAATATATAAATATATTAATATATAATATATGTATATGAAGAGTTCATTTGCAAAAATGTAACAATTTTCAAAAATCTTAGTGCATTACAATTCATTTTAATCAATCTGCAGTTAGCGTATTTTGATTAAGTAAAAAAAAAAAATACAGCTAACACAATTAAGCACAATAAAAACAACAAAAAACATGAATTTTTAAAAAATAAAAAAACTGAGTTATCTGTTTTTGCAAATAAACTCTTTATTTATAAATAATAAAAATTACATTAAAACCATTATTAATTTTGTGGTCTGAAAGTGTAAGATTGTTTAACACACTTTCTGGAACACTTTGGTTCACTGTTTCTTATATTGAGAACTATAGCCCTGAGAGTGATAAATTATTATTATTATTATTATTAAACTGCTGTACAAAGTGATATGAGTTTTGTCTATACTGAGATGTTTGATCAATAAATCCAACTGTGTTTTTGTGGTTATGTTTTGTATGAGGTGCTAAATATTTCATTTCATACATTTATCTACTGCTGCTTTTTCTTTTCTTTGATCCTTTCAGTTTTACACAGACTGATCTACTTTTAACAGTATTAACACACACAAATACAATAAAAAATAATTTTAAAAAATCAGTCATTGGAGTTTTGAATGATTCAGAAAAATGTTATGTTTGAATGTTTTGAACAAAGATACTTTTATAAATTTGTGCATCAAAATAAACTAGATAAAAAAGGTTTTAAGCAGCAGATTAGATGATTAGCATGTTGCTAGCATGATTAGAATGTAGTTAGCATGATTCCAACATTTTTCTAACATGTTTAGTATGTTTCTAGCATGTTTGATCATTATTATGTTATGTTTCTAACCTAACACGTTGCTAACATGATTAGCAAGATTCTAGCATGTTTCTAACATGTTTAGCAATTTGCTAGCATGTTTCTATCATAATTAACATTTTACTTGCATTATTAACATGTCATTAGCAAGTTGCTAGCATGTTTCTAGCATGATTAGCATGTTATTAGCATGCCTCCTACAAGATTAGCAAGTTGCTAGCATTATTAGCAATTTGCTAACATGTTTCTAGGTTGACTATCAAGTTGCTAGCATGTTTTAACATGTTTCTAGCATGATTAGCAAGTTGCTAGCATGTTTCTAACCTGACTAACATGTTGCTAACATGATTAGCAAGATTATAGCATGTTTCTAACATGTTTAGTAATTTGCTAGCATGTTTCCGGCATGACTAGCAAGTTGTTAACATGTTTCACGCATGAGTAGCATGTTATTTACATGTCATTAGCATGATTAGCATGTTACTAGCATACTATTAGTATGACTGACAAGTTACTAGCATGTTTTTAACATGATTACCAAGTTACTAGCATGACATTAGCATGACTGACAATTAGCTAACATGTTTCTAGCATGATTACCACATTATTTACAAGTCATTAGCATGACAAATTACTAGCTTGTTTCTAAGTGATTAATAAGTTTCTAACATGTTTTAATCATGATTAACATGTTATTTACATGTCATTAGCATGACTGAAAAGTTACTAGCATGTTTCCAGCATGATTAGCAAGTTACTAGCATGACATTAGCATGACTGACAATTTGCTAACATGTTTCTAGCATGATTAGCAAGTTTCTAGCATTTTTCTAACATGATTAGCAAGTTGCTAGCATGTTTCCAGCATGATTAGCATGTTATTTACATGTCATTAGCATGACTGACAAGTTACTTGCATGATTTAGCATGATTAGCAAGTTACTAGCATGACATTAGCATGACTGACAATTTGCTAACATGTTTCTAGCATGATTAGCACGTTATTTACATGTCATTAGCATGACTGAAAAGTTACTAGCATGTTTCCAGCATGATTAGCAAGTTACTAGCATGACATTAGCATGACTGACAATTTGCTAACATGTTTCTAGCATGATTAGCAAGTTTCTAGCATTTTTCTAACATGATTAGCAAGTTGCTAGCATGTTTCCAGCATGATTAGCATGTTATTTACATGTCAATAGCATGACTGACAAGTTACTTGCATGATTTAGCATGATTAGCAAGTTACTAGCATGACATTAGCATGACTGACAATTTGCTAACATGTTTCTAGCATGATTAGCACGTTATTTACATGTCATTAGCATGGCAAGTTACTAGCATGTTTCTACTATGGTTATCAAGCTACTAGCATGTTGCATAGCATGATTAACATGTCACTAGCATGTTTATCAAGTTACTAGCATGACTGTAGTTGTTAGGCTAGGCTAGATAGTTAAATAGATTAGAAATATTAGATCGAATGGAAGTTTGAATGGATTAGAAATAGTTCGTAGAAGGGATTCTGGGAGTTTATTTTGAATTTTGACAGTTGGAGTTTGAATAGTGTTGGCTTTTTCAAGCCAACCTAAAGATAAATGTGCAGGATGTGCTCCAATAATGATAAAATTAAGTGATAATACTTAAAGTTTATTTTAAATATTAAATCACTATAAATCAACATGGAAGCATTAAACATTTTTGAATTCATACAAACCTGACAAAAAATATAAAGATATAAAAGTTTGTCATATTTCGCTTGTCTATTATGGGTGACAGCGCCTCCAGCGCGTTCTGAGTGTAATGATGTAAGTGTCCACTGGGTGCCGCTGTCGCCGCAGGAATCGCGCGCTCAGGTGACGCACAGCACAGGTGTCGAATTAAAACCTGCTGGCGGGAAAGAACACACACACAGACACGCAAGGTCATGTCGGAGGCTTGAATATGCAGCAGTGATTCACGAGTGAGTATGAAATTACACAAACACACAATTAACACCATCGTCTGCTGCTGTCGCGCGGTTTTTTAACGGAAACTCAGTTTTACAGACAGTTCATCTCTATTCCAGCGCCTTTTCAGTCAAGTTTGAGCAGAGTAACCGCATCTATCGATTTGTTTGTAACGTTACTATTACTGATAGTCAGTCAGGTTTAATATCACAGTCGATGTTTTTTTTTAAGGAAACAGACTAAAATGAAGAGATTTGAATTAGTGAATTTGCTTTAGCTTCACATGGAGGTCTACACGAGTGAGTTTAACTCTGTTTTCTTGTGTTATTTGTGAGGATTTCAAGCCTGATTTCTGTTATAATCAGTTGTCTTCACTGCTGTGTGCTGCAAAGGTCACACTAATAACAGTAATAATCGAAATAAATGAAGGATATTGTGCTTAGTAGAGAATAATGACTATTTGCCGCAGAGCTGGATGGATTACTTATAAATTGTAACGTAGTCCGTTACTGATTACAAATTGCATGAAACTGTAGTTAGTAACGTAATCTAGATTAGTCATTTTAGTGTGTGTTTACATTACTTTGCCTTTATGTGAATGATGTGTGTATATACACTAGCGTTCAAAAGTTTGGGGTCAGTAAGACTTGTAATAGTCTTTAAAGAAGTCTCTTCTGCTCATCAAGGCTGCATTTATTTGATTAAAAATACAGAAAAAAACAGTAATATTGCTAAATGTTTTTACAATATAAAGTAATGTTTTTTATTTTAACATACTTTAAAATAGAATTTATTCCTGTGATGAAAAGCTGAATTTTTGTCAGCTGTTACTCCAGTCTTCAGTGTCACATGATCCTTCAGAAATCATTCTAATATACTGATTTATTATTAGAATGATCAATGTTGGATAATATCAACAGTTGTGCTGGCAAATATTTTTTGGAACCTGTTTTTTTTTTTTTTCCCAGGATTCTTTCATGAATAACAAGTTTAAAAAGTACAGTGTTTATTCAAAATATTATTTTTTTATAACAACGTAAATTATTTATTATTAACTTTTAATAAACTTTTAATTATTAACTTAATACATCCTTGGTGAATAAAAGTATTAATTTCTTTAAAAAATTATATTGGATAGAAGTGCAGCATTTGAAAATTCTTTCATTTTTTGCACTAAATGACCGAGATGAGGAATAATTGGTCTGCAGTATGTAAATTCCAGTTAAAATGTCTAAACATTTTTAAAATAAGACAACTGTGCAAACATCAGAGAATGCATAAATCTTTTGTATTATCTTGAGTTTTTTTGTAGATACTCTGCCAAGCAGTGTCACTTATTTTCTAACCATTTGTTTATTATTTAAACATACAGAAAAGGATTTAACCGATTTGCATTTTTTTAAAATTCATAAATGATTTCAATTTATAAATGATATTTATCCCAGCGTTATTATAGTTAGTCTACAACTAAAGCCTTAAACATTTCTTACTTGAAATAAATAAATACTAACTTAAAATAAAATACAAAAACTATTTCAGCTGCTTTCCAAGGCAGTTTTTCACATTTTCATTTAATTTATCTTGATGTATACAAACACACTACCAGTCAAAAGTTTTGGGGCGGTAAGATGTTTAATGTGTGGTTTTTATGTTTTTTATTTTATTTTATTTTTTTAAGTGTCTTCTGCTCATCAAGACTGCATTTATTTGATCCAAAGTACAGCAAAAACAGTAAAATTCTGAAATATTTGTACT